>NC_060239.1:18905059-19211708 GCF_021155785.1 Neodiprion fabricii
CTGCGCTTCGTGTATTTCCTTTTTTTTGGTTTGAAGTCGTACCTGGCGATTGCCAGAGGCTCTATGAGCTGCGCTTCATGTATTTCTTTTTTTTTTGGTTTGAAGTCGTACCTGGCGATTGCCAGAGGCTCTATGAACTGCGCTTCATGTATTTCCTTTTTTTTTGGTTCGAAGTCGTACCTGGCGATTGCCAGAGGCTCGATGAGCTGCGCTTTATGTATTTCCTTTATTTGAAGTCGTACCTGGCGACTGCCAGAGGCTCTATGAGCTGCGCTTCATGTATTTCCTTTTTTTGAAGTCGTACCTGGCGATTGCCAGAGGCTCTGTGAGCTGCGCTTCATGTATTTCCTTTTTTTGAAGTCGTACCTGGCGATTGCCAGAGGCTCTATGAGCTGCGCTTCATGTATTTCCTTTTTTTTTGGTTTGAAGTCGTACCTGGCGATTGCCAGAGGCTCTATGAGCTGCGCTTCATGTATTTCCTTTTTTTTTGGTTTGAAGTCGTACCTGGCGATTGCCAGAGGCTCTTTGAGCTGCGCTTCATGTATTTCCTTTTTTTTTGGTTTGAAGTCGTACCTGGCGATTGCCAGAGGCTCTATGGGCTGCGCTTCGTGTATTTCCTTTTTTTTGGTTTGAAGTCGTACCTGGCGATAGCCAGAGGCTCTATAAGCTGCGCTTCATGTATTTCCTTTTTTTTTGGTTTGAAGTCGTACCTGGCGATTGCCAGAGGCTCTATGAACTGCGCTTCATGTATTTCCTTTTTTTGAAGTCGTACCTGGCGATTGCCAGAGGCTCTATGAGCTGCGCTTCATGTATTTCCTTTTTTTGAAGTCGTACCTGGCGATTGCCAGAGGCTCTATGAGCTGCGCTTCATGTATTTCCTTTTTTTTTGGTTTGAAGTCGTACCTGGCGATTGCCAGAGGCTCTATGAGCTGCGCTTCATGTATTTCCTTTTTTTGAAGTCGTACCCGGCGATTGCCAGAGGCTCTATGAGCTGCGCTTCATGTATTTCCTTTTTTTTTGGTTTGAAGTCGTACCTGGCGATTGCCAGAGGCTCTATGAGCTGCGCTTCATGTATTTCCTTTTTTTGAAGCCGTACCTGGCGATTGCCAGAGGCTCTATGAGCTGTGCTTCATGTATTTCCTTTTTTTTTGGTCTGAAGTCGTACCTGGCGATTGCCAGAGGCTCGATGAGCTGCACTTCATGTATTTCCTTTATTTGAAGTTGTACCTGGCGATTGCCAGAGGCTCTATGAACTGCGCTTCATGTATTTCCTTTTTTTTTGGTTTGAAGTCGTACCTGGCGATTGCCAGAGGCTCGATGAGCTGCGCTTCATGTATTTCCTTTATTTGAAGTCGTACCTGGCGACTGCCAGAGGCTCTACGAGCTGCGCTTCATGTATTTCCTTTTTTTGAAGTCGTACCTGGCGATTGCCAGAGGCTCTATGAGCTGCGCTTCATGTATTTCCTTTTTTTGAAGTCGTACCTGGCGATTGCCAGAGGCTCTATGAGCTGTGCTTCATGTATTTCCTTTTTTTTGGTTTGAAGTCGTACCTGGCGATTGCCAGAGGCTCTATGAGCTGCGCTTCATGTATTTCCTTTTTTCTGGTTTGAAGTCGTACCTGGCGATTGCCAGAGGCTCGATGAGCTGCACTTCATGTATTTCCTTTATTTGAAGTCGTACCCGGCGATTGCCAGAGGCTCTATGAGCTGTGCTTCATGTATTTCCTTTTTTTTGGTTTGAAGTCGTACCTGGCGATTGCCAGAGGCTCTATGAGCTGTGCTTCATGTATTTCCTTTTTTTTGGTTTGAAGTCGTACCTGGCGATTGCCAGAGGCTCTATGAGCTGCGCTTCATGTATTTCCTTTTTTTTTGGTTTGAAGTCGTACCTGGCGATTGCCAGAGGCTCTATGAGCTGCGCTTCATGTATTTCCTTTTTTTTTGGTTTGAAGTCGTACCTAGCGATTGCCAGAGGCTCTATGAGCTGCGCTTCATGTATTTCCTTTGTTTTTGGTTTGAAGTCGTACCTGGCGATTGCCAGAGGCTCTATGAACTGCGCTTCATGTATTTCCTTTTTTTTTGGTTTGAAGTCGTACCTGGCGATTGCCAGAGGCTCGATGAGCTGCGCTTTATGTATTTCCTTTGTTTGAAGTCGTACCTGGCGACTGCCAGAGGCTCTATGAGCTGCGCTTCATGTATTTCCTTTTTTTGAAGTCGTACCTGGCGATTGCCAGAGGCTCTATGAGCTGCGCTTCATGTATTTCCTTTTTTTGAAGTCGTACCTGGCGATTGCCAGAGGCACTATGAGCTGCGCTTCATGTATTTCCTTTTTTTTTGGTTTAAAGTCGTACCTGGCGATTGCCAGAGGCTCTATGAGCTGCGCTTCATGTATTACCTTTTTTTTTTGGTTTGAAGTCGTACCTGGCGATTGCCAGAGGCTCTATGAGCTGCGCTTCATGTATTTCCTTTTTTTTTGGTTTGAAGTCGTACCTGGCGATTGCCAGAGGCTCGATGAGCTGCGCTTCATGTATTTCCTTTATTTGAAGTCGTACCTGGCGACTGCCAGAGGCTCTATGAGCTGCGCTTCATGTATTTCCTTTTTTTGAAGTCGTACCTGGCGATTGCCAGAGGCTCGATGAGCTGCGCTTTATGTATTTCCTTTATTTGAAGTCGTACCTGGCGACTGCCTGAGGCTCTATGAGCTGCGCTTCATGTATTTCCTTTTTTTGAAGTCGTACCTGGCGATTGCCAGAGGCTCTATGAGCTGCGCTTCATGTATTTCCTTTTTTTGAAGTCGTACCTGGCGATTGCCAGAGGCTCTATGAGCTGCGCTTCATGTATTTCCTTTTTTTTTGGTTTGAAGTCGTACCTGGCGATTGCCAGAGGCTCTATGAGCTGCGCTTCATGTATTTCCTTTTTTTTTGGTTTGAAGTCGTACCTGGCGATTGCCAGAGGCTCTATGAGCTGCGCTTCATGTATTTCCTTTTTTTTTGGTTTGAAGTCGTACCTGGCGATTGCCAGAGGCTCTATGGGCTGCGCTTCGTGTATTTCCTTTTTTTTGGTTTGAAGTCGTACCTGGCGATTGCCAGAGGCTCTATGAGCTGCGCTTCATGTATTTCCTTTTTTTTTGGTTTGCAGTCGTACCTGGCGATTGCCAGAGGCTCTATGAACTGCGCTTCATGTATTTCCTTTTTTTTTGGTTTGAAGTCGTACCTGGCGATTGCCAGAGGCTCGATGAGCTGCGCTTCATGTATTTCCTTTATTTGAAGTCGTACCTGGCGACTGCCAGAGGCTCTATGAGCTGCGCTTCATGTATTTCCTTTTTTTGAAGTCGTACCTGGCGATTGCCAGAGGCTCTATGAGCTGCGCTTCATGTATTTCCTTTTTTTTGGTTTGAAGTCGTACCTGGCGATTGCCAGAGGCTCTATGAGCTGCGCTTCATGTATTTCCTTTTTTTTTGGTTTGAAGTCGTACCTGGCGATTGCCAGAGGCTCTATGGGCTGCGCTTCGTGTATTTCCTTTTTTTTGGTTTGAAGTCGTACCTGGCGATTGCCAGAGGCTCTATGAGCTGCGCTTCATGTATTTCTTTTTTTTTTGGTTTGAAGTCGTACCTGGCGATTGCCAGAGGCTCTATGAACTGCGCTTCATGTATTTCCTTTTTTTTTGGTTCGAAGTCGTACCTGGCGATTGCCAGAGGCTCGATGAGCTGCGCTTTATGTATTTCCTTTATTTGAAGTCGTACCTGGCGACTGCCAGAGGCTCTATGAGCTGCGCTTCATGTATTTCCTTTTTTTGAAGTCGTACCTGGCGATTGCCAGAGGCTCTATGAGCTGCGCTTCATGTATTTCCTTTTTTTGAAGTCGTACCTGGCGATTGCCAGAGGCTCTATGAGCTGCGCTTCATGTATTTCCTTTTTTTTTGGTTTGAAGTCGTACCTGGCGATTGCCAGAGGCTCTATGAGCTGCGCTTCATGTATTTCCTTTTTTTTTGGTTTGAAGTCGTACCTGGCGATTGCCAGAGGCTCTTTGAGCTGCGCTTCATGTATTTCCTTTTTTTTTGGTTTGAAGTCGTACCTGGCGATTGCCAGAGGCTCTATGGGCTGCGCTTCGTGTATTTCCTTTTTTTTGGTTTGAAGTCGTACCTGGCGATAGCCAGAGGCTCTATGAGCTGCGCTTCATGTATTTCCTTTTTTTTTGGTTTGAAGTCGTACCTGGCGATTGCCAGAGGCTCTATGAACTGCGCTTCATGTATTTCCTTTTTTTGAAGTCGTACCTGGCGATTGCCAGAGGCTCTATGAGCTGCGCTTCATGTATTTCCTTTTTTTGAAGTCGTACCTGGCGATTGCCAGAGGTTCTATGAGCTGCGCTTCATGTATTTCCTTTTTTTGAAGTCGTACCCGGCGATTGCCAGAGGCTCTATGAGCTGCGCTTCATGTATTTCCTTTTTTTTTGGTTTGAAGTCGTACCTGGCGATTGCCAGAGGCTCTATGGGCTGCGCTTCGTGTATTTCCTTTTTTTTGGTTTGAAGTCGTACCTGGCGATTGCCAGAGGCTCTATGAGCTGCGCTTCATGTATTTCCTTTTTTTTTGGTTTGAAGTCGTACCTGGCGATTGCCAGAGGCTCTATGAACTGCGCTTCATGTATTTCCTTTTTTTTTTGGTTTGAAGTCGTACCTGGCGATTGCCAGAGGCTCGATGAGCTGCGCTTCATGTATTTCCTCTATTTGAAGTCGTACCTGGCGACTGCCAGAGGCTCTATGAGCTGCGCTTCATGTATTTCCTTTTTTTGAAGTCGTACCTGGCGATTGCCAGAGGCTCTATGAGCTGCGCTTCATGTATTTCCTTTTTTTTGGTTTGAAGTCGTACCTGGCAATTGCCAGAGGCTCTATGAGCTGCGCTTCATGTATTTCCTTTTTTTTTGGTTTGAAGTCGTACCTGGCGATTGCCAGAGGCTCTATGGGCTGCGCTTCGTGTATTTCCTTTTTTTTGGTTTGAAGTCGTACCTGGCGATTGCCAGAGGCTCTATGAGCTGCGCTTCATGTATTTCCTTTTTTTTTGGTTTGAAGTCGTACCTGGCGATTGCCAGAGGCTCTATGAACTGCGCTTCATGTATTTCCTTTTTTTTTGGTTTGAAGTCGTACCTGGCGATTGACAGAGGCTCGATGAGCTGCGCTTTATGTATTTTTTTTATTTGAAGTCGTACCTGGCGACTGCCAGAGGCTCTATGAGCTGCGCTTCATGTATTTCCTTTTTTTGAAGTCGTACCTGGCGATTGCCAGAGGCTCTATGAGCTGCGCTTCATGTATTTCCTTTTTTTGAAGTCGTACCTGGCGATTGCCAGAGGCTCTATGAGCTGCGCTTCATGTATTTCCTTTTTTTTTGGTTTGAAGTCGTACCTGGCGATTGCCAGAGGCTCTTTGAGCTGCGCTTCATGTATTTCCTTTTTTTTTGGTTTGAAGTCGTACCTGGCGATTGCCAGAGGCTCTATGGGCTGCGCTTCGTGTATTTCCTTTTTTTTGGTTTGAAGTCGTACCTGGCGATAGCCAGAGGCTCTATGAGCTGCGCTTCATGTATTTCCTTTTTTTTTGGTTTGAAGTCGTACCTGGCGATTGCCAGAGGCTCTATGAACTGCGCTTCATGTATTTCCTTTTTTTTTGGTTTGAAGTCGTACCTGGCGATTGCCAGAGGCTCGATGAGCTGCGCTTTATGTATTTCCTTTGTTTGAAGTCGTACCTGGCGACTGCCAGAGGCTCTATGAGCTGCGCTTCATGTATTTCCTTTTTTTGAAGTCGTACCTGGCGATTGCCAGAGGCTCTATGAGCTACGCTTCATGTATTTCCTTTTTTTGAAGTCGTACCTGGCGATTGCCAGAGGCTCTATGAGCTGCGCTTCATGTATTTCCTTTTTTTTTGGTTTAAAGTCGTACCTGGCGATTGCCAGAGGCTCTATGAGCTGCGCTTCATGTATTACCTTTTTTTTTTGGTTTGAAGTCGTACCTGGCGATTGCCAGAGGCTCTATGAGCTGCGCTTCATGTATTTCCTTTTTTTTTGGTTTGAAGTCGTACCTGGCGATTGCCAGAGGCTCTATGAGCTGCGCTTCATGTATTTCCTTTTTTTTTGGTTTGAAGTCGTACCTGGCGACTGCCAGAGGCTCTATGAGCTGCGCTTCATGTATTTCCTTTTTTTGAAGTCGTACCCGGCGATTGCCAGGGGCTCTATGAGCTGCGCTTCATGTATTTCCTTTTTTTGAAGTCGTACCTGGCGATTGCCAGAGGCTCTATGAGCTGCGCTTCATGTATTTCCTTTTTTTTTGGTTTGAAGTCGTACCTGGCGATTGCCAGAGGCTCGATGAGCTGCGCTTCATGTATTTCCTTTTTTTTTGGTTTGAAGTCGTACCTGGCGATTGCCAGAGGCTCGATGAGCTGCGCTTCATGTATTTCCTTTTTTTTTGGTTTAAAGTCGTACCTTGCGATTGCCAGAGGCTCTATGAGCTGCGCTTCATGTATTACCTTTTTTTTTTGGTTTGAAGTCGTACCTGGCGATTGCCAGAGGCTCTATGAGCTGCGCTTCATGTATTTCCTTTTTTTTTGGTTTGAAGTCGTACCTGGCGATTGCCAGAGGCTCTATGGGCTGCGCTTCGTGTATTTCCTTTTTTTTGGTTTGAAGTCGTACCTGGCGATAGCCAGAGGCTCTATGAGCTGCGCTTCATGTATTTCCTTTTTTTTTGGTTTGAAGTCGTACCTGGCGATTGCCAGAGGCTCTATGAACTGCGCTTCATGTATTTCCTTTTTTTGAAGTCGTACCTGGCGATTGCCAGAGGCTCTATGAGCTGCGCTTCATGTATTTCCTTTTTTTGAAGTCGTACCTGGCGATTGCCAGAGGCTCTATGAGCTGCGCTTCATGTATTTCCTTTTTTTTTGGGTTGAAGTCGTACCTGGCGATTGCCAGAGGCTCTATGAGCTGCGCTTCATGTATTTCCTTTTTTTTTGGTTTGAAGTCGTACCTGGCGATTGCCAGAGGCTCTATGAGCTGCGCTTCATGTATTTCCTTTTTTTTTGGTTTGAAGTCGTACCTGGCGATTGCCAGAGGCTCTATGGGCTGCGCTTCGTGTATTTCCTTTTTTTTGGTTTGAAGTCGTACCTGGCGATTGCCAGAGGCTCTATGAGCTGCGCTTTATGTATTTCCTTTTTTTTTGGTTTGAAGTCGTACCTGGCGATTGCCAGAGGCTCTATGAACTGCGCTTCATGTATTTCCTTTTTTTTTGGTTTGAAGTCGTACCTGGCGATTGCCAGAGGCTCGATGAGCTGCGCTTCATGTATTTCCTTTATTTGAAGTCGTACCTGGCGACTGCCAGAGGCTCTATGAGCTGCGCTTCATGTATTTCCTTTTTTTGAAGTCGTACCTGGCGATTGCCAGAGGCTCTATGAGCTGCGCTTCATGTATTTCCTTTTTTTTGGTTTGAAGTCGTACCTGGCGATTGCCAGAGGCTCTATGAGCTGCGCTTCATGTATTTCCTTTTTTTTTGGTTTGAAGTCGTACCTGGCGATTGCCAGAGGCTCTATGGGCTGCGCTTCGTGTATTTCCTTTTTTTTGGTTTGAAGTCGTACCTGGCGATTGCCAGAGGCTCTATGAACTGCGCTTCATGTATTTCCTTTTTTTTTGGTTTGAAGTCGTACCTGGCGATTGATAGAGGCTCGATGAGCTGCGCTTTATGTATTTTTTTTATTTGAAGTCGTACCTGGCGACTGCCAGAGGCTCTATGAGCTGCGCTTCATGTATTTCCTTTTTTTGAAGTCGTACCTGGCGATTGCCAGAGGCTCTATGAGCTGCGCTTCATGTATTTGCTTTTTTTGAAGTCGTACCTGGCGATTGCCAGAGGCTCTATGAGCTGCGCTTCATGTATTTCCTTTTTTTTTGGTTTAAAGTCGTACCTGGCGATTGCCAGAGGCTCTATGAGCTGCGCTTCATGTATTACCTTTTCTTTTGGTTTGAAGTCGTACCTGGCGATTGCCAGAGGCTCTATGAGCTGCGCTTCATGTATTTCCTTTTTTTTTGGTTTGAAGTCGTACCTGGCGATTGCCAGAGGCTCTATGAGCTGCGCTTCATGTATTTCCTTTTTTTTTGGTTTGAAGTCGTACCTGGCGACTGCCAGAGGCTCTATGAGCTGCGCTTCATGTATTTCCTTTTTTTGAAGTCGTACCCGGCGATTGCCAGAGGCTCTATGAGCTGCGCTTCATGTATTTCCTTTTTTTGAAGTCGTACCTGGCGATTGCCAGAGGCTCTATGAGCTGCGCTTCATGTATTTCCTTTTTTTTTGGTTTGAAGTCGTACCTGGCGATTGCCAGAGGCTCGATGAGCTGCGCTTCATGTATTTCCTTTATTTGAAGTCGTACCTGGCGACTGCCAGAGGCTCTATAAGCTGCGCTTCATGTATTTCCTTTTTTTGAAGTCGTACCTGGCGATTGCCAGAGGCTCTATGAGCTGCGCTTCATGTATTTCCTTTTTGTGAAGCCGTACCTGGCGATTGCCAGAGGCTCTATGAGCTGTGCTTCATGTATTTCCTTTTTTTTTGGTCTGAAGTCGTACCTGGCGAATGCCAGAGGCTCGATGAGCTGCACTTCATGTATTTCCTTTATTTGAAGTCGTACCTGGCGATTGCCAGAGGCTCTATGAACTGCGCTTCATGTATTTCCTTTTTTTTTGGTTTGAAGTCGTACCTGGCGATTGCCAGAGGCTCGATGAGCTGCGCTTCATGTATTTCCTTTATTTGAAGTCGTACCTGGCGACTGCCAGAGGCTCCACGAGCTGCGCTTCATGTATTTCCTTTTTTTGAAGTCGTACCTGGCGATTGCCAGAGGCTCTATGAGCTGCGCTTCATGTATTTCCTTTTTTTGAAGTCGTACCTGGCGATTGCCAGAGGCTCTATGAGCTGTGCTTCATGTATTTCCTTTTTTTTGGTTTGAAGTCGTACCTGGCGATTGCCAGAGGCTCTATGAGCTGCGCTTCATGTATTTCCTTTTTTTTGGTTTGAAGTCGTACCTGGCGATTGCCAGAGGCTCGATGAGCTGCACTTCATGTATTTCCTTTATTTGAAGTCGTACCCGGCGATTGCCAGAGGCTCTATGAGCTGTGCTTCATGTATTTCCTTTTTTTTGGTTTGAAGTCGTACCTGGCGATTGCCAGAGGCTCTATGAGCTGCGCTTCATGTATTTCCGTTTTTTTGGTTTGGAGTCGTACCTGGCGATTGCCAGGGGCTCTATGAGCTGCGCTTCATGTATTTCCTTTTTTTTGGTTTGAAGTCGTACCTGGCGATTGCCAGAGGCTCTATGAACTGCGCTTCATGTATTTCCTTTTTTTTTGGTTTGAAGTCGTACCTGGCGATTGCCAGAGGCTCGATGAGCTGCGCTTCATGTATTTCCTTTATTTGAAGTCGTACCTGGCGACTGCCAGAGGCTCTATGAGCTGCGCTTCATGTATTTCCTTTTTTTGAAGTCGTACCCGGCGATTGCCAGAGGCTCTATGAACTGCGCTTCATGTATTTCCTTTTTTTTTGGTTTGAAGTCGTACCTGGCGATTGCCAGAGGCTCGATGAGCTGCGCTTTATGTATTTCCTTTGTTTGAAGTCGTACCTGGCGACTGCCAGAGGCTCTATGAGCTGCGCTTCATGTATTTCCTTTTTTTGAAGTCGTACCTGGCGATTGCCAGAGGCTCTATGAGCTGCGCTTCATGTATTTCCTTTTTTTGAAGTCGTACCTGGCGATTGCCAGAGGCTCTATGAGCTGCGCTTCATGTATTTCCTTTTTTTTTGGTTTAAAGTCGTACCTGGCGATTGCCAGAGGCTCTATGAGCTGCGCTTCATGTATTACCTTTTTTTTTGGTTTGAAGTCGTACCTGGCGATTGCCAGAGGCTCTATGAGCTGCGCTTCATGTATTTCCTTTTTTTTTGGTTTGAAGTCGTACCTGGCGATTGCCAGAGGCTCGATGAGCTGCGCTTCATGTATTTCCTTTCTTTGAAGTCGTACCTGGCGACTGCCAGAGGCTCTATAAGCCGCGCTTCATGTATTTCCTTTTTTTGAAGTCGTACCTGGCGATTGCCAGAGGCTCTATGAGCTGCGCTTCATGTATTTCCTTTTTGTGAAGCCGTACCTGGCGATTGCCAGAGGCTCTATGAGCTGTGCTTCATGTATTTCCTTTTTTTTTGGTCTGAAGTCGTACCTGGCGATTGCCAGAGGCTCGATGAGCTGCACTTCATGTATTTCCTTTATTTGAAGTCGTACCTGGCGATTGCCAGAGGCTCTATGAACTGCGCTTCATGTATTTCCTTTTTTTTTGGTTTGAAGTCGTACCTGGCGATTGCCAGAGGCTCGATGAGCTGCGCTTCATGTATTTCCTTTATTTGAAGTCGTACCTGGCGACTGCCAGAGGCTCCACGAGCTGCGCTTCATGTATTTCCTTTTTTTGAAGTCGTACCTGGCGATTGCCAGAGGCTCTATGAGCTGCGCTTCATGTATTTCCTTTTTTTGAAGTCGTACCTGGCGATTGCCAGAGGCTCTATGAGCTGTGCTTCATGTATTTCCTTTTTTTTGGTTTGAAGTCGTACCTGGCGATTGCCAGAGGCTCTATGAGCTGCGCTTCATGTATTTCCTTTTTTTTGGTTTGAAGTCGTACCTGGCGATTGCCAGAGGCTCGATGAGCTGCACTTCATGTATTTCCTTTATTTGAAGTCGTACCCGGCGATTGCCAGAGGCTCTATGAGCTGTGCTTCATGTATTTCCTTTTTTTTGGTTTGAAGTCGTACCTGGCGATTGCCAGAGGCTCTATGAGCTGCGCTTCATGTATTTCCGTTTTTTTGGTTTGGAGTCGTACCTGGCGATTGCCAGAGGCTCTATGAGCTGCGCTTCATGTATTTCCTTTTTTTTGGTTTGAAGTCGTACCTGGCGATTGCCAGAGGCTCGATGAGCTGCACTTCATGTATTTCCTTTATTTGAAGTCGTACCCGGCGATTGCCAGAGGCTCTATGAGCTGTGCTTCATGTATTTCCTTTTTTTTGGTTTGAAGTCGTACCTGGCGATTGCCAGAGGCTCTATGAGCTGCGCTTCATGTATTTCCTTTTTTTTTGGTTTGAAGTCGTACCTGGCGATTGCCAGAGGCTCTATGAACTGCGCTTCATGTATTTCCTTTTTTTTTGGTTTGAAGTCGTACCTGGCGATTGCCAGAGGCTCGATGAGCTGCGCTTTATGTATTTCCTTTATTTGAAGTCGTACCTGGCGACTGCCAGAGGCTCTATGAGCTGCGCTTCATGTATTTCCTTTTTTTGAAGTCGTACCTGGCGATTGCCAGAGGCTCTATGAGCTGCGCTTCATGTATTTCCTTTTTTTGAAGTCGTACCTGGCGATTGCCAGAGGCTCTATGAGCTGCGCTTCATGTATTTCCTTTTTTTTTGGTTTGAAGTCGTACCCGGCGATTGCCAGAGGCTCTATGAGCTGCGCTTCATGTATTTCCTTTTATTTTGGTTTGAAGTCGTACCTGGCGATTGCCAGAGGCTCTTTGAGCTGCGCTTCATGTATTTCCTTTTTTTTTGGTTTGAAGTCGTACCTGGCGATTGCCAGAGGCTCTATGGGCTGCGCTCCGTGTATTTCCTTTTTTTTGGTTTGAAGTCGTACCTGGCGATAGCCAGAGGCTCTATGAGCTGCGCTTCATGTATTTCCTTTTTTTTTGGTTTGAAGTCGTACCTGGCGATTGCCAGAGGCTCTATGAACTGCGCTTCATGTATTTCCTTTTTTTTTGGTTTGAAGTCGTACCTGGCGATTGCCAGAGGCTCGATGAGCTGCGCTTTATGTATTTCCTTTGTTTGAAGTCGTACCTGGCGACTGCCAGAGGCTCTATGAGCTGCGCTTCATGTATTTCCTTTTTTTGAAGTCGTACCTGGCGATTGCCAGAGGCTCTATGAGCTGCGCTTCATGTATTTCCTTTTTTTTTGGTTTAAAGTCGTACCTGGCGATTGCCAGAGGCTCTATGAGCTGCGCTTCATGTATTACCTTTTTTTTTTGGTTTGAAGTCGTACCTGGCGATTGCCAGAGGCTCTATGAGCTGCGCTTCATGTATTTCCTTTTTTTTTGGTTTGAAGTCGTACCTGGCGATTGCCAGAGGCTCGATGAGCTGCGCTTCATGTATTTCCTTTATTTGAAGTCGTACCTGGCGACTGCCAGAGGCTCTATGAGCTGCGCTTCATGTATTTCCTTTTTTTGAAGTCGTACCTGGCGATTGCCAGAGGCTCGATGAGCTGCGCTTTATGTATTTCCTTTATTTGAAGTCGTACCTGGCGACTGCCTGAGGCTCTATGAGCTGCGCTTCATGTATTTCCTTTTTTTGAAGTCGTACCTGGCGATTGCCAGAGGCTCTATGAGCTGCGCTTCATGTATTTTCTTTTTTTGAAGTCGTACCTGGCGATTGCCAGAGGCTCTATGAGCTGCGCTTCATGTATTTCCTTTTTTTTTGGTTTGAAGTCGTACCCGGCGATTGCCAGAGGCTCTATGAGCTGCGCTTCATGTATTTCCTTTTTTTTTGGTTTGAAGTCGTACCTGGCGATTGCCAGAGGCT
Organism: Neodiprion fabricii; assembly: GCF_021155785.1. Classification (NCBI taxonomy): domain Eukaryota; kingdom Metazoa; phylum Arthropoda; class Insecta; order Hymenoptera; family Diprionidae; genus Neodiprion; species Neodiprion fabricii. Next base: position 18,917,654 of record NC_060239.1, read on the forward strand.
CTATGAGCTGCGCTTCATGTATTTCCTTTTTTTTTGGTTTGAAGTCGTACCTGGCGATTGCCAGAGGCTCTATGGGCTGCGCTTCGTGTATTTCCTTTTTTTTGGTTTGAAGTCGTACCTGGCGATTGCCAGAGGCTCTATGAGCTGCGCTTCATGTATTTCCTTTTTTTTTGGTTTGAAGTCGTACCTGGCGATTGCCAGAGGCTCTATGAACTGCGCTTCATGTATTTCCTTTTTTTTTGGTTTGAAGTCGTACCTGGCGATTGCCAGAGGCTCGATGAGCTGCGCTTCATGTATTTCCTTTATTTGAAGTCGTACCTGGCGACTGCCAGAGGCTCTATGAGCTGCGCTTCATGTATTTCCTTTTTTTGAAGTCGTACCTGGCGATCGCCAGAGGCTCTATGAGCTGCGCTTCATGTATTTCCTTTTTTTTGGTTTGAAGTCGTACCTGGCGATTGCCAGAGGCTCTATGAGCTGCGCTTCATGTATTTCCTTTTTTTTTGGTTTGAAGTCGTACCTGGCGATTGCCAGAGGCTCTATGGGCTGCGCTTCGTGTATTTCCTTTTTTTTGGTTTGAAGTCGTACCTGGCGATTGCCAGAGGCTCTATGAGCTGCGCTTCATGTATTTCCTTTTTTTTTGGTTTGAAGTCGTACCTGGCGATTGCCAGAGGCTCTATGAACTGCGCTTCATGTATTTCCTTTTTTTTTGGTTTGAAGTCGTACCTGGCGATTGCCAGAGGCTCGATGAGCTGCGCTTTATGTATTTCCTTTATTTGAAGTCGTACCTGGCGACTGCCAGAGGCTCTATGAGCTGCGCTTCATGTATTTCCTTTTTTTGAAGTCGTACCTGGCGATTGCCAGAGGCTCTATGAGCTGCGCTTCATGTATTTCCTTTTTTTGAAGTCGTACCTGGCGATTGCCAGAGGCTCTATGAGCTGCGCTTCATGTATTTCCTTTTTTTTTTGTTTGAAGTCGTACCTGGCGATTGCCAGAGGCTCTATGAGCTGCGCTTCATGTATTTCCTTTTTTTTTGGTTTGAAGTCGTACCTGGCGATTGCCAGAGGCTCTTAGAGCTGCGCTTCATGTATTTCCTTTTTTTTTGGTTTGAAGTCGTACCTGGCGATTGCCAGAGGCTCTATGGGCTGCGCTTCGTGTATTTCCTTTTTTTTGGTTTGAAGTCGTACCTGGCGATAGCCAGAGGCTCTATGAGCTGCGCTTCATGTATTTCCTTTTTTTCTGGTTTGAAGTCGTACCTGGCGATTGCCAGAGGCTCTATGAACTGCGCTTCATGTATTTCCTTTTTTTGAAGTCGTACCTGGCGATTGCCAGAGGCTCTATGAGCTGCGCTTCATGTATTTCCTTTTTTTGAAGTCGTACCTGGCGATTGCCAGAGGCTCTGTGAGCTGCGCTTCATGTATTTCCTTTTTTTTTGGTTTGAAGTCGTACCTGGCGATTGCCAGAGGCTCTATGAGCTGCGCTTCATGTATTTCCTTTTTTTTTGGTTTGAAGTCGTACCTGGCGATTGCCAGAGGCTCTATGAGCTGCGCTTCATGTATTTCCTTTTTTTTTGGTTTGAAGTCGTACCTGGCGATTGCCAGAGGCTCTATGGGCTGCGCTTCGTGTATTTCCTTTTTTTTGGTTTGAAGTCGTACCTGGCGATTGCCAGAGGCTCTATGAGCTGCGCTTCATGTATTTCCTTTTTTTTTGGTTTGAAGTCGTACCTGGCGATTGCCAGAGGCTCTATGAACTGCGCTTCATGTATTTCCTTTTTTTTTGGTTTGAAGTCGTACCTGGCGATTGCCAGAGGCTCGATGAGCTGCGCTTCATGTATTTCCTTTATTTGAAGTCGTACCTGGCGACTGCCAGAGGCTCTATGAGCTGCGCTTCATGTATTTCCTTTTTTTGAAGTCGTACCTGGCGATTGCCAGAGGCTCTATGAGCTGCGCTTCGTGTATTTCCTTTTTTTTGGTTTGAAGTCGTACCTGGCGATTGCCAGAGGCTCTATGAGCTGCGCTTCATGTATTTTCTTTTTTTTTGGTTTGAAGTCGTACCTGGCGATTGCCAGAGGCTCTATGGGCTGCGCTTCGTGTATTTCCTTTTTTTTGGTTTGAAGTCGTACCTGGCGATTGCCAGAGGCTCTATGAGCTGCGCTTCATGTATTTCCTTTTTTTTTGGTTTGAAGTCGTACCTGGCGATTGCCAGAGGCTCTATGAACTGCGCTTCATGTATTTCCTTTTTTTTTGGTTTGAAGTCGTACCTGGCGATTGCCAGAGGCTCGATGAGCTGCGCTTTATGTATTTTTTTTATTTGAAGTCGTACCTGGCGACTGCCAGAGGCTCTATGAGCTGCGCTTCATGTATTTCCTTTTTTTGAAGTCGTACCTGGCGATTGCCAGAGGCTCTATGAGCTGCGCTTCATGTATTTCCTTTTTTTGAAGTCGTACCTGGCGATTGCCAGAGGCTCTATGAGCTGCGCTTCATGTATTTCCTTTTTTTTTGGTTTGAAGTCGTACCTGGCGATTGCCAGAGGCTCTATGAGCTGCGCTTCATGTATTTCCTTTTTTTTTGGTTTGAAGTCGTACCTGGCGATTGCCAGAGGCTCTTTGAGCTGCGCTTCATGTATTTCCTTTTTTTTTGGTTTGAAGTCGTACCTGGCGATTGCCAGAGGCTCTATGGGCTGCGCTTCGTGTATTTCCTTTTTTTTGGTTTGAAGTCGTACCTGGCGATAGCCAGAGGCTCTATGAGCTGCGCTTCATGTATTTCCTTTTTTTTTGGTTTGAAGTCGTACCTGGCGATTGCCAGAGGCTCTATGAACTGCGCTTCATGTATTTCCTTTTTTTTTGGTTTGAAGTCGTACCTGGCGATTGCCAGAGGCTCGATGAGCTGCGCTTTATGTATTTCCTTTGTTTGAAGTCGTACCTGGCGACTGCCAGAGGCTCTATGAGCTGCGCTTCATGTATTTCCTTTTTTTGAAGTCGTACCTGGCGATTGCCAGAGGCTCTATGAGCTGCGCTTCATGTATTTCCTTTTTTTTTGGTTTAAAGTCGTACCTGGCGATTGCCAGAGGCTCTATGAGCTGCGCTTCATGTATTTCCTTTTTTTTTGGTTTGAAGTCGTACCTGGCGATTGCCAGAGGCTCGATGAGCTGCGCTTCATGTATTTCCTTTTTTTTTGGTTTGAAGTCGTACCTGGCGATTGCCAGAGGCTCTATGAACTGCGCTTCATGTATTTCCTTTTTTTTTGGTTTGAAGTCGTACCTGGCGATTGCCAGAGGCTCGATGAGCTGCGCTTTATGTATTTCCTTTATTTGAAGTCGTACCTGGCGACTGCCAGAGGCTCTATGAGCTGCGCTTCATGTATTTCCTTTTTTTGAAGTCGTACCTGGCGATTGCCAGAGGCTCTATGAGCTGCGCTTCATGTATTTCCTTTTTTTGAAGTCGTACCTGGCGATTGCCAGAGGCTCTATGAGCTGCGCTTCATGTATTTCCTTTTTTTTTGGTTTGAAGTCGTACCTGGCGATTGCCAGAGGCTCTATGAGCTGCGCTTCATGTATTTCCTTTTTTTTTGGTTTGAAGTCGTACCTGGCGATTGCCAGAGGCTCTCAGAGCTGCGCTTCATGTATTTCCTTTTTTTTTGGTTTGAAGTCGTACCTGGCGATTGCCAGAGGCTCTATGGGCTGCGCTTCGTGTATTTCCTTTTTTTTGGTTTGAAGTCGTACCTGGCGATAGCCAGAGGCTCTATGAGCTGCGCTTCATGTATTTCCTTTTTTTCTGGTTTGAAGTCGTACCTGGCGATTGCCAGAGGCTCTATGAACTGCGCTTCATGTATTTCCTTTTTTTGAAGTCGTACCTGGCGATTGCCAGAGGCTCTATGAGCTGCGCTTCATGTATTTCCTTTTTTTGAAGTCGTACCTGGCGATTGCCAGAGGCTCTGTGAGCTGCGCTTCATGTATTTCCTTTTTTTTTGGTTTGAAGTCGTACCTGGCGATTGCCAGAGGCTCTATGAGCTGCGCTTCATGTATTTCCTTTTTTTTTGGTTTGAAGTCGTACCTGGCGATTGCCAGAGGCTCTATGAGCTGCGCTTCATGTATTTCCTTTTTTTTTGGTTTGAAGTCGTACCTGGCGATTGCCAGAGGCTCTATGGGCTGCGCTTCGTGTATTTCCTTTTTTTTGGTTTGAAGTCGTACCTGGCGATTGCCAGAGGCTCTATGAGCTGCGCTTCATGTATTTCCTTTTTTTTTGGTTTGAAGTCGTACCTGGCGATTGCCAGAGGCTCTATGAACTGCGCTTCATGTATTTCCTTTTTTTTTGGTTTGAAGTCGTACCTGGCGATTGCCAGAGGCTCGATGAGCTGCGCTTCATGTATTTCCTTTATTTGAAGTCGTACCTGGCGACTGCCAGAGGCTCTATGAGCTGCGCTTCATGTATTTCCTTTTTTTGAAGTCGTACCTGGCGATTGCCAGAGGCTCTATGAGCTGCGCTTCGTGTATTTCCTTTTTTTTGGTTTGAAGTCGTACCTGGCGATTGCCAGAGGCTCTATGAGCTGCGCTTCATGTATTTCCTTTTTTTTTGGTTTGAAGTCGTACCTGGCGATTGCCAGAGGCTCTATGGGCTGCGCTTCGTGTATTTCCTTTTTTTTGGTTTGAAGTCGTACCTGGCGATTGCCAGAGGCTCTATGAGCTGCGCTTCATGTATTTCCTTTTTTTTTGGTTTGAAGTCGTACCTGGCGATTGCCAGAGGCTCTATGAACTGCGCTTCATGTATTTCCTTTTTTTTTGGTTTGAAGTCGTACCTGGCGATTGCCAGAGGCTCGATGAGCTGCGCTTTATGTATTTTTTTTATTTGAAGTCGTACCTGGCGACTGCCAGAGGCTCTATGAGCTGCGCTTCATGTATTTCCTTTTTTTGAAGTCGTACCTGGCGATTGCCAGAGGCTCCATGAGCTGCGCTTCATGTATTTCCTTTTTTTGAAGTCGTACCTGGCGATTGCCAGAGGCTCTATGAGCTGCGCTTCATGTATTTCCTTTTTTTTTGGTTTGAAGTCGTACCTGGCGATTGCCAGAGGCTCTATGAGCTGCGCTTCATGTATTTCCTTTTTTTTTGGTTTGAAGTCGTACCTGGCGATTGCCAGAGGCTCTTTGAGCTGCGCTTCATGTATTTCCTTTTTTTTTGGTTTGAAGTCGTACCTGGCGATTGCCAGAGGCTCTATGGGCTGCGCTTCGTGTATTTCCTTTTTTTTGGTTTGAAGTCGTACCTGGCGATAGCCAGAGGCTCTATGAGCTGCGCTTCATGTATTTCCTTTTTTTTTGGTTTGAAGTCGTACCTGGCGATTGCCAGAGGCTCTATGAACTGCGCTTCATGTATTTCCTTTTTTTTTGGTTTGAAGTCGTACCTGGCGATTGCCAGAGGCTCGATGAGCTGCGCTTTATGTATTTCCTTTGTTTGAAGTCGTACCTGGCGACTGCCAGAGGCTCTATGAGCTGCGCTTCATGTATTTCCTTTTTTTGAAGTCGTACCTGGCGATTGCCAGAGGCTCTATGAGCTGCGCTTCATGTATTTCCTTTTTTTTTGGTTTAAAGTCGTACCTGGCGATTGCCAGAGGCTCTATGAGCTGCGCTTCATGTATTTCCTTTTTTTTTGGTTTGAAGTCGTACCTGGCGATTGCCAGAGGCTCGATGAGCTGCGCTTCATGTATTTCCTTTATTTGAAGTCGTACCTGGCGACTGCCAGAGGCTCTATGAGCTGCGCTTCATGTATTTCCTTTTTTTGAAGTCGTACCTGGCGATTGCCAGAGGCTCTATGAGCTGCGCTTCATGTATTTCCTTTTTGTGAAGCCGTACCTGGCGATTGCCAGAGGCTCTATGAGCTGTGCTTCATGTATTTCCTTTTTTTTTGGTCTGAAGTCGTACCTGGCGATTGCCAGAGGCTCGATGAGCTGCACTTCATGTATTTCCTTTATTTGAAGTCGTACCTGGCGATTGCCAGAGGCTCTATGAACTGCGCTTCATGTATTTCCTTTTTTTTTGGTTTGAAGTCGTACCTGGCGATTGCCAGAGGCTCGATGAGCTGCGCTTCATGTATTTCCTTTATTTGAAGTCGTACCTGGCGACTGCCAGAGGCTCCACGAGCTGCGCTTCATGTATTTCCTTTTTTTGAAGTCGTACCTGGCGATTGCCAGAGGCTCTATGAGCTGCGCTTCATGTATTTCCTTTTTTTGAAGTCGTACCTGGCGATTGCCAGAGGCTCTATGAGCTGTGCTTCATGTATTTCCTTTTTTTTGGTTTGAAGTCGTACCTGGCGATTGCCAGAGGCTCTATGAGCTGCGCTTCATGTATTTCCTTTTTTTTGGTTTGAAGTCGTACCTGGCGATTGCCAGAGGCTCGATGAGCTGCACTTCATGTATTTCCTTTATTTGAAGTCGTACCCGGCGATTGCCAGAGGCTCTATGAGCTGTGCTTCATGTATTTCCTTTTTTTTGGTTTGAAGTCGTACCTGGCGATTGCCAGAGGCTCTATGAGCTGCGCTTCATGTATTTCCGTTTTTTTGGTTTGGAGTCGTACCTGGCGATTGCCAGAGGCTCTATGAGCTGCGCTTCATGTATTTCCTTTTTTTTGGTTTGAAGTCGTACCTGGCGATTGCCAGAGGCTCGATGAGCTGCACTTCATGTATTTCCTTTATTTGAAGTCGTACCCGGCGATTGCCAGAGGCTCTATGAGCTGTGCTTCATGTATTTCCTTTTTTTTGGTTTGAAGTCGTACCTGGCGATTGCCAGAGGCTCTATGAGCTGCGCTTCATGTATTTCCTTTTTTTTTGGTTTGAAGTCGTACCTGGCGATTGCCAGAGGCTCTATGAACTGCGCTTCATGTATTTCCTTTTTTTTTGGTTTGAAGTCGTACCTGGCGATTGCCAGAGGCTCGATGAGCTGCGCTTTATGTTTTTCCTTTATTTGAAGTCGTACCTGGCGACTGCCAGAGGCTCTATGAGCTGCGCTTCATGTATTTCCTTTTTTTGAAGTCGTACCTGGCGATTGCCAGAGGCTCTATGAGCTGCGCTTCATGTATTTCCTTTTTTTGAAGTCGTACCTGGCGATTGCCAGAGGCTCTATGAGCTGCGCTTCATGTATTTCCTTTTTTTTTGGTTTTAAGTCGTACCTGGCGATTGCCAGAGGCTCTATGAGCTGCGCTTCATGTATTTCCTTTTATTTTGGTTTGAAGTCGTACCTGGCGATTGCCAGAGGCTCTTTGAGCTGCGCTTCATGTATTTCCTTTTTTTTTGGTTTGAAGTCGTACCTGGCGATTGCCAGAGGCTCTATGGGCTGCGCTTCGTGTATTTCCTTTTTTTTGGTTTGAAGTCGTACCTGGCGATAGCCAGAGGCTCGATGAGCTGCGCTTTATGTATTTCCTTTGTTTGAAGTCGTACCTGGCGACTGCCAGAGGCTCCATGAGCTGCGCTTCATGTATTTCCTTTTTTTGAAGTCGTACCTGGCGATTGCCAGAGGCTCTATGAGCTGCGCTTCATGTATTTCCTTTTTTTTTGGTTTAAAGTCGTACCTCGCGATTGCCAGAGGCTCTATGAGCTGCGCTTCATGTATTACCTTTTTTTTTTGGTTTGAAGTCGTACCTGGCGATTGCCAGAGGCTCTATGAGCTGCGCTTCATGTATTTCCTTTTTTTTTGGTTTGAAGTCGTACCTGGCGATTGCCAGAGGCTCGATGAGCTGCGCTTCATGTATTTCCTTTATTTGAAGTCGTACCTGGCGACTGCCAGAGGCTCTATGAGCTGCGCTTCATGTATTTCCTTTTTTTGAAGTCGTACCTGGCGATTGCCAGAGGCTCGATGAGCTGCGCTTTATGTATTTCCTTTATTTGAAGTCGTACCTGGCGACTGCCTGAGGCTCTATGAGCTGCGCTTCATGTATTTCCTTTTTTTGAAGTCGTACCTGGCGATTGCCAGAGGCTCTATGAGCTGCGCTTCATGTATTTTCTTTTTTTGAAGTCGTACCTGGCGATTGCCAGAGGCTCTATGAGCTGCGCTTCATGTATTTCCTTTTTTTTTGGTTTGAAGTCGTACCTGGCGATTGCCAGAGGCTCTATGAGCTGCGCTTCATGTATTTCCTTTTTTTTTGGTTTGAAGTCGTACCTGGCGATTGCCAGAGGCTCTATGAGCTGCGCTTCATGTATTTCCTTTTTTTTTGGTTTGAAGTCGTACCTGGCGATTGCCAGAGGCTCTATGGGCTGCGCTTCGTGTATTTCCTTTTTTTTGGTTTGAAGTCGTACCTGGCGATTGCCAGAGGCTCTATGAGCTGCGCTTCATGTATTTCCTTTTTTTTTGGTTTGAAGTCGTACCTGGCGATTGCCAGAGGCTCTATGAACTGCGCTTCATGTATTTCCTTTTTTTGAAGTCGTACCTGGCGATTGCCAGAGGCTCTATGAGCTGCGCTTCATGTATTTCCTTTTTTTGAAGTCGTACCTGGCGATTGCCAGAGGCTCTATGAGCTGCGCTTCATGTATTTCCTTTATTTTTGGTTTGAAGTCGTACCTGGCGATTGCCAGAGGCTCTATGAGCTGCGCTTCATGTATTTCCTTTTTTTGAAGTCGTACCCGGCGATTGCCAGAGGCTCTATGAGCTGCGCTTCATGTATTTCCTTTTTTTTTGGTTTGAAGTCGTACCTGGCGATTGCCAGAGGCTCTATGGGCTGCGCTTCGTGTATTTCCTTTTTTTTGGTTTGAAGTCGTACCTGGCGATTGCCAGAGGCTCTATGAGCTGCGCTTCATGTATTTCCTTTTTTTTTGGTTTGAAGTCGTACCTGGCGATTGCCAGAGGCTCTATGAACTGCGCTTCATGTATTTCCTTTTTTTTTTGGTTTGAAGTCGTACCTGGCGATTGCCAGAGGCTCGATGAGCTGCGCTTCATGTATTTCCTTTATTTGAAGTCGTACCTGGCGACTGCCAGAGGCTCTATGAGCTGCGCTTCATGTATTTCCTTTTTTTGAAGTCGTACCTGGCGATTGCCAGAGGCTCTATGAGCTGCGCTTCATGTATTTCCTTTTTTTTGGTTTGAAGTCGTACCTGGCGATTGCCAGAGGCTCTATGAGCTGCGCTTCATGTATTTCCTTTTTTTTTGGTTTGAAGTCGTACCTGGCGATTGCCAGAGGCTCTATGGGCTGCGCTTCGTGTATTTCCTTTTTTTTGGTTTGAAGTCGTACCTGGCGATAGCCAGAGGCTCTATGAGCTGCGCTTCATGTATTTCCTTTTTTTTTGGTTTGAAGTCGTACCTGGCGATTGCCAGAGGCTCTATGAACTGCGCTTCATGTATTTCCTTTTTTTTTGGTTTGAAGTCGTACCTGGCGATTGCCAGAGGCTCGATGAGCTGCGCTTTATGTATTTCCTTTGTTTGAAGTCGTACCTGGCGTCTGCCAGAGGCTCTATGAGCTGCGCTTCATGTATTTCCTTTTTTTGAAGTCGTACCTGGCGATTGCCAGAGGCTCTATGAGCTGCGCTTCATGTATTTCCTTTTTTTGAAGTCGTACCTGGCGATTGCCAGAGGCTCTATGAGCTGCGCTTCATGTATTTCCTTTTTTTTTGGTTTAAAGTCGTACCTGGCGATTGCCAGAGGCTCTATGAGCTGCGCTTCATGTATTACCTTTTTTTTTTGGTTTGAAGTCGTACCTGGCGATTGCCAGAGGCTCTATGAGCTGCGCTTCATGTATTTCCTTTTTTTTTGGTTTGAAGTCGTACCTGGCGATTGCCAGAGGCTCTATGAGCTGCGCTTCATGTATTTCCTTTTTTTTTGGTTTGAAGTCGTACCTGGCGACTGCCAGAGGCTCTATGAGCTGCGCTTCATGTATTTCCTTTTTTTGAAGTCGTACCCGGCGATTGCCAGGGGCTCTATGAGCTGCGCTTCATGTATTTCCTTTTTTTGAAGTCGTACCTGGCGATTGCCAGAGGCTCTATGAGCTGCGCTTCATGTATTTCCTTTTTTTTTGGTTTGAAGTCGTACCTGGCGATTGCCAGAGGCTCGATGAGCTGCGCTTCATGTATTTCCTTTTTTTTTGGTTTGAAGTCGTACCTGGCGATTGCCAGAGGCTCGATGAGCTGCGCTTCATGTATTTCCTTTTTTTTTGGTTTAAAGTCGTACCTGGCGATTGCCAGAGGCTCTATGAGCTGCGCTTCATGTATTACCTTTTTTTTTTGGTTTGAAGTCGTACCTGGCGATTGCCAGAGGCTCTATGAGCTGCGCTTCATGTATTTCCTTTTTTTTTGGTTTGAAGTCGTACCTGGCGATTGCCAGAGGCTCTATGGGCTGCGCTTCGTGTATTTCCTTTTTTTTGGTTTGAAGTCGTACCTGGCGATAGCCAGAGGCTCTATGAGCTGCGCTTCATGTATTTCCTTTTTTTTTGGTTTGAAGTCGTACCTGGCGATTGCCAGAGGCTCTATGAACTGCGCTTCATGTATTTCCTTTTTTTGAAGTCGTACCTGGCGATTGCCAGAGGCTCTATGAGCTGCGCTTCATGTATTTCCTTTTTTTGAAGTCGTACCTGGCGATTGCCAGAGGCTCTATGAGCTGCGCTTCATGTATTTCCTTTTTTTTTGGTTTGAAGTCGTACCTGGCGATTGCCAGAGGCTCTATGAGCTGCGCTTCATGTATTTCCTTTTTTTTTGGTTTGAAGTCGTACCTGGCGATTGCCAGAGGCTCTATGAGCTGCGCTTCATGTATTTCCTTTTTTTTTGGTTTGAAGTCGTACCTGGCGATTGCCAGAGGCTCTATGGGCTGCGCTTCGTGTATTTCCTTTTTTTTGGTTTGAAGTCGTACCTGGCGATTGCCAGAGGCTCTATGAGCTGCGCTTCATGTATTTCCTTTTTTTTTGGTTTGAAGTCGTACCTGGCGATTGCCAGAGGCTCTATGAGCTGCGCTTCATGTATTTCCTTTTTTTTTGGTTTGAAGTCGTACCTGGCGATTGCCAGAGGCTCGATGAGCTGCGCTTCATGTATTTCCTTTATTTGAAGTCGTACCTGGCGACTGCCAGAGGCTCTATGAGCTGCGCTTCATGTATTTCCTTTTTTTGAAGTCGTACCTGGCGATTGCCAGAGGCTCGATGAGCTGCGCTTTATGTATTTCCTTTATTTGAAGTCGTACCTGGCGACTGCCAGAGGCTCTATGAGCTGCGCTTCATGTATTTCCTTTTTTTGAAGTCGTACCTGGCGATTGCCAGAGGCTCTATGAGCTGCGCTTCATGTATTTCCTTTTTTTGAAGTCGCACCTGGCGATTGCCAGAGGCTCTATGAGCTGCGCTTCATGTATTTCCTTTTTTTTTGGTTTGAAGTCGTACCTGGCGATTGCCAGAGGCTCTATGAGCTGCGCTTCATGTATTTCCTTTTATTTTGGTTTGAAGTCGTACCTGGCGATTGCCAGAGGCTCTTTGAGCTGCGCTTCATGTATTTCCTTTTTTTTTGGTTTGAAGTCGTACCTGGCGATTGCCAGAGGCTCTATGGGCTGCGCTTCGTGTATTTCCTTTTTTTTGGTTTGAAGTCGTACCTGGCGATAGCCAGAGGCTCTATGAGCTGCGCTTCATGTATTTCCTTTTTTTTTGGTTTGAAGTCGTACCTGGCGATTGCCAGAGGCTCTATGAACTGCGCTTCATGTATTTCCTTTTTTTTTGGTTTGAAGTCGTACCTGGCGATTGCCAGAGGCTCGATGAGCTGCGCTTTATGTATTTCCTTTGTTTGAAGTCGTACCTGGCGACTGCCAGAGGCTCTATGAGCTGCGCTTCATGTATTTCCTTTTTTTGAAGTCGTACCTGGCGATTGCCAGAGGCTCTATGAGCTGCGCTTCATGTATTTCCTTTTTTTTTGGTTTAAAGTCGTACCTGGCGATTGCCAGAGGCTCTATGAGCTGCGCTTCATGTATTACCTTTTTTTTTTGGTTTGAAGTCGTACCTGGCGATTGCCAGAGGCTCTATGAGCTGCGCTTCATGTATTTCCTTTTTTTTTGGTTTGAAGTCGTACCTGGCGATTGCCAGAGGCTCGATGAGCTGCGCTTCATGTATTTCCTTTATTTGAAGTCGTACCTGGCGACTGCCAGAGGCTCTATGAGCTGCGCTTCATGTATTTCCTTTTTTTGAAGTCGTACCTGGCGATTGCCAGAGGCTCGATGAGCTGCGCTTTATGTATTTCCTTTATTTGAAGTCGTACCTGGCGACTGCCTGAGGCTCTATGAGCTGCGCTTCATGTATTTCCTTTTTTTGAAGTCGTACCTGGCGATTGCCAGAGGCTCTATGAGCTGCGCTTCATGTATTTTCTTTTTTTGAAGTCGTACCTGGCGATTGCCAGAGGCTCTATGAGCTGCGCTTCATGTATTTCCTTTTTTTTTGGTTTGAAGTCGTACCTGGCGATTGCCAGAGGCTCTATGAGCTGCGCTTCATGTATTTCCTTTTTTTTTTGGTTTGAAGTCGTACCTGGCGATTGCCAGAGGCTCTATGAGCTGCGCTTCATGTATTTCCTTTTTTTTTGGTTTGAAGTCGTACCTGGCGATTGCCAGAGGCTCTATGGGCTGCGCTTCGTGTATTTCCTTTTTTTGGTTTGAAGTCGTACCTGGCGATTGCCAGAGGCTCTATGAGCTGCGCTTCATGTATTTCCTTTTTTTTTGGTTTGAAGTCGTACCTGGCGATTGCCAGAGGCTCTATGAACTGCGCTTCATGTATTTCCTTTTTTTTTGGTTTGAAGTCGTACCTGGCGACTGCCAGAGGCTCTATGAGCTGCGCTTCATGTATTTCCTTTTTTTGAAGTCGTACCTGGCGATTGCCAGAGGCTCTATGAGCTGCGCTTCATGTATTTCCTTTTTTTTGGTTTGAAGTCGTACCTGGCGATTGCCAGAGGCTCTATGAGCTGCGCTTCATGTATTTCCTTTTTTTTTGGTTTGAAGTCGTACCTGGCGATTGCCAGAGGCTCTATGGGCTGCGCTTCGTGTATTTCCTTTTTTTTGGTTTGAAGTCGTACCTGGCGATTGCCAGAGGCTCTATGAGCTGCGCTTCATGTATTTCCTTTTTTTTTGGTTTGAAGTCGTACCTGGCGATTGCCAGAGGCTCTATGAACTGCGCTTCATGTATTTCCTTTTTTTTTGGTTTGAAGTCGTACCTGGCGATTGCCAGAGGCTCGATGAGCTGCGCTTTATGTATTTCCTTTATTTGAAGTCGTACCTGGCGACTGCCAGAGGCTCTATGAGCTGCGCTTCATGTATTTCCTTTTTTTGAAGTCGTACCTGGCGATTGCCAGAGGCTCTATGAGCTGCGCTTCATGTATTTCCTTTTTTTGAAGTCGTACCTGGCGATTGCCAGAGGCTCTATGAGCTGCGCTTCATGTATTTCCTTTTTTTTTGGTTTGAAGTCGTACCTGGCGATTGCCAGAGGCTCTATGAGCTGCGCTTCATGTATTTCCTTTTTTTTTGGTTTGAAGTCGTACCTGGCGATTGCCAGAGGCTCTTTGAGCTGCGCTTCATGTATTTCCTTTTTTTTTGGTTTGAAGTCGTACCTGGCGATTGCCAGAGGCTCTATGGGCTGCGCTTCGTGTATTTCCTTTTTTTTGGTTTGAAGTCGTACCTGGCGATAGCCAGAGGCTCTATGAGCTGCGCTTCATGTATTTCCTTTTTTTTTGGTTTGAAGTCGTACCTGGCGATTGCCAGAGGCTCTATGAACTGCGCTTCATGTATTTCCTTTTTTTGAAGTCGTACCTGGCGATTGCCAGAGGCTCTATGAGCTGCGCTTCATGTATTTCCTTTTTTTGAAGTCGTACCTGGCGATTGCCAGAGGCTCTGTGAGCTGCGCTTCATGTATTTCCTTTTTTTTTGGTTTGAAGTCGTACCTGGCGATTGCCAGAGGCTCTATGAGCTGCGCTTCATGTATTTCCTTTTTTTTTGGTTTGAAGTCGTACCTGGCGATTGCCAGAGGCTCTATGAGCTGCGCTTCATGTATTTCCTTTTTTTTTGGTTTGAAGTCGTACCTGGCGATTGCCAGAGGCTCTATGGGCTGCGCTTCGTGTATTTCCTTTTTTTTGGTTTGAAGTCGTACCTGGCGATTGCCAGAGGCTCTATGAGCTGCGCTTCATGTATTTCCTTTTTTTTTGGTTTGAAGTCGTACCTGGCGATTGCCAGAGGCTCTATGAACTGCGCTTCATGTATTTCCTTTTTTTTTGGTTTGAAGTCGTACCTGGCGATTGCCAGAGGCTCGATGAGCTGCGCTTCATGTATTTCCTTTATTTGAAGTCGTACCTGGCGACTGCCAGAGGCTCTATGAGCTGCGCTTCATGTATTTCCTTTTTTTGAAGTCGTACCTGGCGATTGCCAGAGGCTCTATGAGCTGCGCTTCATGTATTTCCTTTTTTTTGGTTTGAAGTCGTACCTGGCGATTGCCAGAGGCTCTATGAGCTGCGCTTCATGTATTTCCTTTTTTTTTGGTTTGGAGTCGTACCTGGCGATTGCCAGAGGCTCTATGGGCTGCGCTTCGTGTATTTCCTTTTTTTTGGTTTGAAGTCGTACCTGGCGATTGCCAGAGGCTCTATGAGCTGCGCTTCATGTATTTCCTTTTTTTTTGGTTTGAAGTCGTACCTGGCGATTGCCAGAGGCTCTATGAACTGCGCTTCATGTATTTCCTTTTTTTTTGGTTTGAAGTCGTACCTGGCGATTGCCAGAGGCTCGATGAGCTGCGCTTTATGTATTTTTTTTATTCGAAGTCGTACCTGGCGACTGCCAGAGGCTCTATGAGCTGCGCTTCATGTATTTCCTTTTTTTGAAGTCGTACCTGGCGATTGCCAGAGGCTCTATGAGCTGCGCTTCATGTATTTCCTTTTTTTGAAGTCGTACCTGGCAATTGCCAGAGGCTCTATGAGCTGCGCTTCATGTATTTCCTTTTTTTTTGGTTTGAAGTCGTACCTGGCGATTGCCAGAGGCTCTATGAGCTGCGCTTCATGTATTTCCTTTTTTTTTGGTTTGAAGTCGTACCTGGCGATTGCCAGAGGCTCTTTGAGCTGCGCTTCATGTATTTCCTTTTTTTTTGGTTTGAAGTCGTACCTGGCGATTGCCAGAGGCTCTATGGGCTGCGCTTCGTGTATTTCCTTTTTTTTGGTTTGAAGTCGTACCTGGCGATAGCCAGAGGCTCTATGAGCTGCGCTTCATGTATTTCCTTTTTTTTTGGTTTGAAGTCGTACCTGGCGATTGCCAGAGGCTCTATGAACTGCGCTTCATGTATTTCCTTGTTTTTTGGTTTGAAGTCGTACCTGGCGATTGCCAGAGGCTCGATGAGCTGCGCTTTATGTATTTCCTTTGTTTGAAGTCGTACCTGGCGACTGCCAGAGGCTCTATGAGCTGCGCTTCATGTATTTCCTTTTTTTGAAGTCGTACCTGGCGATTGCCAGAGGCTCTATGAGCTGCGCTTCATGTATTTCCTTTTTTTGAAGTCGTACCTGGCGATTGCCAGAGGCTCTATGAGCTGCGCTTCATGTATTTCCTTTTTTTTTGGTTTAAAGTCGTACCTGGCGATTGCCAGAGGCTCTATGAGCTGCGCTTCATGTATTTCCTTTTTTTTTGGTTTGAAGTCGTACCTGGCGATTGCCAGAGGCTCGATGAGCTGCGCTTCATGTATTTCCTTTATTTGAAGTCGTACCTGGCGACTGCCAGAGGCTCTATGAGCTGCGCTTCATGTATTTCCTTTTTTTGAAGTCGTACCTGGCGATTGCCAGAGGCTCTATGAGCTGCGCTTCATGTATTTCCTTTTTGTGAAGCCGTACCTGGCGATTGCCAGAGGCTCTATGAGCTGTGCTTCATGTATTTCCTTTTTTTTTGGTCTGAAGTCGTACCTGGCGATTGCCAGAGGCTCGATGAGCTGCACTTCATGTATTTCCTTTATTTGAAGTCGTACCTGGCGATTGCCAGAGGCTCTATGAACTGCGCTTCATGTATTTCCTTTTTTTTTGGTTTGAAGTCGTACCTGGCGATTGCCAGCGGCTCGATGAGCTGCGCTTCATGTATTTCCTTTATTTGAAGTCGTACCTGGCGACTGCCAGAGGCTCCACGAGCTGCGCTTCATGTATTTCCTTTTTTTGAAGTCGTACCTGGCGATTGCCAGAGGCTCTATGAGCTGCGCTTCATGTATTTCCTTTTTTTGAAGTCGTACCTGGCGATTGCCAGAGGCTCTATGAGCTGTGCTTCATGTATTTCCTTTTTTTTGGTTTGAAGTCGTACCTGGCGATTGCCAGAGGCTCTATGAGCTGCGCTTCATGTATTTCCTTTTTTTTGGTTTGAAGTCGTACCTGGCGATTGCCAGAGGCTCGATGAGCTGCACTTCATGTATTTCCTTTATTTGAAGTCGTACCCGGCGATTGCCAGAGGCTCTATGAGCTGTGCTTCATGTATTTCCGTTTTTTTGGTTCGAAGTCGTACCTGGCGATTGCCAGAGGCTCTATGAGCTGCGCTTCATGTATTTCCGTTTTTTTGGTTTGGAGTCGTACCTGGCGATTGCCAGAGGCTCTATGAGCTGCGCTTCATGTATTTCCTTTTTTTTGGTTTGAAGTCGTACCTGGCGATTGCCAGAGGCTCGATGAGCTGCACTTCATGTATTTCCTTTATTTGAAGTCGTACCCGGCGATTGCCAGAGGCTCTATGAGCTGTGCTTCATGTATTTCCTTTTTTTTGGTTTGAAGTCGTACCTGGCGATTGCCAGAGGCTCTATGAGCTGCGCTTCATGTATTTCCTTTTTTTTTGGTTTGAAGTCGTACCCGGCGATTGCCAGAGGCTCTATGAACTGCGCTTCATGTATTTCCTTTTTTTTTGGTTTGAAGTCGTACCTGGCGATTGCCAGAGGCTCGATGAGCTGCGCTTTATGTTTTTCCTTTATTTGAAGTCGTACCTGGCGACTGCCAGAGGCTCTATGAGCTGCGCTTCATGTATTTCCTTTTTTTGAAGTCGTACCTGGCGATTGCCAGAGGCTCTATGAGCTGCGCTTCATGTATTTCCTTTTTTTGAAGTCGTACCTGGCGATTGCCAGAGGCTCTATGAGCTGCGCTTCATGTATTTCCTTTTTTTTTGGTTTGAAGTCGTACCTGGCGATTGCCAGAGGCTCTATGAGCTGCGCTTCATGTATTTCCTTTTATTTTGGTTTGAAGTCGTACCTGGCGATTGCCGGAGGCTCTTTGAGCTGCGCTTCATGTATTTCCTTTTTTTTTGGTTTGAAGTCGTACCTGGCGATTGCCAGAGGCTCTATGGGCTGCGCTTCGTGTATTTCCTTTTTTTTGGTTTGAAGTCGTACCTGGCGATAGCCAGAGGCTCTATGAGCTGCGCTTCATGTATTTCCTTTTTTTTTGGTTTGAAGTCGTACCTGGCGATTGCCAGAGGCTCTATGAACTGCGCTTCATGTATTTCCTTTTTTTTTGGTTTGAAGTCGTACCTGGCGATTGCCAGAGGCTCGATGAGCTGCGCTTTATGTATTTCCTTTGTTTGAAGTCGTACCTGGCGACTGCCAGAGGCTCTATGAGCTGCGCTTCATGTATTTCCTTTTTTTGAAGTCGTACCTGGCGATTGCCAGAGGCTCTATGAGCTGCGCTTCATGTATTTCCTTTTTTTTTGGTTTAAAGTCGTACCTCGCGATTGCCAGAGGCTCTATGAGCTGCGCTTCATGTATTACCTTTTTTTTTTGGTTTGAAGTCGTACCTGGCGATTGCCAGAGGCTCTATGAGCTGCGCTTCATGTATTTCCTTTTTTTTTGGTTTGAAGTCGTACCTGGCGATTGCCAGAGGCTCGATGAGCTGCGCTTCATGTATTTCCTTTATTTGAAGTCGTACCTGGCGACTGCCAGAGGCTCTATGAGCTGCGCTTCATGTATTTCCTTTTTTTGAAGTCGTACCTGGCGATTGCCAGAGGCTCGATGAGCTGCGCTTTATGTATTTCCTTTATTTGAAGTCGTACCTGGCGACTGCCTGAGGCTCTATGAGCTGCGCTTCATGTATTTCCTTTTTTTGAAGTCGTACCTGGCGATTGCCAGAGGCTCTATGAGCTGCGCTTCATGTATTTTCTTTTTTTGAAGTCGTACCTGGCGATTGCCAGAGGCTCTATGAGCTGCGCTTCATGTATTTCCTTTTTTTTTGGTTTGAAGTCGTACCTGGCGATTGCCAGAGGCTCTATGAGCTGCGCTTCATGTATTTCCTTTTTTTTTGGTTTGAAGTCGTACCTGGCGATTGCCAGAGGCTCTATGAGCTGCGCTTCATGTATTTCCTTTTTTTTTGGTTTGAAGTCGTACCTGGCGATTGCCAGAGGCTCTATGGGCTGCGCTTCGTGTATTTCCTTTTTTTTGGTTTGAAGTCGTACCTGGCGATCGCCAGAGGCTCTATGAGCTGCGCTTCATGTATTTCCTTTTTTTTTGGTTTGAAGTCGTACCTGGCGATTGCCAGAGGCTCTATGAACTGCGCTTCATGTATTTCCTTTTTTTTTGGTTTGAAGTCGTACCTGGCGATTGCCAGAGGCTCGATGAGCTGCGCTTCATGTATTTCCTTTATTTGAAGTCGTACCTGGCGACTGCCAGAGGCTCTATGAGCTGCGCTTCATGTATTTCCTTTTTTTGAAGTCGTACCTGGCGATTGCCAGAGGCTCTATGAGCTGCGCTTCATGTATTTCCTTTTTTTTGGTTTGAAGTCGTACCTGGCGATTGCCAGAGGCTCTATGAGCTGCGCTTCATGTATTTCCTTTTTTTTTGGTTTGAAGTCGTACCTGGCGATTGCCAGAGGCTCTATGAACTGCGCTTCATGTATTTCCTTTTTTTTTGGTTTGAAGTCGTACCTGGCGATTGCCAGAGGCTCGATGAGCTGCGCTTTATGTTTTTCCTTTATTTGAAGTCGTACCTGGCGACTGCCAGAGGCTCTATGAGCTGCGCTTCATGTATTTCCTTTTTTTGAAGTCGTACCTGGCGATTGCCAGAGGCTCTATGAGCTGCGCTTCATGTATTTCCTTTTTTTGAAGTCGTACCTGGCGATTGCCAGAGGCTCTATGAGCTGCGCTTCATGTATTTCCTTTTTTTTGGTTTGAAGTCGTACCTGGCGATTGCCAGAGGCTCTATGAGCTGCGCTTCATGTATTTCCTTTTTTTTTGGTTTGAAGTCGTACCTGGCGATTGCCAGAGGCTCTATGAACTGCGCTTCATGTATTTCCTTTTTCTTTGGTTTGAAGTCGTACCTGGCGATTGCCAGAGGCTCGATGAGCTGCGCTTTATGTTTTTCCTTTATTTGAAGTCGTACCTGGCGACTGCCAGAGGCTCTATGAGCTGCGCTTCATGTATTTCCTTTTTTTGAAGTCGTACCTGGCGATTGCCAGAGGCTCTATGAGCTGCGCTTCATGTATTTCCTTTTTTTGAAGTCGTACCTGGCGATTGCCAGAGGCTCTATGAGCTGCGCTTCATGTATTTCCTTTTTTTTTGGTTTGAAGTCGTACCTGGCGATTGCCAGAGGCTCTATGAGCTGCGCTTCATGTATTTCCTTTTATTTTGGTTTGAAGTCGTACCTGGCGATTGCCAGAGGCTCTATGAGCTGCGCTTCATGTATTTCCTTTTTTTTTGGTTTGAAGTCGTACCTGGCGATTGCCAGAGGCTCTATGGGCTGCGCTTCGTGTATTTCCTTTTTTTGGTTTGAAGTCGTACCTGGCGATTGCCAGAGGCTCTATGAGCTGCGCTTCATGTATTTCCTTTTTTTTTGGTTTGAAGTCGTACCTGGCGATTGCCAGAGGCTCTATGAACTGCGCTTCATGTATTTCCTTTTTTTTTGGTTTGAAGTCGTACCTGGCGATTGCCAGAGGCTCGATGAGCTGCGCTTCATGTATTTCCTTTATTTGAAGTCGTACCTGGCGACTGCCAGAGGCTCTATGAGCTGCGCTTCATGTATTTCCTTTTTTTGAAGTCGTACCTGGCGATTGCCAGAGGCTCTATGAGCTGCGCTTCATGTATTTCCTTTTTTTTGGTTTGAAGTCGTACCTGGCGATTGCCAGAGGCTCTATGAGCTGCGCTTCATGTATTTCCTTTTTTTTTGGTTTGAAGTCGTACCTGGCGATTGCCAGAGGCTCTATGGGCTGCGCTTCGTGTATTTCCTTTTTTTTGGTTTGAAGTCGTACCTGGCGATTGCCAGAGGCTCTATGAGCTGCGCTTCATGTATTTCCTTTTTTTTTGGTTTGAAGTCGTACCTGGCGATTGCCAGAGGCTCTATGAACTGCGCTTCATGTATTTCCTTTTTTTTTGGTTTGAAGTCGTACCTGGCGATTGCCAGAGGCTCGATGAGCTGCGCTTTATGTATTTCCTTTATTTGAAGTCGTACCTGGCGACTGCCAGAGGCTCTATGAGCTGCGCTTCATGTATTTCCTTTTTTTGAAGTCGTACCTGGCGATTGCCAGAGGCTCTATGAGCTGCGCTTCATGTATTTCCTTTTTTTGAAGTCGTACCTGGCGATTGCCAGAGGCTCTATGAGCTGCGCTTCATGTATTTCCTTTTTTTTTGGTTTGAAGTCGTACCTGGCGATTGCCAGAGGCTCTTTGAGCTGCGCTTCATGTATTTCCTTTTTTTTTGGTTTGAAGTCGTACCTGGCGATTGCCAGAGGCTCTATGGGCTGCGCTTCGTGTATTTCCTTTTTTTTGGTTTGAAGTCGTACCTGGCGATAGCCAGAGGCTCTATGAGCTGCGCTTCATGTATTTCCTTTTTTTTTGGTTTGAAGTCGTACCTGGCGATTGCCAGAGGCTCTATGAACTGCGCTTCATGTATTTCCTTTTTTTGAAGTCGTACCTGGCGATTGTAGAGGCTCTATGAGCTGCGCTTCATGTATTTCCTTTTTTTGAAGTCGTACCTGGCGATTGCCAGAGGCTCTGTGAGCTGCGCTTCATGTATTTCCTTTTTTTTTGGTTTGAAGTCGTACCTGGCGATTGCCAGAGGCTCTATGAGCTGCGCTTCATGTATTTCCTTTTTTTTTGGTTTGAAGTCGTACCTGGCGATTGCCAGAGGCTCTATGAGCTGCGCTTCATGTATTTCCTTTTTTTTTGGTTTGAAGTCGTACCTGGCGATTGCCAGAGGCTCTATGGGCTGCGCTTCGTGTATTTCCTTTTTTTTGGTTTGAAGTCGTACCTGGCGATTGCCAGAGGCTCTATGAGCTGCGCTTCATGTATTTCCTTTTTTTTTGGTTTGAAGTCGTACCTGGCGATTGCCAGAGGCTCTATGAACTGCGCTTCATGTATTTCCTTTTTTTTTGGTTTGAAGTCGTACCTGGCGATTGCCAGAGGCTCGATGAGCTGCGCTTCATGTATTTCCTTTATTTGAAGTCGTACCTGGCGACTGCCAGAGGCTCTATGAGCTGCGCTTCATGTATTTCCTTTTTTTGAAGTCGTACCTGGCGATTGCCAGAGGCTCTATGAGCTGCGCTTCATGTATTTCCTTTTTTTTGGTTTGAAGTCGTACCTGGCGATTGCCAGAGGCTCTATGAGCTGCGCTTCATGTATTTCCTTTTTTTTTGGTTTGGAGTCGTACCTGGCGATTGCCAGAGGCTCTATGGGCTGCGCTTCGTGTATTTCCTTTTTTTTGGTTTGAAGTCGTACCTGGCGATTGCCAGAGGCTCTATGTGCTGCGCTTCATGTATTTCCTTTTTTTTTGGTTTGAAGTCGTACCTGGCGATTGCCAGAGGCTCTATGAACTGCGCTTCATGTATTTCCTTTTTTTTTGGTTTGAAGTCGTACCTGGCGATTGCCGGAGGCTCGATGAGCTGCGCTTTATGTATTTTTTTTATTCGAAGTCGTACCTGGCGACTGCCAGAGGCTCTATGAGCTGCGCTTCATGTATTTCCTTTTTTTGAAGTCGTACCTGGCGATTGCCAGAGGCTCTATGAGCTGCGCTTCATGTATTTCCTTTTTTTGAAGTCGTACCTGGCAATTGCCAGAGGCTCTATGAGCTGCGCTTCATGTATTTCCTTTTTTTTTGGTTTGAAGTCGTACCTGGCGATTGCCAGAGGCTCTATGAGCTGCGCTTCATGTATTTCCTTTTTTTTTGGTTTGAAGTCGTACCTGGCGATTGCCAGAGGCTCTTTGAGCTGCGCTTCATGTATTTCCTTTTTTTTTGGTTTGAAGTCGTACCTGGCGATTGCCAGAGGCTCTATGGGCTGCGCTTCGTGTATTTCCTTTTTTTTGGTTTGAAGTCGTACCTGGCGATAGCCAGAGGCTCTATGAGCTGCGCTTCATGTATTTCCTTTTTTTTTGGTTTGAAGTCGTACCTGGCGATTGCCAGAGGCTCTATGAACTGCGCTTCATGTATTTCCTTGTTTTTTGGTTTGAAGTCGTACCTGGCGATTGCCAGAGGCTCGATGAGCTGCGCTTTATGTATTTCCTTTGTTTGAAGTCGTACCTGGCGACTGCCAGAGGCTCTATGAGCTGCGCTTCATGTATTTCCTTTTTTTGAAGTCGTACCTGGCGATTGCCAGAGGCTCTATGAGCTGCGCTTCATGTATTTCCTTTTTTTGAAGTCGTACCTGGCGATTGCCAGAGGCTCTATGAGCTGCGCTTCATGTATTTCCTTTTTTTTTGGTTTAAAGTCGTACCTGGCGATTGCCAGAGGCTCTATGAGCTGCGCTTCATGTATTTCCTTTTTTTTTGGTTTGAAGTCGTACCTGGCGATTGCCAGAGGCTCGATGAGCTGCGCTTCATGTATTTCCTTTATTTGAAGTCGTACCTGGCGACTGCCAGAGGCTCTATGAGCTGCGCTTCATGTATTTCCTTTTTTTGAAGTCGTACCTGGCGATTGCCAGAGGCTCTATGAGCTGCGCTTCATGTATTTCCTTTTTGTGAAGCCGTACCTGGCGATTGCCAGAGGCTCTATGAGCTGTGCTTCATGTATTTCCTTTTTTTTTGGTCTGAAGTCGTACCTGGCGATTGCCAGAGGCTCGATGAGCTGCACTTCATGTATTTCCTTTATTTGAAGTCGTACCTGGCGATTGCCAGAGGCTCTATGAACTGCGCTTCATGTATTTCCTTTTTTTTTGGTTTGAAGTCGTACCTGGCGATTGCCAGAGGCTCGATGAGCTGCGCTTCATGTATTTCCTTTATTTGAAGTCGTACCTGGCGACTGCCAGAGGCTCCACGAGCTGCGCTTCATGTATTTCCTTTTTTTGAAGTCGTACCTGGCGATTGCCAGAGGCTCTATGAGCTGCGCTTCATGTATTTCCTTTTTTTGAAGTCGTACCTGGCGATTGCCAGAGGCTCTATGAGCTGTGCTTCATGTATTTCCTTTTTTTTGGTTTGAAGTCGTACCTGGCGATTGCCAGAGGCTCTATGAGCTGCGATTCATGTATTTCCTTTTTTTTGGTTTGAAGTCGTACCTGGCGATTGCCAGAGGCTCGATGAGCTGCACTTCACGTATTTCCTTTATTTGAAGTCGTACCCGGCGATTGCCAGAGGCTCTATGAGCTGTGCTTCATGTATTTCCTTTTTTTTGGTTTGAAGTCGTACCTGGCGATTGCCAGAGGCTCTATGAGCTGCGCTTCATGTATTTCCGTTTTTTTGGTTTGGAGTCGTACCTGGCGATTGCCAGAGGCTCTATGAGCTGCGCTTCATGTATTTCCTTTTTTTTGGTTTGAAGTCGTACCTGGCGATTGCCAGAGGCTCGATGAGCTGCACTTCATGTATTTCCTTTATTTGAAGTCGTACCCGGCGATTGCCAGAGGCTCTATGAGCTGTGCTTCATGTATTTCCTTTTTTTTGGTTTGAAGTCGTACCTGGCGATTGCCAGAGGCTCTATGAGCTGCGCTTCATGTATTTCCTTTTTTTTTGGTTTGAAGTCGTACCTGGCGATTGCCAGAGGCTCTATGAACTGCGCTTCATGTATTTCCTTTTTTTTTGGTTTGAAGTCGTACCTGGCGATTGCCAGAGGCTCGATGAGCTGCGCTTTATGTTTTTCCTTTATTTGAAGTCGTACCTGGCGACTGCCAGAGGCTCTATGAGCTGCGCTTCATGTATTTCCTTTTTTTGAAGTCGTACCTGGCGATTGCCAGAGGCTCTATGAGCTGCGCTTCATGTATTTCCTTTTTTTGAAGTCGTACCTGGCGATTGCCAGAGGCTCTATGAGCTGCGCTTCATGTATTTCCTTTTTTTTTGGTTTGAAGTCGTACCTGGCGATTGCCAGAGGCTCTATGAGCTGCGCTTCATGTATTTCCTTTTATTTTGGTTTGAAGTCGTACCTGGCGATTGCCGGAGGCTCTTTGAGCTGCGCTTCATGTATTTCCTTTTTTTTTGGTTTGAAGTCGTACCTGGCGATTGCCAGAGGCTCTATGGGCTGCGCTTCGTGTATTTCCTTTTTTTTGGTTTGAAGTCGTACCTGGCGATAGCCAGAGGCTCTATGAGCTGCGCTTCATGTATTTCCTTTTTTTTTGGTTTGAAGTCGTACCTGGCGATTGCCAGAGGCTCTATGAACTGCGCTTCATGTATTTCCTTTTTTTTTGGTTTGAAGTCGTACCTGGCGATTGCCAGAGGCTCGATGAGCTGCGCTTTATGTATTTCCTTTGTTTGAAGTCGTACCTGGCGACTGCCAGAGGCTCTATGAGCTGCGCTTCATGTATTTCCTTTTTTTGAAGTCGTACCTGGCGATTGCCAGAGGCTCTATGAGCTGCGCTTCATGTATTTCCTTTTTTTTTGGTTTAAAGTCGTACCTCGCGATTGCCAGAGGCTCTATGAGCTGCGCTTCATGTATTACCTTTTTTTTTTGGTTTGAAGTCGTACCTGGCGATTGCCAGAGGCTCTATGAGCTGCGCTTCATGTATTTCCTTTTTTTTTGGTTTGAAGTCGTACCTGGCGATTGCCAGAGGCTCGATGAGCTGCGCTTCATGTATTTCCTTTATTTGAAGTCGTACCTGGCGACTGCCAGAGGCTCTATGAGCTGCGCTTCATGTATTTCCTTTTTTTGAAGTCGTACCTGGCGATTGCCAGAGGCTCGATGAGCTGCGCTTTATGTATTTCCTTTATTTGAAGTCGTACCTGGCGACTGCCTGAGGCTCTATGAGCTGCGCTTCATGTATTTCCTTTTTTTGAAGTCGTACCTGGCGATTGCCAGAGGCTCTATGAGCTGCGCTTCATGTATTTTCTTTTTTTGAAGTCGTACCTGGCGATTGCCAGAGGCTCTATGAGCTGCGCTTCATGTATTTCCTTTTTTTTTGGTTTGAAGTCGTACCTGGCGATTGCCAGAGGCTCTATGAGCTGCGCTTCATGTATTTCCTTTTTTTTTGGTTTGAAGTCGTACCTGGCGATTGCCAGAGGCTCTATGAGCTGCGCTTCATGTATTTCCTTTTTTTTTGGTTTGAAGTCGTACCTGGCGATTGCCAGAGGCTCTATGGGCTGCGCTTCGTGTATTTCCTTTTTTTTGGTTTGAAGTCGTACCTGGCGATTGCCAGAGGCTCTATGAGCTGCGCTTCATGTATTTCCTTTTTTTTTGGTTTGAAGTCGTACCTGGCGATTGCCAGAGGCTCTATGAACTGCGCTTCATGTATTTCCTTTTTTTTTGGTTTGAAGTCGTACCTGGCGATTGCCAGAGGCTCGATGAGCTGCGCTTCATGTATTTCCTTTATTTGAAGTCGTACCTGGCGACTGCCAGAGGCTCTATGAGCTGCGCTTCATGTATTTCCTTTTTTTGAAGTCGTACCTGGCGATTGCCAGAGGCTCTATGAGCTGCGCTTCATGTATTTCCTTTTTTTTGGTTTGAAGTCGTACCTGGCGATTGCCAGAGGCTCTATGAGCTGCGCTTCATGTATTTCCTTTTTTTTTGGTTTGAAGTCGTACCTGGCGATTGCCAGAGGCTCTATGAACTGCGCTTCATGTATTTCCTTTTTTTTTGGTTTGAAGTCGTACCTGGCGATTGCCAGAGGCTCGATGAGCTGCGCTTTATGTTTTTCCTTTATTTGAAGTCGTACCTGGCGACTGCCAGAGGCTCTATGAGCTGCGCTTCATGTATTTCCTTTTTTTGAAGTCGTACCTGGCGATTGCCAGAGGCTCTATGAGCTGCGCTTCATGTATTTCCTTTTTTTGAAGTCGTACCTGGCGATTGCCAGAGGCTCTATGAGCTGCGCTTCATGTATTTCCTTTTTTTTGGTTTGAAGTCGTACCTGGCGATTGCCAGAGGCTCTATGAGCTGCGCTTCATGTATTTCCTTTTTTTTTGGTTTGAAGTCGTACCTGGCGATTGCCAGAGGCTCTATGAACTGCGCTTCATGTATTTCCTTTTTCTTTGGTTTGAAGTCGTACCTGGCGATTGCCAGAGGCTCGATGAGCTGCGCTTTATGTTTTTCCTTTATTTGAAGTCGTACCTGGCGACTGCCAGAGGCTCTATGAGCTGCGCTTCATGTATTTCCTTTTTTTGAAGTCGTACCTGGCGATTGCCAGAGGCTCTATGAGCTGCGCTTCATGTATTTCCTTTTTTTGAAGTCGTACCTGGCGATTGCCAGAGGCTCTATGAGCTGCGCTTCATGTATTTCCTTTTTTTTTGGTTTGAAGTCGTACCTGGCGATTGCCAGAGGCTCTATGAGCTGCGCTTCATGTATTTCCTTTTATTTTGGTTTGAAGTCGTACCTGGCGATTGCCAGAGGCTCTTTGAGCTGCGCTTCATGTATTTCCTTTTTTTTTGGTTTGAAGTCGTACCTGGCGATTGCCAGAGGCTCTATGGGCTGCGCTTCGTGTATTTCCTTTTTTTTGGTTTGAAGTCGTACCTGGCGATAGCCAGAGGCTCTATGAGCTGCGCTTCATGTATTTCCTTTTTTTTTGGTTTGAAGTCGTACCTGGCGATTGCCAGAGGCTCTATGAACTGCGCTTCATGTATTTCCTTTTTTTTTGGTTTGAAGTCGTACCTGGCGATTGCCAGAGGCTCAATGAGCTGCGCTCTATGTATTTCCTTTGTTTGAAGTCGTACCTGGCGACTGCCAGAGGCTCTATGAGCTGCGCTTCATGTATTTCCTTTTTTTGAAGTCGTACCTGGCGATTGCCAGAGGCTCTATGAGCTGCGCTTCATGTATTTCCTTTTTTTTTGGTTTAAAGTCGTACCTCGCGATTGCCAGAGGCTCTATGAGCTGCGCTTCATGTATTACCTTTTTTTTTTGGTTTGAAGTCGTACCTGGCGATTGCCAGAAGCTCTATGAGCTGCGCTTCATGTATTTCCTTTTTTTTTGGTTTGAAGTCGTACCTGGCGATTGCCAGAGGCTCGATGAGCTGCGCTTCATGTATTTCCTTTATTTGAAGTCGTACCTGGCGACTGCCAGAGGCTCTATGAGCTGCGCTTCATGTATTTCCTTTTTTTGAAGTCGTACCTGGCGATTGCCAGAGGCTCGATGAGCTGCGCTTTATGTATTTCCTTTATTTGAAGTCGTACCTGGCGACTGCCTGAGGCTCTATGAGCTGCGCTTCATGTATTTCCTTTTTTTGAAGTCGTACCTGGCGATTGCCAGAGGCTCTATGAGCTGCGCTTCATGTATTTTCTTTTTTTGAAGTCGTACCTGGCGATTGCCAGAGGCTCTATGAGCTGCGCTTCATGTATTTCCTTTTTTTTTGGTTTGAAGTCGTACCTGGCGATTGCCAGAGGCTCTATGAGCTGCGCTTCATGTATTTCCTTTTTTTTTGGTTTGAAGTCGTACCTGGCGATTGCCAGAGGCTCTATGAGCTGCGCTTCATGTATTTCCTTTTTTTTTGGTTTGAAGTCGTACCTGGCGATTGCCAGAGGCTCTATGGGCTGCGCTTCGTGTATTTCCTTTTTTTTGGTTTGAAGTCGTACCTGGCGATTGCCAGAGGCTCTATGAGCTGCGCTTCATGTATTTCCTTTTTTTTTGGTTTGAAGTCGTACCTGGCGATTGCCAGAGGCTCTATGAACTGCGCTTCATGTATTTCCTTTTTTTTTGGTTTGAAGTCGTACCTGGCGATTGCCAGAGGCTCGATGAGCTGCGCTTCATGTATTTCCTTTATTTGAAGTCGTACCTGGCGACTGCCAGAGGCTCTATGAGCTGCGCTTCATGTATTTCCTTTTTTTGAAGTCGTACCTGGCAATTGCCAGAGGCTCTATGAGCTGCGCTTCATGTATTTCCTTTTTTTTGGTTTGAAGTCGTACCTGGCGATTGCCAGAGGCTCTATGAGCTGCGCTTCATGTATTTCCTTTTTTTTTGGTTTGAAGTCGTACCTGGCGATTGCCAGAGGCTCTATGGGCTGCGCTTCGTGTATTTCCTTTTTTTTGGTTTGAAGTCGTACCTGGCGATTGCCAGAGGCTCTATGAGCTGCGCTTCATGTATTTCCTTTTTTTTTGGTTTGAAGTCGTACCTGGCGATTGCCAGAGGCTCTATGAACTGCGCTTCATGTATTTCCTTTTTTTTTGGTTTGAAGTCGTACCTGGCGATTGCCAGAGGCTCGATGAGCTGCGCTTTATGTATTTCCTTTATTTGAAGTCGTACCTGGCGACTGCCAGAGGCTCTATGAGCTGCGCTTCATGTATTTCCTTTTTTTGAAGTCGTACCTGGCGATTGCCAGAGGCTCTATGAGCTGCGCTTCATGTATTTCCTTTTTTTGAAGTCGTACCTGGCGATTGCCAGAGGCTCTATGAGCTGCGCTTCATGTATTTCCTTTTTTTTTGGTTTGAAGTCGTACCTGGCGATTGCCAGAGGCTCTATGAGCTGCGCTTCATGTATTTCCTTTTTTTTTGGTTTGAAGTCGTACCTGGCGATTGCCAGAGGCTCTTTGAGCTGCGCTTCATGTATTTCCTTTTTTTTTGGTTTGAAGTCGTACCTGGCGATTGCCAGAGGCTCTATGGGCTGCGCTTCGTGTATTTCTTTTTTTTTGGTTTGAAGTCGTACCTGGCGATAGCCAGAGGCTCTATGAGCTGCGCTTCATGTATTTCCTTTTTTTTTGGTTTGAAGTCGTACCTGGCGATTGCCAGAGGCTCTATGAACTGCGCTTCATGTATTTCCTTTTTTTGAAGTCGTACCTGGCGATTGCCAGAGGCTCTATGAGCTGCGCTTCATGTATTTCCTTTTTTTGAAGTCGTACCTGGCGATTGCCAGAGGCTCTGTGAGCTGCGCTTCATGTATTTCCTTTTTTTTGGTTTGAAGTCGTACCTGGCGATTGCCAGAGGCTCTATGAGCTGCGCTTCATGTATTTCCTTTTTTTTTGGTTTGAAGTCGTACCTGGCGATTGCCAGAGGCTCGATGAGCTGCGCTTCATGTATTTCCTTTATTTGAAGTCGTACCTGGCGACTGCCAGAGGCTCCACGAGCTGCGCTTCATGTATTTCCTTTTTTTGAAGTCGTACCTGGCGATTGCCAGAGGCTCTATGAGCTGCGCTTCATGTATTTCCTTTTTTTTGGTTTGAAGTCGTACCTGGCGATTGCCAGAGGCTCTATGAGCTGCGCTTCATGTATTTCCTTTTTTTGAAGTCGTACCTGGCGATTGCCAGAGGCTCTATGAGCTGCGCTTCATGTATTTCCTTTTTTTGAAGTCGTACCTGGCGATTGCCAGAGGCTCTATGAGCTGCGCTTCATGTATTTCCTTTTTTTGAAGCCGTACCTGGCGATTGCCGGAGGCTCTATGAGCTGTGCTTCATGTATTTCCTTTTTTTTTGGTCTGAAGTCGTACCTGGCGATTGCCAGAGGCTCGATGAGCTGCACTTCATGTATTTCCTTTATTTGAAGTCGTACCTGGCGATTGCCAGAGGCTCTATGAACTGCGCTTCATGTATTTCCTTTTTTTTTGGTTTGAAGTCGTACCTGGCGATTGCCAGAGGCTCGATGAGCTGCGCTTCATGTATTTCCTTTATTTGAAGTCGTACCTGGCGACTGCCAGAGGCTCCACGAGCTGCGCTTCATGTATTTCCTTTTTTTGAAGTCGTACCTGGCGATTGCCAGAGGCTCTATGAGCTGCGCTTCATGTATTTCCTTTTTTTTGGTTTGAAGTCGTACCTGGCGATTGCCAGAGGCTCTATGAGCTGCGCTTCATGTATTTCCTTTTTTTTTGGTTTGAAGTCGTACCTGGCGATTGCCAGAGGCTCTATGGGCTGCGCTTCGTGTATTTCCTTTTTTTTGGTTTGAAGTCGTACCTGGCGATTGCCAGAGGCTCTATGAGCTGCGCTTCATGTATTTCCTTTTTTTTTGGTTTGAAGTCGTACCTGGCGATTGCCAGAGGCTCTATGAACTGCGCTTCATGTTTTTCCTTTTTTTTTGGTTTGAAGTCGTACCTGGCGATTGCCAGAGGCTCGATGAGCTGCGCTTTATGTATTTTTTTTATTTGAAGTCGTACCTGGCGACTGCCAGAGGCTCTATGAGCTGCGCTTCATGTATTTCCTTTTTTTGAAGTCGTACCTGGCGATTGCCAGAGGCTCTATGAGCTGCGCTTAATGTATTTCCTTTTTTTGAAGTCGTACCTGGCGATTGCCAGAGGCTCTATGAGCTGCGCTTCATGTATTTCCTTTTTTTTTGGTTTGAAGTCGTACCTGGCGATTGCCAGAGGCTCTATGAGCTGCGCTTCATGTATTTCCTTTTTTTTTGGTTTGAAGTCGTACCTGGCGATTGCCAGAGGCTCTTTGAGCTGCGCTTCATGTATTTCCTTTTTTTTTGGTTTGAAGTCGTACCTGGCGATTGCCAGAGGCTCTATGGGCTGCGCTTCGTGTATTTCCTTTTTTTTGGTTTGAAGTCGTACCTGGCGATAGCCAGAGGCTCTATGAGCTGCGCTTCATGTATTTCCTTTTTTTTTGGTTTGAAGTCGTACCTGGCGATTGCCAGAGGCTCTATGAACTGCGCTTCATGTATTTCCTTTTTTTTTGGTTTGAAGTCGTACCTGGCGATTGCCAGAGGCTCGATGAGCTGCGCTTTATGTATTTCCTTTGTTTGAAGTCGTACCTGGCGACTGCCAGAGGCTCTATGAGCTGCGCTTCATGTATTTCCTTTTTTTGAAGTCGTACCTGGCGATTGCCAGAGGCTCTATGAGCTGCGCTTCATGTATTTCCTTTTTTTGAAGTCGTACCTGGCGATTGCCAGAGGCTCTATGAGCTGCGCTTCATGTATTTCCTTTTTTTTTGGTTTAAAGTCGTACCTGGCGATTGCCAGAGGCTCTATGAGCTGCGCTTCATGTATTACCTTTTTTTTTTGGTTTGAAGTCGTACCTGGCGATTGCCAGAGGCTCTATGAGCTGCGCTTCATGTATTTCCTTTTTTTTTGGTTTGAAGTCGTACCTGGCGATTGCCAGAGGCTCTATGAGCTGCGCTTCATGTATTTCCTTTTTTTTTGGTTTGAAGTCGTACCTGGCGACTGCCAGAGGCTCTATGAGCTGCGCTTCATGTATTTCCTTTTTTTGAAGTCGTACCCGGCGATTGCCAGAGGCTCTATGAGCTGCGCTTCATGTATTTCCTTTTTTTGAAGTCGTACCTGGCGATTGCCAGAGGCTCTATGAGCTGCGCTTCATGTATTTTCTTTTTTTTTGGTTTGAAGTCGTACCTGGCGATTGCCAGAGGCTCGATGAGCTGCGCTTCATGTATTTCCTTTATTTGAAGTCGTACCTGGCGACTGCCAGAGGCTCTATGAGCTGCGCTTCATGTATTTCCTTTTTTTGAAGTCGTACCTGGCGATTGCCAGAGGCTCTATGAGCTGCGCTTCATGTATTTCCTTTTTTTGAAGCCGTACCTGGCGATTGCCAGAGGCTCTATGAGCTGTGCTTCATTTATTTCCTTTTTTTTTGGTCTGAAGTCGTACCTGGCGATTGCCAGAGGCTCGATGAGCTGCACTTCATGTATTTCCTTTATTTGAAGTCGTACCTGGCGATTGCCAGAGGCTCTATGAACTGCGCTTCATGTATTTCCTTTTTTTTTGGTTTGAAGTCGTACCTGGCGATTGCCAGAGGCTCGATGAGCTGCGCTTCATGTATTTCCTTTATTTGAAGTCGTACCTGGCGACTGCCAGAGGCTCCACGAGCTGCGCTTCATGTATTTCCTTTTTTTGAAGTCGTACCTGGCGATTGCCAGAGGCTCTATGAGCTGCGCTTCATGTATTTCCTTTTTTTGAAGTCGCACCTGGCGATTGCCAGAGGCTCTATGAGCTGTGCTTCATGTATTTCCTTTTTTTTGGTTTGAAGTCGTACCTGGCGATTGCCAGAGGCTCTATGAGCTGCGCTTCATGTATTTCCTTTTTTTTGGTTTGAAGTCGTACCTGGCGATCGCCAGAGCCTCGATGAGCTGCACTTCATGTATTTCCTTTATTTGAAGTCGTACCCGGCGATTGCCAGAGGCTCTATGAGCTGTGCTTCATGTATTTCCTTTTTTTTGGTTTGAAGTCGTACCTGGCGATTGCCAGAGGCTCTATGAGCTGCGCTTCATGTATTTCCGTTTTTTTGGTTTGGAGTCGTACCTGGCGATTGCCAGAGGCTCTATGAGCTGCGCTTCATGTATTTCCTTTTTTTTGGTTTGAAGTCGTACCTGGCGATTGCCAGAGGCTCGATGAGCTGCACTTCATGTATTTCCTTTATTTGAAGTCGTACCCGGCGATTGCCAGAGGCTCTATGAGCTGTGCTTCATGTATTTCCTTTTTTTTGGTTTGAAGTCGTACCTGGCGATTGCCAGAGGCTCTATGAGCTGCGCTTCATGTATTTCCTTTTTTTTTGGTTTGAAGTCGTACCTGGCGATTGCCAGAGGCTCTTTGAGCTGCGCTTCATGTATTTCCTTTTTTTTTGGTTTGAAGTCGTACCTGGCGATTGCCAGAGGCTCTATGGGCTGCGCTTCGTGTATTTCTTTTTTTTTGGTTCGAAGTCGTACCTGGCGATAGCCAGAGGCTCTATGAGCTGCGCTTCATGTATTTCCTTTTTTTTTGGTTTGAAGTCGTACCTGGCGATTGCCAGAGGCTCTATGAACTGCGCTTCATGTATTTCCTTTTTTTGAAGTCGTACCTGGCGATTGCCAGAGGCTCTATGAGCTGCGCTTCATGTATTTCCTTTTTTTGAAGTCGTACCTGGCGATTGCCAGAGGCTCTGTGAGCTGCGCTTCATGTATTTCCTTTTTTTTTGGTTTGAAGTCGTACCTGGCGATTGCCAGAGGCTCTATGAGCTGCGCTTCATGTATTTCCTTTTTTTTTGGTTTGAAGTCGTACCTGGCGATTGCCAGAGGCTCTATGAGCTGCGCTTCATGTATTTCCTTTTTTTTTGGTTTGAAGTCGTACCTGGCGATTGCCAGAGGCTCTATGGGCTGCGCTTCGTGTATTTCCTTTTTTTTGGTTTGAAGTCGTACCTGGCGATTGCCAGAGGCTCTATGAGCTGCGCTTCATGTATTTCCTTTTTTTTTGGTTTGAAGTCGTACCTGGCGATTGCCAGAGGCTCTATGAACTGCGCTTCATGTATTTCCTTTTTTTTTGGTTTGAAGTCGTACCTGGCGATTGCCAGAGGCTCGATGAGCTGCGCTTCATGTATTTCCTTTATTTGAAGTCGTACCTGGCGACTGCCAGAGGCTCTATGAGCTGCGCTTCATGTATTTCCTTTTTTTGAAGTCGTACCTGGCGATTGCCAGAGGCTCTATGAGCTGCGCTTCATGTATTTCCTTTTTTTTGGTTTGAAGTCGTACCTGGCGATTGCCAGAGGCTCTATGAGCTGCGCTTCATGTATTTCCTTTTTTTTTGGTTTGAAGTCGTACCTGGCGATTGCCAGAGGCTCTATGGGCTGCGCTTCGTGTATTTCCTTTTTTTTGGTTTGAAGTCGTACCTGGCGATTGCCAGAGGCTCTATGAGCTGCGCTTCATGTATTTCCTTTTTTTTTGGTTTGAAGTCGTACCTGGCGATTGCCAGAGGCTCTATGAACTGCGCTTCATGTATTTCCTTTTTTTTTGGTTTGAAGTCGTACCTGGCGATTGCCAGAGGCTCGATGAGCTGCGCTTTATGTATTTTTTTTATTTGAAGTCGTACCTGGCGACTGCCAGAGGCTCTATGAGCTGCGCTTCATGTATTTCCTTTTTTTGAAGTCGTACCTGGCGATTGCCAGAGGCTCTATGAGCTGCGCTTCATGTATTTCCTTTTTTTGAAGTCGTACCTGGCGATTGCCAGAGGCTCTATGAGCTGCGCTTCATGTATTTCCTTTTTTTTTGGTTTGAAGTCGTACCTGGCGATTGCCAGAGGCTCTATGAGCTGCGCTTCATGTATTTCCTTTTTTTTTGGTTTGAAGTCGTACCTGGCGATTGCCAGAGGCTCTTTGAGCTGCGCTTCATGTATTTCCTTTTTTTTTGGTTTGAAGTCGTACCTGGCGATTGCCAGAGGCTCTATGGGCTGCGCTTCGTGTATTTCCTTTTTTTTGGTTTGAAGTCGTACCTGGCGATAGCCAGAGGCTCTATGAGCTGCGCTTCATGTATTTCCTTTTTTTTTGGTTTGAAGTCGTACCTGGCGATTGCCAGAGGCTCTATGAACTGCGCTTCATGTATTTCCTTTTTTTTTGGTTTGAAGTCGTACCTGGCGATTGCCAGAGGCTCGATGAGCTGCGCTTTATGTATTTCCTTTGTTTGAAGTCGTACCTGGCGACTGCCAGAGGCTCTATGAGCTGCGCTTCATGTATTTCCTTTTTTTGAAGTCGTACCTGGCGATTGCCAGAGGCTCTATGAGCTGCGCTTCATGTATTTCCTTTTTTTGAAGTCGTACCTGGCGATTGCCAGAGGCTCTATGAGCTGCGCTTCATGTATTTCCTTTTTTTTTGGTTTAAAGTCGTACCTGGCGATTGCCAGAGGCTCTATGAGCTGCGCTTCATGTATTACCTTTTTTTTTTGGTTTGAAGTCGTACCTGGCGATTGCCAGAGGCTCTATGAGCTGCGCTTCATGTATTTCCTTTTTTTTTGGTTTGAAGTCGTACCTGGCGATTGCCAGAGGCTCTATGAGCTGCGCTTCATGTATTTCCTTTTTTTTTGGTTTGAAGTCGTACCTGGCGACTGCCAGAGGCTCTATGAGCTGCGCTTCATGTATTTCCTTTTTTTGAAGTCGTACCCGGCGATTGCCAGAGGCTCTATGAGCTGCGCTTCATGTATTTCCTTTTTTTGAAGTCGTACCTGGCGATTGCCAGAGGCTCTATGAGCTGCGCTTCATGTATTTCCTTTTTTTTTGGTTTGAAGTCGTACCTGGCGATTGCCAGAGGCTCGATGAGCTGCGCTTCATGTATTTCCTTTATTTGAAGTCGTACCTGGCGACTGCCAGAGGCTCTATGAGCTGCGCTTCATGTATTTCCTTTTTTTGAAGTCGTACCTGGCGATTGCCAGAGGCTCTATGAGCTGCGCTTCATGTATTTCCTTTTTTTGAAGCCGTACCTGGCGATTGCCAGAGGCTCTATGAGCTGTGCTTCATGTATTTCCTTTTTTTTTGGTCTGAAGTCGTACCTGGCGATTGCCAGAGGCTCGATGAGCTGCACTTCATGTATTTCCTTTATTTGAAGTCGTACCTGGCGATTGCCAGAGGCTCTATGAACTGCGCTTCATGTATTTCCTTTTTTTTTGGTTTGAAGTCGTACCTGGCGATTGCCAGAGGCTCGATGAGCTGCGCTTCATGTATTTCCTTTATTTGAAGTCGTACCTGGCGACTGCCAGAGGCTCCACGAGCTGCGCTTCATGTATTTCCTTTTTTTGAAGTCGTACCTGGCGATTGCCAGAGGCTCTATGAGCTGCGCTTCATGTATTTCCTTTTTTTGAAGTCGTACCTGGCGATTGCCAGAGGCTCTATGAGCTGCGCTTCATGTATTTCCTTTTTTTTTGGTTTGAAGTCGTACCTGGCGATTGCCAGAGGCTCTATGGGCTGCGCTTCGTGTATTTCCTTTTTTTTGGTTTGAAGTCGTACCTGGCGATTGCCAGAGGCTCTATGAGCTGCGCTTCATGTATTTCCTTTTTTTTTGGTTTGAAGTCGTACCTGGCGATTGCCAGAGGCTCTATGAACTGCGCTTCATGTATTTCCTTTTTTTTTGGTTTGAAGTCGTACCTGGCGATTGCCAGAGGCTCGATGAGCTGCGCTTCATGTATTTCCTTTATTTGAAGTCGTACCTGGCGACTGCCAGAGGCTCTATGAGCTGCGCTTCATGTATTTCCTTTTTTTGAAGTCGTACCTGGCGATTGCCAGAGGCTCTATGAGCTGCGCTTCATGTATTTCCTTTTTTTTGGTTTGAAGTCGTACCTGGCGATTGCCAGAGGCTCTATGAGCTGCGCTTCATGTATTTCCTTTTTTTTTGGTTTGAAGTCGTACCTGGCGATTGCCAGAGGCTCTATGGGCTGCGCTTCGTGTATTTCCTTTTTTTTGGTTTGAAGTCGTACCTGGCGATTGCCAGAGGCTCTATGAGCTGCGCTTCATGTATTTCCTTTTTTTTTGGTTTGAAGTCGTACCTGGCGATTGCCAGAGGCTCTATGAACTGCGCTTCATGTATTTCCTTTTTTTTTGGTTTGAAGTCGTACCTGGCGATTGCCAGAGGCTCGATGAGCTGCGCTTTATGTATTTTTTTTATTTGAAGTCGTACCTGGCGACTGCCAGAGGCTCTATGAGCTGCGCTTCATGTATTTCCTTTTTTTGAAGTCGTACCTGGCGATTGCCAGAGGCTCTATGAGCTGCGCTTCATGTATTTCCTTTTTTTGAAGTCGTACCTGGCGATTGCCAGAGGCTCTATGAGCTGCGCTTCATGTATTTCCTTTTTTTTTGGTTTGAAGTCGTACCTGGCGATTGCCAGAGGCTCTATGAGCTGCGCTTCATGTATTTCCTTTTTTTTTGGTTTGAAGTCGTACCTGGCGATTGCCAGAGGCTCTTTGAGCTGCGCTTCATGTATTTCCTTTTTTTTTGGTTTGAAGTCGTACCTGGCGATTGCCAGAGGCTCTAT
Organism: Neodiprion fabricii; assembly: GCF_021155785.1. Classification (NCBI taxonomy): domain Eukaryota; kingdom Metazoa; phylum Arthropoda; class Insecta; order Hymenoptera; family Diprionidae; genus Neodiprion; species Neodiprion fabricii. Next base: position 18,954,507 of record NC_060239.1, read on the forward strand.
GGGCTGCGCTTCGTGTATTTCCTTTTTTTTGGTTTGAAGTCGTACCTGGCGATAGCCAGAGGCTCTATGAGCTGCGCTTCATGTATTTCCTTTTTTTTTGGTTTGAAGTCGTACCTGGCGATTGCCAGAGGCTCTATGAACTGCGCTTCATGTATTTCCTTTTTTTTTGGTTTGAAGTCGTACCTGGCGATTGCCAGAGGCTCGATGAGCTGCGCTTTATGTATTTCCTTTGTTTGAAGTCGTACCTGGCGACTGCCAGAGGCTCTATGAGCTGCGCTTCATGTATTTCCTTTTTTTGAAGTCGTACCTGGCGATTGCCAGAGGCTCTATGAGCTGCGCTTCATGTATTTCCTTTTTTTGAAGTCGTACCTGGCGATTGCCAGAGGCTCTATGAGCTGCGCTTCATGTATTTCCTTTTTTTTTGGTTTAAAGTCGTACCTGGCGATTGCCAGAGGCTCTATGAGCTGCGCTTCATGTATTACCTTTTTTTTTTGGTTTGAAGTCGTACCTGGCGATTGCCAGAGGCTCTATGAGCTGCGCTTCATGTATTTCCTTTTTTTTTGGTTTGAAGTCGTACCTGGCGATTGCCAGAGGCTCTATGAGCTGCGCTTCATGTATTTCCTTTTTTTTTGGTTTGAAGTCGTACCTGGCGACTGCCAGAGGCTCTATGAGCTGCGCTTCATGTATTTCCTTTTTTTGAAGTCGTACCCGGCGATTGCCAGAGGCTCTATGAGCTGCGCTTCATGTATTTCCTTTTTTTGAAGTCGTACCTGGCGATTGCCAGAGGCTCTATGAGCTGCGCTTCATGTATTTCCTTTTTTTTTGGTTTGAAGTCGTACCTGGCGATTGCCAGAGGCTCGATGAGCTGCGCTTCATGTATTTCCTTTATTTGAAGTCGTACCTGGCGACTGCCAGAGGCTCTATGAGCTGCGCTTCATGTATTTCCTTTTTTTGAAGTCGTACCTGGCGATTGCCAGAGGCTCTATGAGCTGCGCTTCATGTATTTCCTTTTTTTGAAGCCGTACCTGGCGATTGCCAGAGGCTCTATGAGCTGTGCTTCATGTATTTCCTTTTTTTTTGGTCTGAAGTCGTACCTGGCGATTGCCAGAGGCTCGATGAGCTGCACTTCATGTATTTCCTTTATTTGAAGTCGTACCTGGCGATTGCCAGAGGCTCTATGAACTGCGCTTCATGTATTTCCTTTTTTTTTGGTTTGAAGTCGTACCTGGCGATTGCCAGAGGCTCGATGAGCTGCGCTTCATGTATTTCCTTTATTTGAAGTCGTACCTGGCGACTGCCAGAGGCTCCACGAGCTGCGCTTCATGTATTTCCTTTTTTTGAAGTCGTACCTGGCGATTGCCAGAGGCTCTATGAGCTGCGCTTCATGTATTTCCTTTTTTTGAAGTCGTACCTGGCGATTGCCAGAGGCTCTATGAGCTGTGCTTCATGTATTTCCTTTTTTTTGGTTTGAAGTCGTACCTGGCGATTGCCAGAGGCTCTATGAGCTGCGCTTCATGTATTTCCTTTTTTTTGGTTTGAAGTCGTACCTGGCGATCGCCAGAGCCTCGATGAGCTGCACTTCATGTATTTCCTTTATTTGAAGTCGTACCCGGCGATTGCCAGAGGCTCTATGAGCTGTGCTTCATGTATTTCCTTTTTTTTGGTTTGAAGTCGTACCTGGCGATTGCCAGAGGCTCTATGAGCTGCGCTTCATGTATTTCCGTTTTTTTGGTTTGGAGTCGTACCTGGCGATTGCCAGAGGCTCTATGAGCTGCGCTTCATGTATTTCCTTTTTTTTGGTTTGAAGTCGTACCTGGCGATTGCCAGAGGCTCGATGAGCTGCACTTCATGTATTTCCTTTATTTGAAGTCGTACCCGGCGATTGCCAGAGGCTCTATGAGCTGTGCTTCATGTATTTCCTTTTTTTTGGTTTGAAGTCGTACCTGGCGATTGCCAGAGGCTCTATGAGCTGCGCTTCATGTATTTCCTTTTTTTTTGGTTTGAAGTCGTACCTGGCGATTGCCAAAGGCTCGATGAGCTGCATTTCATGTATTTCCTTTATTTGAAGTCGTACCTGGCGATTGCCAGAGGCTCTATGAGCTGCGCTTCATGTATTTCCTTTTTTTTGGTTTAAAGTCGTATTTGACAATTAACAGAGGCTCTGGGAGCTGCGCTTCAACCCGTATATAAATTTTTTGGTTGAATATCGGAAAATGACATATAGCCCTAATGGCTAGCTAGTTTACATGCTATAATGATTTAACTGGCGAATCACTGGCTCTATACATAATGTTTTTATATTCAACCCAAAATCTAAATACGGTAACGGGGGGTGGTGTTGATTGCCTTCTCGTGGTGCCCCCCGAAAACGAGTTTATTAATTTTTCTTGCTGAATACCAAGTTAAATGTTCATGCTTATTATCCTGTTTCAAGAATAGTTTGGAATATTATTCATTTCATTCCAATCATAGTGCACTCGGCTAAACAATCAACAAAAGTATGATTCACAGAATTCTTTCAACACTTTTCTTATTGACGTTCTGTGAAATCCAGACGTTATTCAGTCACAAAAATTTGAATAGTATTTGTTCATGAGTGCGTCAATATTTGGAAGAAACAAACTCTTACGGACATTCATCTGACAATTCTACATGCCTTTACCTTCACTTTGTTTCCTCCCCAAATCCCATTACGCCTTCATTAATGAGATCATGCTGACCACGCGTGTATTGAACAACTGTAGTACATTTTTATCGTTGCGGATTGATGTGGTAATCCCCTCAAAATGTGTGGATTAAAAAATTAATATAAATGATAAATTAGTTTATTGTAATTAGTTGTTGCATGAAAAAAAATATGGTTATTAGTATAAATTTGACTAGTTTACTTGTTAATTTGGGAACGTCAATTTGCCAGCCATCAAGTGCATAACCTGACCTCGAGACCGGAAGTCATGAGTCGTAACGGTAATTAATTCATGATTTTGTCCTCGAAGTTGCGGCTAGCTAACATTTTTATAAGACTCATAACAAGAATAATGTTCATCGGATGCGTAGGTGATTTCACTTTTTTCCCAGCATTTACGACCTCTTCAATTGTTTTCGAAAGTCACGGTCCATTTGCTGCCATGAAAAAGTCTAATTTTGAATAATTATTTTCTTGTTTAAATTTTCGGGAACACGCCTGATCTTTTTGTACAGTCATTTTTGAATATTTCTCCAAAAATCAGATTTTTCTACAGGTTTTGAAATACTGTGCATGATCTCATTAAACAATGATTGGATTCAAGATTTTCGGTGGGGAAACGGCTGAATGGGGGTAATAAGAGAGTTTTTATACAATCGACCCGGTCTCCATTTTTTTTCTTCAGATTTTTTCTCATCCGGGTTACCAAATAACGAAACGGAAAAAAAAATGGAAAAAAATCTACACACACTCGGAATTGTTTTTTTTTTCATTCTATTTTTCTCTTCTCGGTTATCAAAAACACAAAAAAGAAAGCGGGATTAAGTAAGAATATGAAATAAAAAAAAATGTAAGGAAAAAAAAAGTCGGTCCACTCTCACTTTCATTTATTTTCACTCTTCTGAGTTACCCGTAATAAAAAAGGGGCGGGAATTAAGTAAAAAAAAGAGGCGCTAAAAACGGGGAACAAATCGATTCACTCTCGGTATTTTATTGTTTCAATTATTTGTTCTCTTTTAAAAGAAAAAAATAAATAAATAAAAAAGAAAATAAAAAAATAAAAAGCGACCCGGGATCGAACCCGTGTCCCGCATTACTTCATCCTCATGTGGTATCCACTCAGCTGCGCTACAACTACGTCCGTGTACGCGCGTTTGCTCTATATGTTTACGGAGCTTGCTCGGAATTCGCTGATGATTCTTTGGAAGATTCAGTTCGAGAAAAAAATAATTTCCCCCAACCACTTGCCCATTGCACATTTTGCATAAATGTTATCGAGCTGGCTTCGTATATTTTTACATAGACTGCGTGTACAAATATTCGAGAACACCAGGCGTCACATATTTTCATATCAATAAAAAAATAATATTTATTAAAAAAAAAATATAAGTATTCGGGCTGGGAATGGTTAATTATTTTGGTTCAGCGTCCGCTAATTGAATCCAAAATTTATCAAATCTGGAGATACTTTTATTCACTGACATTCATAATTGAAACAAGAAAAATCCCAATTCTTGCATTCCTGGAAACATCTGTGCGAGCGGGGACAAGGATGCAATTGGCAACCACTTGCTCGAGCGACCGAGTATATCTATACAATATACACGATTGTGGGCCACCTTCGGTGCATGGCCGCCTAGGTGTCAGGTCGGAAATAGGCCACCTTCGGTGCGTGGCCGCCTAGGTGTCACGTCGACGCTCCAATCTAGCTAGTATCACGAAAAGCCGAGCGTTGGAGATCTCCCTACTGATCTCTGCTTTTTGTTTTGTTTTCGGCATCTCACCCCACCGCCAACTTTATGCGTATACTATTGTTATTATAATCTTTTTTATACTATTGTTATTATAATCTTCTTTATACTATTGTTATTATAATTAGATAGAGAGATTATAATATATGAATTTGTGCGTATAATTAATAAAGTGAAACAAAAAAGAGTCTTTATTTTGAACGATCATATTAGAAACGAGGACTACGCAGATATAATATCAACACACATGAGAATTTGAGATCGGAAGATGTTAAAGATATAAACATATAAAATGAACTATAAATTATATATATATATATACGTACATGCATTTTTATACATATTGTACCCATACAAAAATTTTTTTGATGTTATACATAATATAGTTCATTTTATATTTATATATATATTGTGACGTGGTTTTTTTTTTCTGCACCTCGGTTACTCGGAGCAAATAACCGGGAACTTACCGCGTGCACAATAAGTTGGCGTCCACGATGTACCCTGGATCTAAAATAATATCGCGAAATTTGTTGGGCGCCTGGCGTGGTCAACACGCCTCGAAATCGGTCGTACGATATACCGCGACCATATGCTCGGTAGCTCAGTACCGCGGAGAGGGGAGGGGTGATTTTCGGGTAGAGAGGATTGCAACCAGTAAGCCAACACGTGCTGTGGCCAAATTACTATAAAATTCCGATGGTATATTTTTCATCAGCGATAGTACAAACAAAAAAAAATAAAAGGGAGGAAAAATAATAAAAAAAAAGAATGATAATACGACCACGCAAGTCGTCTTTCGCGATTCCAAACACAACGTTACTATTATCTAAACTAAATAAGAACGGTAGAAATACTCCAAATAAAAAATAAAAATAGAAAAATAATAACAACAAAAAAAAAGGTGAATAAATCTAAGAGACCTCTACGGCCTACGTGCGCTAGTCGCCGTCTTAACAATACCCTACTTCATAAAAACAAAAAAAAACAAAATCGGACTCGACACGCTGCCCGCGAACGTCCTTTACAAAATGGCGCTAATCGCCAACTTAATACTAACTGATAATACAAACAAAAAAAAAAAGAGAAGAGAAAAAAAAAGAATATTAAATAACTAAAAAGAATATTAAATAACTAAAGTGATACGAGGCTCGTCGCGACACCCGCGATCCCCCTCTAAAAACGCATACGCTTATCAGCACGCACCCGAGCTTCACTGCCTCGGCGACGGCAGGCCGCAGTCGCGAATTCGAAGGCTCCCCATGATTGCTCGCGACCTGTACGATAATCGAAGAGGTGCCGTATGACGTGAATTTACCCCGTGTAACGGACTTCGGTCACACTCAAGCTCGAGACAATAACGTCTCGGCTCAACCCGTGGCTCGACTCGATTTTCTGGATTCCCCGAAGTTAACGTTACTCTCTTACGCGCAACTCAGGCTACGGTCACCAAGCAAAAGAATCGGCATACGAATTTCGAGTACCTTTCGATACGCAAACTAACAAAAGAAACGGCTACCCTTTTTCGGATCAGCCTTGACTCAATTACCCTCGAAATTCGACCGCGAGAATATTAACAACGCTTACCGCTCCACATCCACGCGACGAAGGGGCCGACTCCCTCGTGACGGCTCATTCTCCAAATTTTTCAAATTTTCCAAATTTTCCAAACTTTCCAAACTTTCCAAACTTTCCAAACTTTCCAACTACGCACGCAAAACTAATGACCGGTCTTGTGGCGCTCCAGAACTAGAGTGATCTAGGATGGTCGCAACGCCGATCTCATCGCGCGAATTTTTCGTGACGTCATCAACCTAAGAATGCGCAACAATCGATCGGTCATCGATTTTTGGGGGATTGCGCAACTTGCCGCGCACCTGTCGTCTCTACGCGGCGCAGAACTTAAGGCTAGATCGCGATGTCGTCTCCCGCGCAGCTCTACGTAGTCTTGGGGTTGGGCGGGGTGGTGCTCCCTCGTCGCTCGCTGGTGCCTCGCGGTTGCCTTGGTTGGGCGTAAGCGGGGTGAGCGGGGAGGCTGCGGTGCGCCGGCCGCCAGCGGGAATCGCGTCCACCTTGGATTCCCTCGCTGCAGGGATCTGCGTTGCCTCCCCCTCCGCAGCCTCGGTGTCCTTCCCGCGAGATCGTCGTGGTTTCGCCTTGCCTCGAAAGATGTTCGGTGTTGGAGTTGGTCACTGGAGGGTAGCCGGTGCACTCGAAAAAAAAATTAAAAACAAAAACCTGAAATATCTGGGTCGCAATGCTCTATTTTGTCCCTGTCGAAGCTCGGGTGCGTGACTCCAGTTCTGGCGCTCTCTGAAACTATTCCGCGACTCGACTTTCTAGACCCTGAGTCCGAGATCTCGCCCAGGGTTCAGGGAGTCTCTTGTAACGGGCAGGCCTAACCGAACTGCCACGTTACAATATATATATATATATATATTATGACGTGGATTTTTCCCGCTCTTCGGTCACTCGGAGAAAATGACCGAGAACTTACCTCGTGCACAATAAATCGGCGTCCACGATGTACCCTGGACCTAAAACAATATCGCGAAATTTGTTGGGCGCCTGGCGTGATTAACACGCCGCGAAATCGGTAATGCGAAATACCGTGACCATATACTCGATAGCTCAGTACCGCGGAGAGGGGTGGGGTAATTTTTGGGTAGAGAGAAATGCAACACAAGTAAGCCAACGCGTGGTGTGGCCAAATCACTATAAAATTCCAATAATATATTTCTCGTCAGCGATATTACAAAAAAAAAAATAAAAATAAAAATAATAATACGACTGCGCAAGTCGTCCTTCGCGATTCCAAATACAAAGGTTTAAATTTAATCCAAAAGAAATAAGAAAGGAAGAAAAAAACCAAATAATAAAAAAAAAAAAGGTGAATAAATCTAGGAGACCTCCACGGCCTACGTGCGCTAGTCGCCGTCTTAATAATACCCTAACTCGCAAAAACCAAAAACAAAGTCGGACTCGATGCGCTGCCCGCGATCGTCCTCGACTACGACGCTACTCGTCACTTAATTATAAACCGCTAAACAAAAACGTGATCTAGATGATACTCGACGCGCTAATCGCAATCGTGATTAAATCTAGGTGATATATTATTTCTACGGGCGCTAGTCGCCACCTTACTGATGCACAAGAATTCGTAGACTAAATCAAAAAGACGTGACTCGACGCGCTAATCGCGACCGAATTAATAACTCTAGGAAGCTTTTCTGACCGTGCGAGTGTGTAGCGTATTATGACGCATCCGAGCTCCAGTCGTAATCCCTATTTCCCCAAAGTTCACAACCCTTCCAGCTAAATCAAGCATCTACGCACGGTAACACACCCCCCCCCCCCCCCCCCCCTGAGAGGTGACCCTTTTTACGTACGCAGACCCGACGAGACCCCGTGCAGCGGAATTTGGCCGCACTCAATTTCGAACCGAAATTGTTCCCCACTCGAAACCGTGACTCTACGCGAGACTTTACAGGGATCCACTTGACTCTACGCGTTGTCGCGAAAACTCAGGCTACGGTCATCATCAAGGAGATCGGCAAACGAATTTCGAGTACTACTCTAACTCAACAAGGGCTAAGCCAACCGGGTGCCGGTGCGCCGATCTACTTGCACTCGAAATGCGTTCGCAAAGAATTAATAGCGCTTACCGCTTCGCAACCACACCAAGAACTCGCCAACTCCTGTTTCGGCCATGTCACACACACTTCAAAGAGGTTTTTTTTTTTTTTAAATTTCTATCCTACTCGACTGTCGCGAAATGTCGCCAGGACTCAAGTGACGAGTCCTGCAAATCGGAGCCGCAATTCGAACATGCCCCGAACATAGGCGCCATCCATAGTCAAAATTTTCCCGATCGAATTGGGGTTCTCCTTACGCTATTCTTACAATCTAGCGTATCGCTATCGTTGAATTCCGCTGTCGCGGGGTGTTGATTGGCTGGACAGTCTCGGGTACCCCGCAGCTTGGCAGTGGCGTGGTGACGACTTCGCGAGGGTACCTGTCGTCAGTTGGGCGACGGAGGGGGGGGCTTCGGCTCGCCGGCCACCAACGGGAATCTCGTCCGCCTTGGATTCCCTCGCGGCAGAGCTCTCCGTTGACGCTCTCTCCGTAGCCTCGTGTGAGGCCCTCCTTTCGTCGCGATCCGCCGCGATTGCCATCCAGCAACGTCGTTCGGATTTGCTGCCGATCCCCTGTCTGAAGCCGCATTTACTCGCCACCCAAAAAAAAATAAACAAAAATCCTGAAAAGTCTTATTCGCTAAACCGGCGATGGTCCCCTCTTAGAGTCTCGGATGCGTGACTGTTGTCCTGGCGCTCTTTTTCGAAATGAGCCGCGGTATGCTCCGCGTGCTCCCTAAGTTTATGGTCCGTCTAGAGTTCGGGGAGCCGTGTGGAACGCGCAGTAAAAATGCCACGTTACAATATATATGTATATATATGTCGGAGAATGGCCAGATAACACTCGCGAACTTTGTGTTTTGCGTGTGGGACGCATGATGAACCACCTTTTTATTCTTTTACAAGATAAAAACGGAACTTAACTTATTGAACAAAGCTTTTGAAATTCAACGTTTATAACAAGATCCAAAATGCTCAATGCTTATTCTGTTATTGATCTTTGCCGTAGTTTCTCTGGAGACCGAATAGAAGAAAGCGGTGATAATCCTCCTCGTTATTCATTTCATTATCCTTGACACGGCTAATCCTGACAATCACACGTCCTCGTGTGCTGTAATACAAAAATTAAAAAATATTTAGACCGTTCGGCCAACCTGATCATATTACCATTCCAAAAATCACGATGTGCTTCAACAAATCCATAAGTTATAACAAATTCCGTATTAAATAACAAATCCGGTGACAAACCGTCGACAACACCCCATTTCATATAAATCATCTTCTTTCCACAAGAGTAAGAACTACAATCTTGCCAAAAGACTTGCATTCCTCTCATGAGACTTATATTTTTATCCAAAGACATGTAATTTCCACACACATTGCCAATTATCAATTGGGCTTCACATATGTGACTGTATGACAACACCAAGCCGTCCATACATCACATTTCCACACACAGTCGCCTCATGCGACAGCACCACACCATTAGCCGTTACATTGCGCCATCTCCGCTCACCGAAATGAGTAAGGTTTTTTTTTTTTGACTTGCAACTAATAAGCGTAATGAATGTGTGCACTAGGATCAAGCTCAAACCAAAGGGAATGACAATCATTTCCTACTCCAATATTCTGATGAATTTCTTATAACAGGTGCGCCAACAAGGATGTCACAAGTTATTAATCCAAAAATAACACATTAAATTTGTAATTTAATACCTTGAATACTCAATGACTCTTCAGAAGATTTATCAAAATCAATATCCAATTCTGAAGGTACAGAACAGTCAGGCATTGCTCGAAGACGGTCGTGAGCGTATTTGTACGTTCGATTACAATTTAGAGATTTTAAAATGTACCGATCTCCGTCTAACACTTCAATAACACGAAATGGCCCTTTAAATTTTGAATTCAATTTTGTTTGATTTCTTTCGTGATTTTCAATTAAAACATAATCCCCAACAGAAAATTTTAAAAATTTTGCCTTTCGGGCATCAAATCGCGATTTTTCAATTTGCGAGTTAATCTCAATCATATTGGCTGCTCGCTCTCTGATTTCCGATAAGTCAATTTCTTTTTCACAATCAGTAATCAGTAACAGATTTAACGGTCTGGCTACGCGACCAATCATCAATTCCAGAGGAGTAGCTTTAGTCACACTACTGACGGAACAATTCAGTGCCAGTTGAATATCTCCAAGAGAATCCTGCCAAGATCTATTATTATCAACCTCAACAGAAGTGAGCATATTTTTAAGTGTACTCATAACACGTTCGACTTGACCATTGCCTCGACTAGTACCAGTAGCAATCAAATGAAGATTAATGCAATGGGAAGCACAAAAATCACGAAAATTTTTGTTTGCAAAACATCTCCCCTGATCAACAATCACACGAACCGGTGCTCCAAATAATGTGACGATTGATTTTAAAGCTTTTATAGCACTTACAGCATCAATAGAAAGAGTATGGTAAAGAACAACAAACTTAGTAAAGGCATCAATAGACACAAAAACATATTCTTTAATATTACTTTTGCCACTAAGCTTTCCAGTAACATCAATATGAAGAGTATGCCAAGGAATACTCTTTGGGATTGGATGTAATTCAGCTTGAATTTTACCAGAAGTAGATTTGGAAATTCGGCAAGTAATGCAATTTTCGACAAATTTTCGGACATATTTGGACATATTAGAAAACCAATAACGTTGGTAAGCCTTCTCTAAAGTTTTATACCATCGCAAATGAATAATCGATTCATGAACATGATTTATTATAGACCACTGAAAAGCTTCAGGGATTATTGGTAAAATACGAGTGTCATTATTTCGCTGTATTTTTCTGAACAAAATTCCAGATTTAAGTTCGTATGTATTAGAAACATTTGAGTCAAGCTCATCGTTTCCTAATTTAGAAATAAGATCACGAATTTCGGCATCCTTCTGCTGCTCCGCTTGTAACCAACCGTGAGAAATTTTTGAAAAATTTATACGTTTTTGCTCAACAGTTTCAACATTCAGTTTGTCATTCTCAGGTAAAGGATTTCGAGAAAAGAAATCTGCATGTGATAGATTTTTTCCTTCTCGATAAACAATATCAAAGTCGAATGACTGTAAAAATGCCCACCATCTATAAACTCTTGGGGATAAGTCAAGTTTTGCACGAGATCCCTTGAGAGAATTACAATCTGTAACTACTGTAAATTTTCTACCATGTAAATAATGCCGAAAATGCCTAATAGCATTCACAACAGCAAGTGTTTCCAATTCATACGAATGATATCGCGACTCTATTTCTGTAGTTCTTTTGCTAAAATAAGCTACAACATGGGCCTTTCCACCAACTTTTTGGATGAAAATTGCACCGTAACCAACTGAGCTAGCATCTGTATGTAATTCTATAGTAAAATTTGGATCAAAAATCATTAAAAGAGGAGAACACGTCAGGTGAGAAACAATTTTTATTCGAATTTCCTCAAATTCAGGTTTCCAATCAATCCTACCCTTTCTATTAGTAAGTTTATACAAAGGACAAACAAGTTTAGAAAACCCTATTATGAATTGCCGAAAATACGAGGCAAGTCCAATAAATTGTCTAAGTTGAGTAACAGTTTGAGGAGGCGGGAGTGCAGTCAACGCGATAACCTTGCGAGGATTTGGTCAAATTTCTCCTGCCGAAACTTGATAACCAAGAAATTCTATTTTCGTTTTCAAAAATGAACATTTCTTTAGATTGACTGAAAATCCAGCTTTAGTCAAAGCCCCTAAAACAACTTCTAATTTTCGAATACCCTCAATAATTGTTTCTGATGGGATGAGAATATCATCCATATAACAAATAATAGACGCATTCACTAGATCTCCCAAAACTTTGTTAATTGCTCGCTGAAAAACAGAAGGTGCATTTTTCAAACCAAAAGGCATTGCTAAATATTCGTACTGCTCGTCAGGAGTAACAAAAGCAGTCCGTTCAATAGAATCTGGGTAAATAGGAATTTGGTGAAAACCGCTAGCCATATCAAGAGATGTAAAATAATGAGCACCTCCTAGTCTATCTATCTGATCAGCAATAAGCGGTAACGGATATTTATCAGCCACCGTATTATTGTTGAGCTCCCGATAATCAACACACATTCGATCAGAACCATCTTTTTTTTTAACTAAAATAATGGGACTAGCAAAAGGAGAACAACTGGGTCTGATGACATTCTCCTCTTGTAATTCCTTGATTTTATCTCGCGCTATTTGACGTTCAACAATCGAAATACGATAAGGTCGTCTTTGCACGGTTCGGTTAGGATCTAGCAAACGAATTTCAAGTTGTCCGGTCGTTACTCTAGATTTAGGTGTTCCTATGACGAAAGTTGAACGAAATTTGTTTAAAACATCAACCAAGAGACGTTTGTCAAGTTCAGAAACGTCTGTTTTTATTTCGTCAAAATTAAATGAATGATAGTCTACTTCACAAACATTAACCCTCGGAATTCTTTTTAGAACTAAACTGTCAACTGTCATTTCTATTGAGTAACCAAGAGATAATATTACTCTTCCAACAAGAATTTCAGTACTAAGAAAATCATCATGAATCACATGAAATAAAATTTCCAGGCAATGACCATTTATAGTTACTTGTGCCAAGATTTGAATGACACTTTGAATACTGGAAGGAACGATACCACAAAGAATGACTACAAAGTTCTGACGTTTTCCTGAAAATTTTTTAGCAATGCTTTCTTTAATCAGAGAGCATTCAGCACTGGAATCAAAACAAAATGAAAACTTTTCACCGGAATGTGTTAAGTCGCCACAAGTTGGTTGAATAGAACACGAATTAACGCGACGCTCCATTTGACCTTGAGCAAGGGTATTTTGTTCAGACCCAGAAGACTTCTTGCAGCTCGTAGAAACATGTCCAACTTCTCCACATTTGAAGCACGTCACAGAAGATTTCACAGCGGTGGAGGGTATTTTCTTTGAAAGATTTCCAAAGTTGTCCGGGATAGTGCTCAATGAACGACTTCGACACTCCGATATTTTGTGTCCAAATTTTCCACAGTGAAAGCATTTTAATGAGGATACATAAGTTCTCAGTCGTTTGGAATCGAACGATGAGCCCTCTCTGGCTTGAGAAAAAGGAAAAGCTCTTTTTCGGTAATCAACTGCCATAAGTTCTTGTTGTAACTTCGTTCGAGAACTTATTTCCGTAGTAAGAGCCAAACGTTTCAAACGTGGATCCAACTGAGCCACATGAGAAAGAACAATCGAAACAGCAGTTTCTTCGGAATTCATCAGTTGTAGTCGTGGAATAAGAACACTTAAAACTCGACTTGAATATGCAGCGATATTTTCATCTCCATTTGGCTGTCCAGAATGTAACGAAAGTAACGTCGCTGCGGGAGTTTCAATAATTTCATATCGCGCGAGAAAAATGTTTTTAAATTGTTCCCAAGTCATTCCGTTAAAGCTGATTTGAGGAAACCAAGATGCAGCTGATCCTTTCATAGCTATACTCAACGCATTCACTAACTTGCTCCCTTGAAGTTCCTGTTCTTGCATACACAAGCTAGCTGTCGAGCACCAAGCTTGTGCATTGATATTTTGCTCATCCGGATTGAATAGCGGAAAAGTAACTTCATGATGAGAATCAGCAATTGGACTTTGCATTTTTCGAATTAACTCCATCATATTTTTATTTTGATTCTCAAACAAAATTTGCCAACGATCTTCCGAAGTATCAGAATTGCGTTGAGGAGTTCCGGACGGTAATTCTGAAATGGATGGTTCCGCGTCCCTTCGGTATCCCACTTCTGATGTCGGAGAATGGCCAAATAACACTCGCGAACTTTGTGTTTTGCGCGTGGGACGCATGATGAACCACCTTTTTATTCTTTTACAAGATAAAAACGGAACTTAACTTATTGAACAAAGCTTTTGAAATTCAACGTTTATAACAAGATCCAAAATGCTCAATGCTTATTCTGTTATTCATCTTTGCCGTAGTTTCTCTGGAGATCGAATAGAAGAAAGCGGTGATAATCCTCCTCGTTATTCATTTCATTATCCTTGACATATATATATTGTGACGTGGATTTTTCCCGCTCCTCGGTCACTCGGAGAAGATGACCGAGAACTTACCACGCGCACAATAATTCGGCGTCCACGATGTGCCCTGAACCTGAAATAATACCGCGAAATTTGTTGGGCGCCTGGCGTGATCAACACGTCTCGAAGTCGGTAATACGATATACCGCGACCATATGCTCGGTAGCTCAGTACCGCGGAGAGGGGAGGGGTAATTTTTGGGTAGAGAGAGATACGCTACACGTACGCCAACAAATTATTTCACAAAGCAGCAATAAAATTAGACAATATATTTCAAAATAGCGATAATACAAAAAAAAAATAAAAATAATAACAATACTGCGAAAGTTTGTCCTCGCAATCCCAAACGCAAACGCTTAGCTTTAAAAAAAAAAGGAACGAGCAAACAAAATAATCAATAAAAAAAAAATCAAGGGATCCAGAAGACCTCTACGGCCTACGTGCGCTAGTCGCTATACTAATCGTGACCGCTAATTTGCACACAAAAAAAAAAATAAAAAACAAAATAGGACCCGACGCGCTGCTCGCGATCGTCCTCTACAGAATGGCGCTAATCGCCACTCAATACTAACGGGTTATGCAAAAAAAAAAACCAAACGGAAACGAGGCTCGTCGCGTCACCCGCGACTATCCTCCACCTAAGAATCTTTTTACTAGTGCGCACCCGAGCTCCACTTTCTCTGCGACGGCGGGACGCGGTCGCGAATTCGAATGCTCCCCGTGAGACTGCTCGCGACCTATACGAGAACTGAGGCTGTATCGGATGAAGTTAAAATGACCCCGTGTAACGGACTTCAGTTACACTCAAACTCGAGGCAATAATGTCTCGGCTCAACCCATGATTCGACTCGATCTCCTCGATCACTCGAAATTAACGCTACTTCCTTACGCGCAACTCAGGCTACGGTCACCAAGCAGATGTATCGGCTAAAGAATCTCGAGTACAGTCGCTAACGCCAATCCTCACTGACTATCCGTCCTCGGCAAGCCTTTACTAATTATCTCTCGAGATTCTCTTGCAAGAAGGTTAACAGCGCTTACCGCCCCACATCCACGCCACAAAAGGGCCAACTCCCTCATGGTCCCGGGTTGCCATTCCCCTCGCAAGTGATACTTCCTTCCACTCGTCAAGAAAAACAAAACCAACCAAAACTCGTACACAGAGTACTTCGCGACGCACGTGTTTCGATATTGCTCGCCAGAACTCGAGTGATCTCGGATGGTCGCAACCAGCGTTTCCAACCCCGTCGATCAGAATTATGTGGCCAGGGCCGTAGCATTATCGTACGCATAAGAAAATTCTAGTATTTTTCAAAAAACCTGAATAACGTAAAATTGGTTCGTGAAAAAAAACATAAAACACCTATGAACACTCAAATTCAATTATTTTATTTAAATAATGTCTTTTTTCCTTTGGTGAAACGGACTCACGGTCGAACAGCGATTATGGGGAATTGGGGGGGAAAGAAAAGATTCTAGCAAAACATCGACGAGGAAGAAAAACCGAACGGAACGAGGAACAATTTACATGTGATCGCAGTGAATGTGAAATTAAAGTACATTTACAAGTTATAGTACGGGTCCAATGTTACATAGTACAAGTAGTCAAATTATGTGACATGTACTATAATTATGTTACGGTTGGGAACACTGGTCGCAACGCCGATCTCGTCACGCTAATCCTTCGTGACGTCATCACCCTAAGAATGCGCAACAATCGATCGGTCATCGATTTTGAGGATTGCGCAACTTGCCGCGCACCTGTCGTCGCTACGCGGCGCAGAACTTAAGGCTAGATCGCGATGTCGTCTCCCGCGCAGCTCTACGGAGTCCTAGGGTTGGGCGGGGTGGTGCTCCCTCGTCGCCAGCTGGTCTCTCGCCGTTGCCTCGGTTGGGCGTAGGTGGGGCGAGCGGGGAGGCTGCGGCGCGCCGGCCGCCAGCGGGAATCGCGTCCGCCTTGGATTCCCGCGCTGCAGGGATCTGCGTTGTCTCCCCCTCCGCAGCCTCGGTGTCCTTCCCGCGAGATGTCCGTGGTTTCGCCTTGCCTCGAAAGATATTCAGCGTCGGAGTCGGTCGCTGTAGGGTAGCCGGTGCACTCGAAAAAAAAAATAAAAACAAAAACCTGAAATATCTGGGTCGCAATGCTCTATTTCGTCCCTGTCGAAGCTCGGGTGCGTGACTCCAGTTCTGGCGCTCTCTAGGATCATTTCGCGACTCGATTTTCTAAACCCTGATTCCGGGATCTCGCCCAGGGTTCAGGGAGTCTCTTGTAACGGGCAGGCCTAACCGAACTGCCACGTTACAACTCCCCCCCCCCTAGACGGATCGTGGGGAGCCAGAGCGCCAGCGCTGCATCCCGCGAGCAGAACCTCGCGAGGTGACCGCAAGCTCGAAGTATTCACACGCTATTGCGCGGTACCCATCGAGAATCCCCTTCCAAGAGGACGATAAAACAACAAAAAAAAAAAGCAAACAAAAAAAAAAATTTTCTCCCGTGTGGCCAGATGCCCACTCCCGTGTCCTCTGGGATTCTTCGCGAGTTCGACTGATCCCCTTCCTTACGCCATCATTGTCTAGGGGAGCTTTCTACTTCGCCACTGGATCTGAAATTTTTCTCAAAACCCGCCACCTGGGATCTACGAAAGAAAGCGGACGCCATTTAGGGTCGAGTTTAAGAATTTATTATAATATCATACAAAAAAAAAAGAATGAAAGACTACAAGAGAAAGAAAAAAAAAATATTTTGGTTGTTGTCGGCCTAGCCGCGCCGCCCCGGCCGGCCTCGATCCCGGCCCCGGCCGGTCGCGGACGCCACGATCCGCAGGCGGAGCATCTCCACCTCTAGGCTCAGTCCTGCTTCCCCCGCAACGGTGGGGGATGACGGGGCGGTTTCCCTCGCAAAGGGGGGGTTCGGCGGGGTGACTTCCCTCGCGAAAGGGGGGTTCGGCGGAGTGACTTCCCTCGCGAAAGGGGGTTCGGCGAGGTGACTCCCCACGCAAATCCGGGGGGTGGTGGCACCCACCTCGCGAGCAAGGGGGGGATCGCTGCCAACTCTCTCGCTACGGGGGTTGCTGGAACTTCGGTTGGTTGCCAGCGAGGGGGTCCCCTACCGGGCCTGCTGGGCTGGTCGTGGCAGTCGGGGCAGGTGGTCTTTATATAGCCCGGCCACCCGCATCGGCGGCAGAAGACCCCCAGCTTCTCTGCGCAGTCCCTGTAATCATGGAACTGCCACCAACAGTTCCAGCACCCCCCTTGTGGCAGCCACTGCCGCCAGGTCGACGGTGCAGGCCGCCCTGGGTGACACTCAGTGGAGGCGGGTGGTCGCGGAATCCTTTCCCACGCTAGTAGGTCCCTGATGGCCCTCACATCGTCCTCCTTCCTCGCCACATCTCCGCCAACTAAGGGGAAGAGTCAGTTAGGATCGTAGCTATCGTCGGTTACCCCTTTCCTCTCCCCGAGAAGCCTATTTCCCCCTCACGATTCCGCCCCGTTTCTATGCGCACTTGCCTCAGACTCCACGTACCGCTTCAAATCCTTTATGTGGTGTCTACCGCGACCCCCTCCTTCGCTAGCCTCTAATTCGTAGACGACGGGCGAGATTACCTGCGCAACGCGAAATGGACAGGCAGACTTGGGGGCTAGCTTCGCAGCGACCTGTTGGGTAGCCGAGGACAGAACTCGGTTTCGCTTCCATACCCACTCCCCTACTTCGAAACGGATATCCCGGTGCCCTTGGTTATAATAGCGTGCCTGCCGCTCGTGGGCTTCCTCGAGATGTTTCGTCACTAAGTCACGCAGCTCACCTAATTTCGCCATTCGGTCCCCCCATACTTCGGGACGGGGACCGGGGATTTCCGCGGGACCTTCCACGAGTCGTCGCAACTGCATCCGTGGTTTGGGATCGCGACCCAAGTTTAAAAACGCGGGACTGACTCTTAGTGAGCTATGCACAGCGGCAATACGCAAATCGAAATTCGTGAAGGTGCACATCCCAATCCCGGTGATCTGCTTCCATGTAGGCCACGATCATGGTTTTTAATACGCGATTCACCCTCTCCACGGGGTTAGCTTGCGCGTGGTACGGCGGTACTTTCGTGTGGGTAATATGGTACGCAGCGCACAGTTCGTCGACGGCCTTATTCGCGAATTCCGTGCCGCTATCCGTCAGGAGCACCTCCGGGGTACCCCATCGGGACAGCACGAGATCTTCCAGCGCGGCAAGAATGTTTTTCGCGTTTGATTTCCGCAACGGCGCTACCTCCACCCACCGGGTAAATAGATCTTCAAAAACCAACAAATACTCGAACCCGGCGCAACTTCGGGGAAATGGACCCATGACGTCCGCCGCAACCACAGTCCAGGGCGTGTCGACGACCCGTCGACCCATAAGGCCCGCTGGTGGCACCTGTTGTACCTTGCACTCCTGGCAACGCTCGCACGCTCGGACCATCAAAACTATATCGCGATACATCCCGGGCCAGTAGTAGTCGGCCCTCGCTCGCGCGTAGGTCTTTTCGACGCCAAGATGCCCTGCCTGGGGGTCCTCGTGGACTTCCGCAAAAATCCGCGATCGCTGCTCCCTCGGGAGCACCAATTTCCACGGCGCCAATTCCGCTAGTATTGGCTCGACTAAGGGGTCCGCCCGGAAATGGTATAGACGCCCATCGACTACCGACCAAGTTCGGAACTTGCGTGGGTAGTCCAGGACGTCCTTTACGCGATGCTGGTACCAGGGGTCGACGATGACATCCCAGACGGCCTAACGCTTCGTCCCTGGTCTGCCGTCCCCAACCACGTCGAGGGCGGCTAGCTGCTCCGTCCCCTCGTCTTCGCCCTCGTACATCCGCGATGGTGCATCGGGCACATGGTGCATCGCCCCCTTTCGGTGTTTAATCTCGCAATCGTACTCGAGCAAATCGAGCGCCCACCTAGCTAACCGACCCGTCGGATTCCGCAATTCCCGCAACCATTTTAGGCTCGCGTGGTCGGTTATCACCGTGAAGTGATAGCCTTCCAGGTATGCTCTGAACTTTTTAACGGCCCAAATCACCGCGAGACATTCCTGTTCGGTTGTGGAATACTTCCGTTCCGCGTCCGACATTGTCCGACTCGCGTACGCGATCACACGCTCAATTCCGCCAATAGTCTGTGTCAAGACGGCGCCAATGCCAAAGCTACTCGCATCGGTCTGTACTACGAACTCGTGCTCAAAATCGGGACACGTTAGAACCGGAGCCGACGTTAACGCGGCTTTTATGCGTTTGAACGCGGCTTCCTGTTCGCTACCCCAGTCCCATCTCTTATCCTTAAGCCATAGCCGGGTAAGGGGTTCTGCCACACTCGCGAACTCGGGGATGAATTTTCGATACCACGATGCCATACCCAAAAAGCGCCTCAATTGCCGTAGGTTTTTCGGTGTGGGATACGCTAGGATAGGTTCCACCTTTTCGGCATCGACTTGTAGGCCGTCCTGGTTCACCTTGAACCCGAGATACCGGACTTCGCTACGACAAAACTCACACTTTTCCGGGTTGATGGTAAGCCCGGCCAACACTATCCGCTCGATCACGCGAGATAGCCATTTCAAGTGCGAACGAAAATCGGTGGTCACTACAATAATGTCGTCGAGATACGCGAAGGCATGCGGCTCCATCTCGGGAGTAATTAATTTGTCGATTAATCGCTGAAAGGTGGCCGGGGCTCCGGTAAGCCCGTATGGCATCCGCACAAACTGGAATAATCCGCGACCTGGGACCGTAAACGCCGTTATTTCGCGACTCTCGCGTGTCAAGGGAATCTGGTGGTAAGCTTGACTCAAGTCTATAGTCGAGATGTACTTGGCCGACCGCAATTTATCCAATATACCGTTCATAAACGGGATCGGGTACGCATCCTTTTTCGAAACGCTATTTACTTTTCTAAAATCCAAACAGAACCGATATTTCCCGTTTGGCTTCTTGACCATCACGATTGGCGTCGACCACGAACTTTGGGAGGGTTCGATCACTCCGTCCGCGAGCATACGGTCTACCTCCTCGTTAATAGCCTCCTGCACTTTCGGGGATACGAGATAGTACCGCTGCTTGATCGGGGCGCTTCCCTGCACGTCGATTTCGTGCTCCGCGAGATGAGTGAGACCCAAGTCTCCCCAGACTTTCGGTAATTCCTTTGCTAAGAATTCCTGTAATTCGCGATTCTCGGTATCCCCTAGCTCTACGATACCGCTACAACTTGACACCTCGGTAACGGGGATCGGGCGACCCTCCTCAAATTTTCCCTCGTATTCCGGAATAGTCACGATTCTCCATGATTCGCGCGCGCCGTCAATCGAAAGGCCAAATTTTCGCACGAAATCCATGCCCAGAACGCAATCTCCAACTATGGTGGGCATAATCCGCAACGAAAACTTATGCGCGACACCCAGCAACGTTATCGGCAGCTCTACTTCTCCGGTGATTGTCTCTACCGATCCATTCGCCAATACGACACTCGAACAGCTGGGTGATTTTACCGGTCGCCCGTACTCTAACGCAATTTGGTGTCCGATCGTACCGAGAAATGTTCGCGATGAGCCGGTGTCTAACAACGCACTGACCCATGTGCCCCCGATACACACCCGCAAAAACCAGCGTTGACCGAACTCCATGGTCTGCATCGGAAAGTACGTCGCGATTTCCCCCTTGACGCCACGCAAGGCCGTGGTGTCTACCACTCGGGGCGCCGCGCCGACACTTAGCGGGGCTGCCCTCCCTGGTTTCCCGAACACCGCGGACAATCCGTCGAATAGACGTCGTCGTATCCGCAATAGTAGCAAAAGGTTCGCAAAGGGTCCGGACAGCGGCTAAATCGGTGACCGGGACGATGACAATTCATACACAACCTTTCGTCCCACACCTTGTCGCCACGAAATTGTTCGGCCCGGGACACGCTAGGGGCTGGCTGTTCAACCGAGGGGGCCGCTCCCCTCCTTGGTCCTCGCGCGGGTCGCTTCGGCGAGGTCCGCCTCGTTGGAGCCGGGCTTCCGCCACTTGGCTGTGCGCCGCTCGATTTACCCCTCTGGGTCGCCACCGCCATTGCCTTGAACAGTTTCTCCTCGAGCCCTTTCACCTGGGCCGCGAGCAGCTTCTCTATCGTCTTCGCTACTGTTGGCTCGATCCCTGCTTCGGTAATTGCGGCTAATCCAGGTTCGCCTCGAGCCGCCGCGGTTTTGGTCCGGCACGCTAATTCACTAATGAAGGACTCTTTCGGCGTGGGCGGGGGGCGGTATTCGCGAGATAACGCGAGGTTTCGTTCCCGCTCCGTGGCGAGATAGATCAATTCGTTCCACGTACGAATTTCCTTTCGACGGAGGACTTCGCGAATTTCGGGACGCAGGTTCTTAAAGGCCAGGTCTAGTTGCTGTTCCATAGTGTACGGACGCGGCATCCGTCTCAACAACCCTCGAACGCAGGAAAGATATTCCATAACTGACTCTACTGGTCCCTGAGTTCGCGACCTAGCCTGGTCCTCCACGCGACTTCCGACTGTCCCGTCCCCGAACCACAAACGTAATGCCGCGCGAAACTCATCGTATGTGACCCAGCTATCTCGTTCGCAACGCAACCATTCCAAGGCCACGCCCGGGAAAATCATCGTGAGCGAACTCAACACTTCGTTCTCGCTCAACTCCGACAAACTACGCCACTCCTCCAATCGCGTCAAGAAATCCTCGACACTCGGCTCGCCAATCCCAGAGAACTTGAGGTTCCACCCGCGCAGGGCCCTCGGGATGTCACGAATTGTTTCCCGGGTACGCGGTTCGATGTTTGAATCCCGGGCCCAGGTCGGCCGGGCAGCGGTCGCCATATCGCGAGGAATTGTGGCGGGATCGACCGGCAGCGACCGGAACTCGACCCGCGGAGCTGGCGCCCCCGCCACTAGCCGGGTAGAATCCACGATGGGTTCTTCGAGCCCATGTCGGTGCCCCTGAATTGGGGAGGCCTCTCCCCAGTGCCCCTGGGCTCCGCTAGCCATTGAAAACGGAATCAAGTGGAAGGGTATTTGCGTCGGAACCTGGTACGCGGTCGGTCGCGAGGTGCTACCATACACCGCCGAAGTGGTGATAGCCGCCGAGGTGACGGCTACGCTCACCACCGTACTCGTCGTCGCTACCGTGGTTAGCCGGGTCGCGATGGTAATATTCACGGGCTCTAACAGCCGCGAATCACTAGCCCTTCGGGGCTGTTCCCTCACCGGTTCCGTAATGGTCGCTAATTCGGCCAACCCCGCGAAGACATCCTCGTCCTCTGGTTCCCAGGTGACCGTCAAATCCCCGCGCTCACGCAAGAGGTGTCGTACGTAACGGTCACGACGCACCAGTAGGTCACCGGTGGAATTTACCCTCGCGGTCACCAATGCCAACTTGAGCTCATCGCTCGTCATCTCGTACAACCACGCGCCAACGGTTACTTCGGCCATGTTGAATTTACCCGCGAAATTGAAGAGCAGGAATGAAGGTAAAAGCACGCAAAAAATAAGAACAGTGATGAAAGTACCGGCACGCAAAATCAAATTGTTCGGATCGAAAGACAAAAGCCGTAGGTAGAGTCTGAGCGCAAGCAATGGTATCCAATATGGATACTTCCGCGAAACTTGTTAAATTAATTCGCTATTTTACACCAGCACCAACAGAACGTGAAAGAGATGTTTCCTCGTATTGGTGTAATCACCTCTATTACCTTAGCGATATTAAAATTGCGAATAAAAGCGCCAACAAAAGAAATACCGTAAACAAAATAAAACAGAACAAAACACAAAAAAAAACAAAATACGGGCTGAAAGAAAAAAAAAAAATATATTGTCGCACCAGCAACAAAAACAAAAAAAATTTTCAACCGCGATGCTGAACTCCGTCTTTGAAACACACAAAAAAAAACAAAAACAAAAAAAAATATTTCGAAATCGCAGAAAACAAAAGAAACAAAAGAAAACCAAAAGGGAAGCAGAAATCCAAAAGCAATAATAAAAGAAAATAAAATGACACAAGCAAGAGATTGGCGGTAAAAGCAGGCGATCTTATCCCTAGTATTAGAAATATACGGTGTGAATATATACGGGGTACTTTTTCGCCACCCGGTATATTCGTCAAATCGTAGCCTGAGTCGTAAGTCGCAAGTTTCGGTGTTATTCGCCGCCCTTTGTATTCAATTTTATTCTCAGCCTTTGTATTCAAAATTGTCTCGCTGTACTGTAAACGTCAACACGCTTAACCGAAGCGTCGCGCGACCTCTCTCTCCCCTTTTCTCCGACCGCTGTTGTTTTGGTTACGCGAGCGCAATCCGTTACTAAGTCGAAATTTCCGAAGCGCGCCACGCTACTATCTTTCTCGGAAATTTACAGCGGAAATTTCGCGAAGGCCCCACGTTGGGCGCCAATTTGTGACGTGGATTTTTCTGCACCTCGGTTACTCGGAGCAAATAACCGGGAACTTACCGCGTGCACAATAATTTGGCGTCCAGCGAGGTATCCTGGATCTGAAACAATATCGCGAAGTTTGTTGGGCGCCTGGCGTGATCAACACGCCTTGAAATCGATAATACGACACACCGCGACCATATGCTCGGTAGCTCAGTACCGCGTAGAGGGGAGGGGTAATTTTTGGGTAGAGAGAATTACAACACAAGTCAACCAACGCGTGAGGTGGCCAATTCACTATAAAATTACAATGGTATATTTCTCATCAGCGATGTTACAAAAACCAAGAGAAATAAAAATAAAGATAAAAAGAATGATAATGCGACTACGCAAGTCGTCCTTCGCGATTCCAAATATAATGGTAAATTTTATCTAAACTAAATCAGAAAGGGAGAAACACACCAAATAATACAAGGAAAAAAAATAACAAAAGCAAAAAAAATAATAACAAAAAAAAAGGTGAATAAATCTAGGAGACTTCTACGGCCTACGTGCGCTAGTCGCCGTCTTAATAAGACCCTATTTCATAAAAACCAAAAACAAAATCGGACTCGATGCGCTGCTCGCGAACGTCCTTTACAAAATGGCGCTGATCGCCAACTTAATACTAACTGATAATGCAAACCAAAGAAAAACTAAACTGAGACGGGGCTCGTCGCGACACCCGCGATCCTCCTCGAAAAACGCATATTTTTATCAACGCGCACCCGAGCTTCACTTTCTCGGCGACGGCGGGACGCAGTCGCGAATTCGAATGCTCCCCGTGACTGCTCGCGACCTACACGGGAATGGAGGATGTACCGGACGAAGTGAAATGACCCCGTGTAACGGACTTCGGTCACACTCAAACTCGAGACAATAACGTCTCGGCTCAACCCGTGGCTCGACTCGATTTCCCGGATCCCCCGTAATTAACACTACTCCCTTGCGCGCAACTCAGGCTACGGTCACCAAGCAGAAGAATCGGCAAACGAATTTCGAGTACTCTTCGACACGCCAACTACAAAACGGCTATCCTTTATCTGATCAGCCTTTACTCAATTACCATCGAAATTCGATCGCGAGAATGTTAACAACGCTTACCGCTCCACATCCAGTGGACGAACTCTCCGACTCCCTCGAAACGATTCATCTCTCTCGTCCTCGCAACAGAACCAGTTTTCCCTAACGCAAAACCACCGCAAACGCTATCACGAAACAAATCGACCACCTGGTCCACTCGCCAGAACTAAAGTGAGCTCGGATGGTCGCAACGCCGATGTCGTCGCGCTAATTTTTCGTGACGTCATCACCCCAAGAATACGCAATAATCGATCCGTCATCGATTTCGTCGATCGCGCAACTTGCCGCGCACCTCTCGTCTCTACGCGGCGCAGAACTTAAGGCTAGATCGCGATGTCGTCTCCTGCGCAGCTCTACGTAGTCCTGGGGTTGGGCGGGGTGGTGCTCCCTCGTCGCTAGCTAGTACCTCGCGGGTGCCTTGGTTGGGCGTAAGCGGGGTGAGCGGGGAGGCTGCGGCGCACCGGCCGCCAGCGGGAATCGCGTCCGCCTTGGATTCCCGCGCTGCAGGGATCTGCGTTGCCTCCCCCTCCGCAGCCTCGGTGTCCTTCCCGCGAGATGTCCGTGGTTTCGCCTTGCCTCGAAAGATATTCAGCGTCGGAGTCGGTCGCTGTAGGGTAGCCGGTGCACTCGAAAAAAAAAATAAAAACAAAAATCTGAAATATCTGGGTCGCAATGCTCTATTTCGTCCCTGTCGAAGCTCGGGTGCGTGACTCCAGTTCTGGCGCTCTTTAAGATTATTCCGCGACTCGATTTTCTAGACCCTGATTCCGGGATCTCGCCCAGGGTTCAGGGAGTCTCTTGTAACGGGCAGGCCTAACCGAACTGCCACGTTACAGTATATATAATGTAACGGGCAGTTGTTCAACTTCGCATCAACACCAACAGTGCCCGTGACATATACCAAACATATCAACATCTGACACAGACAGCTGATCGAGACGACCATCGACAGCGAACGTGACCTGTTAGCATCCAAAATACTAAACAAAGACGACGGACGCTGACCAACGCATACCAGGACGACGACCTACAACGGGACACACAAATAGAGAAATGACGTCGACAGGATCATCCAACAACAGCTCCGGAAGATTATAAAACTGGCGCACCACGAAGAGCGGTTACCAGTTGTCCGGCAAAGCGCCGAACTGCGTCAATTTTATAACGAAGCGTTTCTCGTCTAGAGAGCGTTATCGAACTTAGATTCACGAGGATAGGAAAGTAAATTCAAGCATAGAGCTTATTCTAAATTTTAGTAAAGAGATAGAATATTAGAGTCCACGATAGCCCAGGACTTCTAGATGACTATTAAGTTGGGCGGAGTAGTTAACATTTGAGCTGTAGGGAAGTTTAGGAGCAGAACCGATAAATGCTGTTAAAAATGATTCTTTCTTTAATTTTATTTTCATTTTTGTTCACTACGGTTATATTTTTGTAAATCTTTATTTTGTCTACTGACAAAGACAATTGTACCTTGATAAATCGCGATTAAACATATGTTATATTTAAACGTGGGGGTGAGAGTGTACTGAGCGGTGGTTGTTGATGATTAATTGAATAATCAAGCTCCCACGTAACGACAATGAATAAATATTAAAACTAAGAAAAGACCTACCTTTCGATAAGCCGGTAATTTGTAGGATCGTGTTGCTATAGTCCTGTACAGGTCTGTGAGGTTTGTTTAAATTGTTGAGGCAATTTTATAATAATGAAAATGGGAAAAAGGACGTTCAAAATAAATGGTTTAATATGATTTAACTGGTAAAAGATGAGGTATATTCTGTATGATTTGGTGATTGAAATGTCTGATAACAATGAATGGTGATAATGACATAAAAGCCGAAAGTAACAATTTATAAAGCGTTTGAGTTTATATAACGATCCACGTCGACGGACGAATTTATATTCAAATGCAGAGAAGCTGCAGAATCACTAAATTTGACCGTTTGCGGGTTTTGGCAAATTATCTGTTATTCTATTTTAAAGGATATTATTATTTGGTACCAGGAACATCTACTCTGAACGATGGTTATAACTAACTGGTCGTGATTATTCGATATTGTATCTCTCTTTTTAGATTATCTTAAATCAATTATATATCCTGTTGTTAATTCTTGTTGGTTAAATCTTGGAAACAGCAAGTATGATTTAATTGGGGGTAGTGAAGCTAGCCACCAATTCTAGACTTGCTTTTAAATGAATATTACTGAAGTAAATTTTGACTATAAAGGTGAAACAAGAATTCGGTCAATTTCAAAGATTAACACTCGGATTGACTTATCTTTAGGTGAATCGGTCGACGAGATTGAGAGCCGTCGGATCGTGTCGGTCTGCGTCAGTAGAATTTTGGACCAGGGCCTCACCTCAAGTTCGGAAGAGTTGATGAATCGAACGATGTTGAACGTCGGTCACTTAGTCTTTGTGAATTTAGAATGATATCTTACTATCGAAAGCTATAGTTGAAAGTGTCAATTTGCTGATTTTGATATATGTTAAAAATGATTCCAAAGATTATTTATTAAAAACGATAGTGTAGTTATTATTATCAGCACTTAAAGTTACCTGATTCGGTTGAATCAGGGCCGAACTCGATTTAATTACGGAAAATGGAATGGCATAAAAATGTCTATTCTCGAAATGATGAGATTTAGTAAAGCACAGAAAAGATGGAAACGTAGAAGATAGTGAGTCTCTTGCAGCTAACAGAATAACTGAATGCTCGAATTTGACGAATTAGCGCGAGACTTTAGGCAGGTCACAACTAAGATTTTCCGAACGCTACTATTGCTCGAGAAGGGCTGATAAGGGTTGACGTCCACGCACCTCGCGACTTGACAGACGAAAGACGCGGCTTCTTGGGCCCGAGGGTCCAAGGAACTGCAGTTGTAATAAGTTACAACGGTAATTAGCCAATGAGGTGCGAGGGCGACCTCCTGGCGCCCAAATCCACATGATCAGCGTTACTTCACGCTCTTCGACGGTGTTCCGACAATTCTCAATCTCGTCGGTGACACATTGAAAATATAAACAAAAGATATTTACATGCAATGTTCACACATTCATTCATACATCCTAATAAGTAATCTAATTTGGTGGTTCCAAAGGTAGTGGTTTATCCTAGTTATTGGTTATAGTTTTAACGTAAAAAGAGGGATATTTCCAGACTGAGCGCTACTGATGCTAATTCAGCAGTCCCTTATCTCCGTTCTTGGTACCAGTTAAATAGAAGGAAGTCAAACCTTATACTAGGGATCATTGTTGGTCTCTACGTGACTTTTGCCGGGAGGGGTGGAACTCGCTGTTATTAGAATATGAGATTTTGATGAAATAATATCTGTGCATTGAAGAAATTAAAGAAATGAAATGAAATGGAATTTTGAAAAAAGTACGCCAAGGCGGTACGTCGGGGCGTAACACCATCTTGATGATGGTCTCACAAATTGATAATTGATGAAGCCCTTGAAATGTTCAATACATCAACTTCAACTCGATATATATCAGAACTTACCAGTCAGATCTCTTCAAAATTTCGGAAATCGCTATTTTCATACGACTACTTGCGCTTGTGTGAATTCTAATGTAAAATAATTCGTGGCTCGAGAGCTATTTGGTGCGGTGATGTCATTGACAAATTCTCAGATGGACATTGATCATTTGTACAGCTTGCGAAAACCA
Source organism: Neodiprion fabricii (assembly GCF_021155785.1). Lineage (NCBI taxonomy): Eukaryota > Metazoa > Arthropoda > Insecta > Hymenoptera > Diprionidae > Neodiprion > Neodiprion fabricii. The sequence goes on from NC_060239.1 coordinate 18,982,866, forward strand.
ATCTACGGTTACTTGATGGCGAACCTTGATGTCTATGCATATAAGTATTGTGGCAATGAATAAAACGTTCGAAAATAACAACAATAAAACTAAATTGAACGCTGTCTGTTTATTTTGCTATCTATCTTGACGATTATTATTCAAAAATACAAAAAGATCCATAAAAATGAGAAACATTAATTCCAAGAATATCGACAGAAGTACATTTACCTGGCACTGTATAATACAGTCTACTATGGAAGATACAGTGTTCAGTACGCAAATTCATGATCCTACCAAAAATATAATAGTTCAACCAATACACGTTCTAAATATACGAATTTATTGCATTAAACGCTAAGTAGACACTCAAGAATAAGTAAGATAATAATATGTTTGCTTTGAATGCCCTGAATTGTGTTGAAGTTTAACATGAATATTTTTTTATTAGCCTAATAGTCTGATGTATCAATTACACACAGCTATACGATTTATAAAAATAAAACGAAAATAATGTCTGTCATCATTAATGACGAGGGTGATAAACATTATATATGCCTGTTAGATTGGTCCCTATTTGGGAGTCGGAAAAATTTTTCATTGGGACATCCCCCAGATCTATTCCAGATCATTGGAAAAAATCTGAGTAAAGTTTCAAGCCCGTACGTCAACTGAAAGACGTGCCGATGACGTCTGAAAATTTTAAAAGTAAATACATGTAGTTTTTATAACCAGTTATTTCGTTTTGTATGACTGGTATAAATTGAGAGACCGATTTGAAACTTGGCAGAGTTGCTGCTTATAATAGAAACAAAACCGTGAGAAATTCAAAATTTTATCATCATTTTATAATATATCTCTTTTTATATAAAAGCTTAATGGTATCACCTTTATTAGGCTTATAGATAAGGGAACAATAATTATAAAATTTTGAAATTTTCAGGGTTTGTTTCTACTATTATAAACAATAACTCTGCCAAGTTTCGAATCGGTCCCTCAATTCATACGTCATACAAAACGAAACAACTGGTTATAAACACTACATGTATTTTACATTTAATACTCACAGAGCTTAGCGGCACGTGTTCCAGTTGACGTACGGGTTTCAAACTTTACTCAGGTTTTATTCTAATGATCTGGATTTTTTTATGATTTGGTATAGATCTGGGAAGCGTCCCAATGAAAATTTTTCCGATCCTCAAATAAGAACCACCCCAATGCCTATATATAACATATAAAACGTTTAACTATATGCATACGGTCTTAAAGGTAGAGATAATACTTATACGTATAAAAATCAAGTAAATTGAAAACAAACTTCAGGGTCAAGAAATGTTGATTAATAAAAGTATTAAAATGAAATCCAAATGTTAAAATATGAAGTATTGGTGGTATTCATAGAAGTATATTATACTACATTCAAAATCGTTGAACTTAACGAACAAAATGATATAACCAATAGATAAGTATTATTACTTAAAAAATGCGTTATTGCTATTGATAAAAAGAAAAACAGAAAGAAACAGGTATATTGTCTGTATTTACCAGAACTTCAAGTAGCAGTTAAAAAGAATTCAAAATGCATTAGCATCCTGACATATCCTAATATATTTTAAGATTATGACTTAAAAATTAAACACTCGACTGATTTAAATTAGGTGCAAAGCAATATTACAAATTTTATGCATAAAGAATATTGACTAAGAAATCAGCGTTAAATGATTACCAAATTTAGATATTTTGTAATGAAGTGTTATTATATTGGCTACATATAATATGATAGAATTTATATTAATAAACAATAAATGCACTTAATTTGTTCTGTGGGTGGCCGTTTTTTCCAAATTATTATTATTATTATCATTTTTTTTTTTTGTATGGAGTATTCCATATCACAGTTAAAGCTACTTTTTTACGATATGGTTATTAGCTTCTGTGATAACTAACCACATGTAGAATACGTAACCGGTAGCGTGCGTTACTTCAAGACATCTTGCCGAGCTTTAAAGTACTTTTTCGTCGATCTCTACTTCTCTTCGAGATTGGAAATATGGTTTCACTTTAAATTTAGTCGCGTTTGTGACAGCAATAATTTTGAAAAGAAAATATCTTCATTTCCTTACCATATCTTCTTCGTTTGTAAGCTAACTGTGTCTTAGTTTCAATCGAACTTTTCAAATACTTTGGAAAGTCCCAAAAAGAAAATCAGAAAATTAGATTCCTACAGAAGTCAGTACGATTACTATATTATAAGATTGAGAATTTTGAAATAAAAAAAAATGCTCCAGATATAACAATATAAATTTCTATTTCTTTAACAGTACTTAATATGAGAATCTCCCAACTAATGTTAATTTTTTACAAACAATATACTTATTCAGTAATGAAAACTGTTGGAATCCTCCAGGGATTTTTTAATCATATACAGTCGGTGACTGATATTCTTTTGCTTAAAAAGGAATGTTTATTATTTATTAAACACTAGAAAAGATTAGTAACCGAAATTTCAGCCTTTTTTCAGATGGTATTTACTCACTCATAAACCATCAGAACTTTCCAGAACTTGTAAAAAAAAAACCCAAAACTGTCAATTTGATACTCACTTTGACTACCTCAAAGTATCTAACGCTCTCAACATTTTTCGTCGACAAGTTCTGGTAATACACTGTGATTATACGTGAACATTTTTTCAATAAACTGTAATTTTATCAAGTCTAACAAACGTTTCATACCAATTAAGTGTCTTAATAACGAAAAATTTCGTATTAATATATTTGAGCATTGAATCTTGGGTTTTAATACTAGGCATTAACACAACTTATAAAACCTATCTGAGATATCGAATGAAAAATTATTCATCTGAAGAACGAAAAAAATGATTTTCTGTAAGATATGAGAAACATGCTTGCATGTTTCTGTTATTTGTACATTAAGCAAAACTTTTTCTTGTGCTCGATTTGTACTTTAGGTTACACCTTTGCTCTTTGGGTTTCATTATCACATTGAAAGTTGAAAGGTACTTATGACAGAACGATACTTAATCTCATCTTAAAAGGTACTAATTTATGCAGTGGAATCTGACGTACGTAAGAAACACAGAGGACAATTAAAGTACAGTTGTAAACCCACGTTAACGATTATTGGGATCCAACACTAACCTTTACGGTTGCGTGTGAGGTGTTAGCCGTGAACGTTTAAGAAGAAGAATCTTCACAACCTGAAAAATACACAACAAAGTTGGTTTCAGTTATTTTTCCATGTATTCAACTGTTCATCACAAATTCATATTTTGTGTGATGATAGGGTTGTTCAAAACTACTGATATATGACATAAAAGAGCATCACTCTGCAACTTCAAAGAGGTGAGTTTCCAATGATTAAATTGCCATAAAAGTGAATATTCCTATCAATCATAACTTTCGGGAATATTCGTTGATTACCTACTGCGAATTTCACATAAGAATACCAAGTTAGTTACATTCATTGTAACCTCGACTAGCTTACATTGTAGAAAATTGTTGAATATGAACAGAATTCAAGTCAGCCAAATTTATAAGTTGAAGCTGGAGAAATAAATGTAGCAGGGTACTAATTTATGCTCTAAAATTTATATTATCAATTTTATAAATGTAAGGTCAATCGCCAAACTTTTATTAATGAGTTACGATATTGGAAGTATGCAAGCAAACTGATTTTTATAGCCTTTAAAACTAAAACTGGTTGTGACGATTGGACATAACTTTGATTGCGTAACAAGAATCTCACCATTCACTAATTATGGTTACGTAGACCTGTAATACAATAATTCTGTACCTTCGCATTCATTCAAGTGTCGTGTGTACTCTTTTTTCCTAGTAAATTTTCGGTTACAAGAGCTGCAGTGGAATTCTTGAATCAAATGGTAGTCGTTTATGTGGCGCATCAGAAATTTTTTCTCAGAGAAATGTTCTTTGCATTGCCTGCAGGTCAAACTAATTTAAAGAATGATTAGTACAATTTTTCTAGATATTTAATGAGGTTTAAATTTGTAACGTTGTTGTAACGAAACATTGTGAAAAATTCATTACTTTTTCATTTTTACATTAACTTCAAAGGAACTAAGATTTCAAAACATGAATATGTCTTGTTTTACTATAGTTTACTGAATTTTAAATAACTTCAAAGTCGCGAAAAACATTTTTCATCGGCATAAATCGTTACTAACTTGAACATGATATTTACCTAATAACATTCTAATGACATAGTGGATACAAATTTCAATATATCAACATAAAACGCATAATGTCAGAGATTTAATATTTTCAGTGTATGTACGTACCTATAATCTTCATGCAATTTGAAATGTTTCGCAATGGCTGCAGACATAACATATTCCTTTGAGCACTTGTCACAAACGTATTTTTTGTTTTTGTAAATGAACTGGGAAGGCCGATAACGATGAATATCTTTCACATGGTTATCCAAGGTCACATCTGATCTGTAAGTTACAGGATTTACAAAATAAATTTAGGTCTTCAAACTGCTGTAGATGGAACAAATTTGCTTGTTTCTAACCAGTGCTCTTCACTTACTTGTATGTTTTATCGCAGTAGGGGCAAGGCATTCGTGCAGTGTCATGTATTTGCTTATTACTTTTCCTTTTAGAATTATTCCGCGCAGCTAGTAAACAATTGGTAAGTACAAGAGATCAATATTAAATGCTCAGAACACCAAATGTCTGATACAAATAGTGAATGAATGATCATTATGTGACAGAAATTTACAACTTTCGACAATTATTCCTCGAAACTCTCGTTTCTTACGTTTGCTTTCAACAAGTTAAGACACAATTGCTGAATCCAAGTTTTATGGTTTTGTTTTTCTTATTGTCAATTTGGGATGCACGTTGTTGATGTAAAACCAGTTAAGCTATTTCTATCCTCAAAGCATGATTACCGTTAAGAGGATCATCGAGTGGATGAAAAGCTTTTTAGTGTTTGGAGGTTTCAGTAATAAGCCTGTTTACTAACGAGGAAATATTATTGGAACTCAACGAATTTTTCACTCAACATATTTTCAGTTGTTTCGACACCGATCCCAAAGTGATAACTATGTAGGTCGAATAGTTTGCAAACTTTTAAGGACTTATAAAAATTGTAATGATAAATTAAAGTTATAATTGTAAAGTATTTTTACACAAAGGTAGCTTCTTTAGTTATTAGTACTTATGAGTTAACATTAATGATAATTCTTTGATGTTAGGGAACGCATATCTTGTCCCGCCACAAGTATTCACATCATACTCATTATACAAGACGTGGTGCGATTTTTCCAGATTTTTCAACATCATCCAAAAATTAAAAAAACAAATAGTAAGTGGTGAGGATGCTAAATGAATCATACTTCGGAACCAATAAATAAACCATTTTTGATAGGATTTTAAAAGCATTGTATTTTCAACTCCAGCTTTATCCATTCCTACTTTATTTTATTTTAGTTTATTTTTAAACGTGATCAAAGATCCAATGTGATATAAAGAAAAAAATACAGGTAGTTGTATTTGATAGCGCTACCATTTACTAGAATCACAACAAAATTGAGGATGCTAATAGTACGAGGCGACATGAAAAGCATGAAACAGGAAGACGTACCTGAAGTTTCAGTTGGTCAAATTTGATTGAAGAGTTCCAGTGATGAACAAAAACATCAATCAGCAGTAATTACACCAGTTCATACTTTCAAACTACCCACATTTCATTCACTCTAAACAAATTTATTATGGAATCTCATTACCACCAGCAAGCTGAGTTTTCGATAACCTGATTAAACTTGATCGAGATGGGACTTCAAGTCCATGAAGCACAAATACTTGTAGCGTGAATTGTAGCTAACAAAAATATGCATTCCATGATTTTGATATCAGTATCAAGCATATTTTCCAAACGTCGGGAGCAAATTTTGTTTTATTACACATGTAAAGTTGTACCACATTTAGTCAATTGAATTTTTCTGTCCTGTTCTGTCTGTTTCTGTCAAGAACCAATTAATGATTGAGTAGTACATGTCCCTAAATTACACCTACCCACACCACACGCAATTCTAGTTTTTAATTGAAAAATTACGTACAGTTTTTCAGTTGCCCTCTTTACAACGTCTAAAATTGAAATTGCTGTCAGCAAGAACAAAATGAAAATACATTGGACATTCCATTATAATCTGCGAATATTATTAATCCAGTCAAATTGGCAAAAATAGAAAAATTAACCTGTGAAAAGCTATAAATTGGTGGAGATCTTTATTTCGGCATACTTTAAGATAGTCAGACGTGACGTCTACCTCCAAGCCTCAATCCGCTATCTTGAAGAAAGGGTGCTCCAATTTAATTTTTCCATATCTTGATAATCGTGCATTCGATCGCGATTGAGGTTATTATAAAAATTAAATCTGATGAAATTCTCTATAAAAATGCTGAAACTCATTTTATTCATATCTTCAATAGTATGTTTGTAATAGATCGGTAAACACAGAACCAATTTTTACATATACGCTGTGCTTTTAAATGACGTTTTTCAATTAATTTTTTTAACCCTTTGCACCTGTCCTGCCGGGCTGTCCAGTACTGGTGGCCAGGCAGAATCCAGAATCAATTATCAGCGATGGTAAGAGAGTGTGATAAGATGGAAAATTTTGTTTACGAAATGACGTAACCAAAGTGGCCACCAACTCTTAAACTATAGCAGGCCTAAGGCTGCCTTGACCCTCAAGTCCTTCGTTCCCCCTCAAGTTCTGTCGCTACGCAGCAGGCCCAGGTATAACCAGGGACTATTATGATACACTATTTCGTAGACATTATTATCACATTCACTATGAAGAATTTCAAAATGTTGCCAATAGTTTTTTGTTGATATTTTGAGCGCATAGAAGCATAGATTCAAGAGCACAGCGTATAGGTAAAAATTGTTTCTGTGTTTACCGATGTATCACAGAGATACTATTGATGATATGAATAAAATGAATTGTACCTTTTTTATAAAGAATTTAATGTGCTTTACTTTTTATAATGACCTTAATCGCGATTGGATCAGCGATTAACAATATGATGAAAAAACTGGACTGGTCCACCTTTTTTTCAATCGAACGATCGAGCCTTGAAGGTAGAGGTCAGGATTTTTACTATATTCAAAAGCTTACCAATAAGAAGGTCTCCGCCAGTTTATAACTTTTCACAGATTAATCCATCTATTTACCTCATTTTTATCTAATTTGACTGGACTATATAGTCGAAAAGTATTATTAAAGATGCATGATATGATTCAAACCAAGTATACATAGGTTGTGCTTTACTTCAAGCGGTAAAATAGCACCATATTACAGTACAGACAAAAAGGTACTACTGAATGAATTATTTTACATGAAGGCAAACATAAAATGATACTTTAAAAATGTACAGGCAAACAGAAAATATATTAGCCACCAACCTCGTAAGTATTGCAAAAACCAGCTCCTGCTATAACTATAACGATACCTAATCTTTCCCACTATACCAACATAAAATTTAATTGAAAATTGACAATTTTTAAATTATATCGGAAGGAGAATTTATTATAAGACGCTAATTATAAATACAACAGTTACCTTGACTTGGCTTTTCCAAATTTGTCACAAGCTCGTGTGTAGATCTAAGCTTCTCTAAAGAAGATACTTTACATGAAATTCTGAAATACATGGTGACGGTTAATTCAAATTCTGAAACTAGGATTAAAAGTCAACCAGAAATCGTGAGTACCTGAAGTTTCAATCAATCCAGCTTGGATGGACACTCAAGTTGTCACTACTCTTGTGTTCCGGTAATGAATTCTTAATGATAGAATGAATCTTGGTGATTCAGCTTGAAGGTAAATTTTCTATTGACCAATACTCACTTTTTATTGAAACTTCGTATTAGGTTTTGTAGCGAGCTCATTGATCAAAACTTTCAGTATACATACATGGTCTGTCCGGAAAGTAATCGCACTGAATTTTTCCCGCCTTGACAAAGCGACGGAGGGAGACCTTTTTGCATAGGTCAGGTTGTGGGGAGTCTTTGTTAAGCAGCGCACCCATTCCCAATCGCCGTCGAGCTTTTCCGGAGTATGGGCCGATTTTAAAGTGAACCCCAGTCAAGGTGCCTCATCACACTTCACGATGAACCGTTTACTTGAGCAACATTACGTGATAAAGTTTTGTTTCGAACTCGGTACAACCGTAAGTGACACCCATGAAATGATCAACAGTCCCCAGCCACCCTACAGCCCAGATGTAGTCCCCCCAGACTTCTTTCTCTTCCCCCAAGTCAAACAGGTTCCGAAAGGACGGCACCACGGTTCGGTCCAGGCCATTTAAGAGGCCGGGACGAGTCAGCTTGCCTGCGGTTCACTTAAAAGTCGACCTACACTCCGGAAAGACTCGAAGGCAATTGGGGATAGGTGCGCTGCTTAGCTAAGACTAACCACAACCCGACCCACGCGGAAAGGTCCCCCTCCGTCGTTCTGTCTGGGCGGGAAAAATTCAGCAGACTACTTTCCGGACAGACCCTGTAACCCTCAATTCTTTCAGGATTGATTAATTTATGTAAGCTGACAGTCAAATAAAAACGTTTGACAGTATAGCATGATCCCATGGGAACATGAGCATATTAAGGGCTTCCATACAAGTTGAATTTTAATAAAATCGATTTTTTTATATATCTTGAAAGTATATAGTTTTAAGAATATTGTACATAAATCATATTAAAGCATTCTAGAAACTGTAAGAATTATGGAGGTTTCACTGAAGCAAGACAAAGTAACCCGAACATGTTTTCATTGTTAATGATAATTTCTCATTAAGATAAAACTTCTTCGTCTCTTGCATTTCTTTCATGAAACATTTTGTTTTGGATTTATCTGTATCTAAAAATATCATTAAACAATCAATAATACTGTTCACCTTTTCCCAATCTGTAAACGCGTCTTTCTCAAAACACCATTTTCATAACCAGTATACATGATATCTCTAGAACTGATCGACGTATCTTCTTCACATTTGTAAACGATATTTTTGGATGCTTTGTTCAGTTAGCTAAGATCAGTCTTAGAAAAAAATTCATACAAATGTTTAAAAAATAAATTTTAAGTCTCAAAATACAGACGAATTATTGACCTGACACTTCAAACAACTGCCATTCAACGATTTTTTTTTTTGGCTTGTAGCTAACCATATTTTATATTACTAGTTAAGAATAAAGCAATTCTTTCCCAAAAAAAGAAATCTCAAAATATGCTCTTTTATGCCCATCTACTTGTATGTAAGCCCTTAACATTACTAAATATAAATCAAATTCATATTGTGTTAAAAAACATGTGATTTTGATACATGAAAATTATACCTACGATTGGCCTTCAAGTAGATCCTGGTGATTAAGGGACTCATTTGAACTGGGTATGAAGTGTCGATAGGTTACATTTAATTCCTTAGTGAAGTTGAAGTGTGATGCGTTTTTGCCGGTTTGATAGCCAGAAATTTTGCTGTAGAACCTTTTTGTGGAATGGAAGCTGCTAACGTCTGAATGGTTCTTCAGTGGCAATCGATGGATGTCATCAGAATTTTTCCCACTTTTAAAAGGCTGTGCATTTTTATAAGACATTTCTGAAATGCTTCTATGTGATATCAATGGCAACAAATCCATGCAATTGTGTGGACCATGTGCTAAGCTTTCCAAATTCGATGTACTCAATTTTTTTAGATTTCTTTTCCTAATCATCCATAGTGGTGAGCATCGACTACACGATTGCATAGTATCAGTATCAATGACTTTGGCATCGCAGGTTGATGGATGCTCGCTTCTTCTTCTTGACAGTATATTTAGTAATAGAGAATCAGTATAATTCAGATGTCCGGTATCTAGGCAAGATGTAAGCATTTCACTTTGAACCACATTTTGTAACATAGAGTCTTCATTTTCTATTGCATTTACACATGTAGACTTGACATTGTAACCAGCTGTTTTAGTATTTGTTGCTTTTATTTGAACAGGTTTCTCAAACTCAGTATCATTGATCCAAGAATTATGGTAGTTAGATATTAAAATACTGTTTGCATGAAACTCTCTTTCAAGATCCAAACTTAGATCATTGTGAAGATCACTAAATGTACAAGACTGTAGTGGAACATCCGAGACGGACTGTAAAGAATTGAGAAACGCATCGCCTAGTTGCATAGGTGGTGAATCTTCAATGTTACCGTTTTCAATTTCCAATCCATTCATGTCACACTCTTCATCACTAAGAAATTGGCCCTTAAAATCAAGCAATGCATTAAAATCTTTGTGGGTTTGTTCCTCCAGTAAATCAGTGTTCAGTTTCTTGTCTGCCGAGCAATTCCCACTTTTGAAGAGTTCACAATTTGTATCGAAATCGAGCGAAACGCAATTATTATTGTCACTGCTATAATTAGCATTTAGGTGGCACTTTTCAGCATTAGAATTGGAATCCAATAGCTGTTTCATTCTGTCGTCATTAGATTGCAGGCTGTCTAAAGACTGTTCATTAAATTCGTCACTGAAAACGTTATCAGGAACCTTGTTACTAACAACCAGGGAAATTGCAGAGCTATTGAGCTCATCAGTTATTGGTAAAGCAGCATTCGAAGTCTTGGTATAATTGACTTCACCAATTTCAGGCTCAGAATCAATGTATGTCGAAAATGTTGGCTTTTCAAGACCTTGTTGAAATTCTTGAAAATCATCATCAAATTCAAAATCCCAATCACAATCGAAAGTGTTAGAATAACTATCATCCAAGTTATCAGAGTGTATAATTTTTGTAAATGTATTAATTGGCATCTCAAGCTCATTGTTATAACAGTGTGTAATTTTACGACTGCTGTCCAGCTCCTGCGTTGATTTATTATATCTATTTTCAAATTCTCTGCAGTGCCTAACAATATCATTACCGTTTACATCGTATTTTATTATATTTGTACTTGGTTGTACAATGGCTGACGATTCTAATAGCAGACTATTTACGTCAGAACTCAGTAATTTATCCATTTCATCAATATCGAAATGAAGATCTTCGGAAGCAATGTAATTTTTATAATCTGGTTCTTTGAACTCTTCAAATATTTTCTCAACCGATTGATCAATACGGGTACTTGCACCATCACTGTCATTAGACAAATTCCCAGTCTTACATAGTACTTCCAGATTAGCTGTATGTAGCTCGTCGCAGTAGATAGAGTCCGGCATTAGTTCTTCTGTAATTGCTAAATAGCCTTTTTTTGGTTTGGAAAATTCGCTCTCCACATCCTGCTCTGATATGTTTTTTGGATTTACATCAGAAGCTGTTGAGTTACTATCTTCAGTTAAATTCCGATTATCACGGAATTTTGGCAAAGATAGATTAATTTTTTTTTTTTTTGCAAACGTTTGGTTTATCTTTGATTGGTGACGTTTCAAATTTAACGGCCTCAGGACCTGCTTCCTCTTTCTTTTTTTCATTACTTGATCTTCACTATGTTCACTAGCTTCATTACATTTCATAACGCTCGCATTATCAGACTCAGTTGGGTCAGTAATACTGCTGAAAGTGCCGTCAATAATTTTTGTACTTTTCAAAATATTAGGAATGAATCTACTATGTTTGTTCAGAGTTAATTGTAGAGTCCTACACTTCGAGTCGTTCGTATTCATCTTGACTGATTTATTGAAAAAAATGTCTAATCTTTGCTGCTCGTGTAACATGTTCGTACATTTGTGGAGGAATTGTGATTCGGTAAACAGACCCTTGTCAAGTGCAAAACTGCGCTCTATACTTGGCAATCTTTTGTTACTTCTAGAAATTTGAGTTATTTTCGGTAAGGATAAGTCGGCTATGTTTGACTCATCCAAATTACCCACATCCTTGAGTACAATACTACGAACACCTTCGCTAACTGGCTCACAAATGTTCTTTTTCATTTTGAGTAATTTTCTACCAGATACTTTTGCATCTCGATTTTTATCAATAGGACTAATAACTGCGCTCATGTGGGAATGTCCAGGATTTTTTTTTAAGGTTAATAAAATATGCTTTGGAGAAAAAGTTTTCTTAGCTTTGTCATTTACCGCTGAGGTATTCATTATTGGACCCAATAGTTCTTCCCACAGAGTTGAAATTAAAACAAACAAGTAAAACCGACAATAACAAATGCTTCTCAATTTCTTCTTCTTTGTTTACTGCTTTCGTATTCTAATGACGGCTCTCGTTTAATTTCTTTCCATCCTATTGCCTTCAGATAGTTGAAATTGCATTTTTTCCAAGGCAACAAATTACTACGCACAATGTTCTCCATACTCAAAAATTATGGATCATCCGCCTGTAAATTCATATTTTATGTAACTATTGAATCCGAGGTGTAAAAGCATATCAGTGATTACACAAAAATATTGCACCCCTGGACCAGACAAAATTGAATTTAATAATATTAACGCAATGAAACATTGAAAAGGAATCACTATTTTGCAAGTCACGAATATGAAGCTGATGCTAGCAGCCAAATGCACAAAAATTATCATCGTTATCATCAATTGTAAGAGGCATTCTCCGTCAGTTTAGCCATTATTTTTCAGATCAGGTCATGTATGGGCTCATAATTGGCAAAATTTTATTATTACCTAAAAGTATGTTTCTATGAATCTTTTTAGATTTTTGAATCCTTCAGGAATATGAAATTGTTTTTATCATGCCTTTAGCTTCAATCGGGTAAATATGGGAAAAGTTTTTAATACAGTACAAATTTTATTCTACACTGAACTATGTAACACAATAAATCTCATATTTTTATCCTTATCACAAAGGCTCTTTAAGTGAAAATCTTGAAATCTCCTTTCATTTGTGTCACCTACCTTTCCGAAATCACTTTAATAATAACATACAATTAGAATTCCAACTAATCTATGATTCTGTATAAAATTAGCGATTTCATGTGGAAACCTAAGGAGAAAAAAATTATATGCATTAAATAGCCCATAGGCATTGTACCGATTTTTCTGTCGTTTTTCAAACATCCCTGTAGATTTTACAACATCAATAATGATATCAGAGGTAACCAATTCAGGCTAAGAAAAATTATTTAAATTTTTTGGCTCAAAACAACTTTTACAAGCAGGATAAAAATATAAGATTTATTACATTACATAGTTCAGTGAAAAACAACATTTTTTGAAACAACAATTTTTTTACCAGATCTACTTGATCCAAATTGTATGTTTTATAAAAGAAAAATTAATCTCTTAAAAGACTTGATTGAAAATTGTAAAATAATTCGGAGAGACTACTTTCAAGTACTAATAAAATGTGGTAAATTATTAGCGATATCTGAAAGGGTCCATGAAAAAAAAGTGGGCAGACTGATAGAGAATACCCTATAAATAGGATGAATAAGTAAAGTTTAATGCCTACTATACTGTGAGACTATTAGTTTCCCAATAAATTTTACAAAATCTTGATTACTGAGCTTGGACTGTCTTATTTTCATCAAAATAACAAGTTTAGATGCTAGCCCTGGCTGTCAGCTTCAGCTTTATCTTTGGAATGACTTTGAGGGGTTAAACGTGCCAATTTTTTTTTCTTTTTTTTGTATGATTGCTTATTTTTCAGCCACGTTCATCGTTTTCCTGATATTTCAAACATGTTTTTCAGTTATGATTTGGTCCGTTGACACTCTGGTAACCAATCATGTTGAAGTTTGTAACGTTATTGGAACAATTTATGCTAAAGAAAAATCTCTATTTTACGACTTTAGAATTGTTTGAAACTTAGTAAACCATAATAAAACAAAACATATTAATACTTTGATATCTTAATTCCTCCAAAGTCATTGCAAAAAAAAATAAAGTAGTGAATTTTTTCCCAATGTTTCGTTACGATAACATTACAAACTTCAACCTTGTGGTAACTAGGATAAATAGCATAAATATGGAATTATTAAAAAACAAACTGTGTCGTGAATTCAAATTAAAAATAACTCAACAAAATATGGATAATAAGAATTCAGTTACTCTAATTATATTGAAGATTGAGGGTATAGCAAAAAAGAAGGTAAATAATATCTTTTCATATACAGCTAAATTTTAAGCGAATTTTTTGCCATACCGTAAAATTTTAATGATGCAGTGAATATTTTATTTTCGGCTAGGTATGCGTGTATATTATATTCCGCGAACGTTACAAATTTCACCTCGTTAAAAAAATGATTTCGAGATAGGCAGACTTGCTAATATTAAACAATATTGAGGGTTGGGTTTTTTCTCATAAAACATTTTGATAACGCAGTGGTAACACGTGCTTTCGAATTTGTCAAAGCAATTCAATTACATATCACCTGATGATAAGCACCGATTGGGTTGACAGTACAATAGGTTATAGGTATAATTTGTGGTGAAATATGAGACATGTACAGAGTGTAAGATAATTAGAGCGGCGAAGAAGTTCGTTACGTAATAAAATAGGATATAACGTAGATAGAAGCTTATACACTGATATACTAAAAAGATAGGTAAATACTCACAAAAATCGCCAATCGAATGTTCGAATGAACGGGCAGCGATTGGTAAAAATGCGATGAATTATTTGAGGTCTGCATTGTTCTTGAAATAATATACTTAGGGATGAATCACTACGTCGTGAAATAAACTATGGCAATTTTATCTTCGGATAAATATTCATTTCACTCGTGTAAAATGACGAGTTAAATCGGCTGACGTAAAGCAAACACCATGCCTAACGCCGATGTTGAACGATGGGTGCAAACTCGCGAAGACTCGCCGACGAACTTACCAGTACGAGACTGTTGACCGTGCTCTTGTCTCTGCAGATCGTAGCGTATTCGTAGGATGTATGTGTGCATGCAGCTCAAGCACGAGAGACGGGGTGTCAAGTAACAAAACAACCGACAGTGGGATACGTGTAACCTGCGTCTTTGGTATACACCTCGAGTGGACCGACTTTTTTTCTCTCACAATCAGACACTTGATCGAAAATAGTTTCTCTCTAACGAATTCTCTGTGCTTGCAGCACGTTTGGCTAGCGTCGAAGGATACATGTGTCGTATAATTTACTTATGTATACGTAATCTGACATATTTTTATAGAAAGATCGCAAAATCATAACGTTAATTTGAGGTACAAGTTCGATATACATGTAGTTAAAGAAGTAACGCAGGAAATAGAATTGATGGACAGAAAAATACCAAACTTGGCAGAATGTTCGATTATAATGCAAAAGGAACTCATACAAATTTTTACGATCCGAGGTGGGTTTTTACGCAAGATATTTGTAATTCTTTTTATATCTTTACAAGCCACTTCGACATGGCCTCTTATGAGAAATGACGGAGTTAGCTGCACATTATTCCTTATATCTCCGTAATTGATGGATAGATCAGAATGAAATGTAAACAGCAGAGAGATGAAATACTCAACATCATTTATCCGGCTTAAAAATATTCAAAGGTGACTTATGAGAGGAATAATGAAAACAATAAAAAGTACTAATAGCGAATTTTCGGACCCTCGCTAAAGATATTGCAACGTCGCATATTCGAGGTTATGAGCGCGCATTTTGAAATTTCAACGTATGTGACAACTCGTCCAGGCTATTACATTTTTTATAATTCTTTGTTTTTTGTTTGCACGACATATTTTACCTTTCCAATAAAATCTTGGCTTCTTTTCTTCAGGCATATCGAACTGGCGCTTAAAAGAAATTCACTGATACCGCTGATGAGCTGTCGACGGCATATTTGACATACATATACACGCGCACACAATCAATGAAAAGCGACGTTGCCAGATTAAGTCTACTTTCGTCAAACCACGGGCAAATGTTTTTATGACTAGGTGGGTAGTTGCGTTACTTCCTTAAGGTATCATCCTAGTGTAACGGGTTGAAAAATGAAGTAAACATTTTGAAGAGGACTGGCTCAGCCAGAAAACCATGCGGGATCGGTTATCGGATGTTTACGCTACGGAACAACTCGACTCGAGAGCCCCGAGGACTGCTCTCGGAGGAAGGCGGTCCTGGAGACATTCGACTGAAATAGGCCGAAACCGAAATATTCTCTACAATTTCAAATCTGTCAAAGTTCCTGTTTTAAATAAAATACCTTCTACAAAAATAAGTGATTTTCGTAACATTTTTCGATGCTGATTTATCAATCTGAATTTTTTGTGTCAAATCAAAGCACTTATGAAGAACAGAATTTTTTATATCAAAATTGACAAAATGGCGGAAATTTGGAAAAAACAGTATCGAATTTAGGTTATTTTTTCGACAGTTTATGGGTAAAAAAAAATATGAAGATTTAGAAAAAAAAAACTTCCATAGCAAGTTAAAAAATGGCGAGAAGAATATTGTGTACAAATTTAAGACGAATGGTTTGAAAACTCTCCGTTTGAGAGTGTACACAGTTTTGAAATATCACGTTTCGAGAAAGCTGTTAGAAAAAAAATGTAAAAAAATAAAATAAAATGAACGTTAAAAAATTTATCTTATGTTCTTCATGAGTGCTTTGATTTGACATAAAAAAATAAAACTGATTAGCGTATTTTAAACATCGCAAAAAAAATCACGATAATCAACTATTTTTCGACCCTGTACACTAGTATGATCCCTTAAAGAACGCCGTGAATAATTTTTTTTAAACTTACTTCCTTCTCATATTTTTGGAGAAAAAAAACGAGGGAAAATTATTATATAATCACTTGAAAAATGAAAAGATGAGCTTTCACTCGATCTCTACATTTTGATGTCTAGACAATTAGTTCGAACCATTTGTCATAATCAATAAGATTACAATGAAAAAACCACTTCAATTACTCACGATCAGATCATAGTACTATCCTTGTTCAATACATGGAGATAAGTAGCACAAGACAATGCTTTTAACGCTTCATACCAGCCCCCCGACACTCACCACTGCTCGTGTACTAAAAAATTGTACGCGTTTTGTCCCCCTTTTTTAGTTCCTGTACGTGGCGCTAGTAGACTTTTGACACGCTCGCTGCCCTCGCTGACCGCGCGCAAGCTTATCAGACAACTACTAGCGCCATTAGTGGTGGATGCAGAGTACAAAAAATCCGAAATTACAAAGGTCAACAAAAAAAATTATTTTGTTTCAGTTTATATTTGAATGAATAAATTTTTATTCCACACATCGAATAATAATCAAAATTATCATTTATTACTTATAAAGTATGCTGTTTTCTATTTTACGTTGATATATAAGTATTTAAGTTTTTGGTTCATACCTATGACTAAAAACTTCAAGACTTATTTATCAACGTAAAAAAGACAAAACCAAACTTCATAAGTAATAAATGAATATTTTGGCTACTATTCGATGTATACAATTAAAATTGAATACCTATGACGCAAAAAAAAAATGTTCTTTTGGCCTGTGATTATCATATTTGAATAAAAGTGATTTAAATGCGAAACTCAAGTTTGTTTAATTGTTATTTACAATATAATAAGAAAAGAAAATAGGTAATTTTTCTCAAAATCCGAAATATCGTTCTGGTTTCTACAAAAGCAAACTTTATCTAATAAAACTGATTTTAGTTTTATAATTAGTTACGTGACAGAAATGAAAATCTGACATCTAGAACCCAGACTAAAAATTCATATTGACCGCTGCTATTGATCATATGTAGTCGACATTCAATTTTGATTTATGTATTAACAAAAAAACATCAAACACATATCACGTGTATTTCTATTTTTTTCTTCAAACTAGGGGCTTCACCCCTGCGCGCTTCGCGCGCCAACCCCACCTCGGCGATACGCGCCTCACTATTTCCTTATACACTATCTGTTAGACAGGTGAATTTATTTGTGCTGATTTGATGACAGGTCCGCAACTGTTGATCGGTTGTTTCCGTTCAACCCGACATTGCTATTGGCTCCCTATGCAGGTCTGCTCAGCAGAATTGGGCAGCAGAAATTACTTTCGTCATTTCATTACCCGTAAATTACAGTTACTGTGAATAACTGTAATATTTAGTAACTAATTACAATTGCGGGAAATAATTATAAATTTTGATTTATCAATTACAGTTAGTATAAACAATTGTAATTTTATGATTATCAACTACAATTACTCGAAATAATTGTAATTTTTTTGTTGTCAATTAAAATTACTTGAAAAAATTGTAATTTTTTTGCTACTAATTACAATTACTTGGAACAATTATAATTTTTCTGTTATCCATTACAATTAATGGAATTGATTATGTTTTTTTTTCAAATTTCAATTGTTTTTCATAATTTATTTAAACAAATTACCCTTGGAAATGTAATGTCGAATTCTCAACATAATTTCAAATTCCGAAAACATCGGGAACTTCATGGAGCTTACATATTCACATTGACTGGTCAAGCAAATTATTTAAACAAATTAATTTTTCAAAGTAATGTGAAATCCTTGATCAGCTACCCAAAAAACTTTGGTAACCATAGCCCATTCACATATTGACTGTAAAAGACTCGTTCCGATCACACCATTTGAATACTCCAAAAACGGAGTAAATTTATTTGTCTATTTGTTATTATTTCACAGGAATAACGTTAGAGAAAAAAATTCAATTGGACCACATCGTGTGGTTTACAATTACTCAAAAGAATTTTAATAATGTCTGATTTAATTACAATCACTGAGGATAATTGAAATGATTTCTGATTAAATTCCAATCACTGAAAGTAATTTTGATAAACTTTGATTAAATTCAAATTACTCAATGTAATTTTAATGAAATCCAATTCAATTACAATTACGGGAAATAATGTCGATGGACTCTGAGTCAATTACAATTATCAAAAGTAATTTCACTGAACTCCGATTCAATTATTATTACTGGAAATAATTTTAATGGAATTCGAAGTCATTAAAAATTATCCTTAGTGATTTGTAATTGTTAATTTTTTATTACAATTTTGCCCAACACTGCTGCTCAGATTGTTTTCGTAAACGAATCCACTCACATGTACAAAACCCCCGATGCCATGCATCCCCAATTCCATTTGGCGACTTATTTTGCTATAGTTATTATTTTCCCCATAGTAGAAGAAATTCATAGCTTTGCTATAAGTAGAATTTCTGTGGCTTCAGACAAATTAAAAACTCGTTATGATATTCGAGCCAGGGATATAAAATTTAATCCCGGAGATTCTGTCTGGCTCTTTCAACCTCGAAGACAGAAAGGACGGTGTCCGAAACTACAGAGAAACTGGGAAGGTCCTTACTTAGTGGTTAACCGGATTAAGGATTTGCAGGATCCAAAAAAACCTATTTCTTTTCTGATATAACTCTCCTCGAGTTCTGTTTCATTACTTCTGCTGACATGTTTGCCAGTATGATATATTTGAAACGATACTCAGTCTCACCTCTGGGTGTCGATCTTGAGTGCCGTATACACAATACGCCAGCGTCCGAAAAAGACAATTCCCGTCGGGAATCATCTTGATAATTCTCGTTTGCATGTTTATTTTTTGCGTGTCAGAAACAAATACCTATAAAAATATTTCTCAAAGACTGTCATAAACAGCGGATGACAACTGTCAAAGGAAGTTTTGTTTGCTAGATGCTTTTTGTTTTGTTTTCGACATCTCACCCCACCGCCAACTTCATGCATATGCTATTGTTATTATAATCTTCTTTATCCTATCGTTATTATAATCTTTTTTACCAGTTCATTTGTTCAGAACTTTTTTATTAGATAGAGAGATACAATATTTTTCAATTATTCTTTTATTTAAGAAAAAATTACTTTTTACGCACAAAGTTATCAGGCCTCAAACATCGAACCGTTTGAATTAATGATGTTATTAATTTATAAATGCTACAAAACTGACTCATATCGTTGATTAATGAAATTTATTAACTAACATTTCATTGGAAGCCTATAGTTTTAATTTTAAAATCAATAATATTGTGTATTTAAGTGATATGAGTCAGTTTTGTAGCATTTATAAATTAATAACATCATTATTTCAAACGGTTCGATGTTTGGGGCCTGATGACTCCGAAACGACTCACCTTACGCAAATCTTTATTCAGATCTTAGTTGTAGAGCGTAAAATTTCCTACAAGAATATGTTTTGTTTATATCTTCACACTGATTCGTTTTCGAGCAATAAAATTCTAAATTTTAAAAAAAATTTTTCCCATGTTATTTAAATGGGAAATAGAAAATTGAGAATCGCTACCTCTAAATATCAATATTAAGAGCTCATAACTTACCGAGGTCATTTTTGAGGGACACTCGGAAGATTTTTCAATGTTCTTCGAAAAAAAAAATAGTCGGTTTTTTTGAAACACTCTAATATATAGCCTTATTATAATTAGATCTTGGATCAGATTAACCTTATTTATAATAAAACCATGTAATTACGGGCTGACTTACTTATTGATAAATCAAATCGACAGATTAATAAAAAGCTCGATTAAAATATGATAATTGTTCTAACAAACAGTTCTAGTGGGTTGTGAATCTCGTCGAAGTGAATAAAATACCACAGTTTGAAGTAAATCTGATATCGTTCTAAAACGTCCTCACTGACTCCCCTTTTTTTGGCTCACTGTACAAAATTGATACATCAGTACAGTTTCACTATCGTCATATAGTTTTATCTTGCTATTTTAAGTATCATTGCAGAGGCCTAATAATCTTTATTTTTCCACCATCAGTATCACGAATTGCATGAAGTTTGTGTGGGGCGAAGGGGAGCATCTCGTGTATCTTTGTGACGAAGGTCAAACCATACCTTACATTCCTTTTCCATACTAAAACACTTTCTGCAATACATTTAATGCAACAGCTAGGGAGTGAGTAAAATACCACAATTTGACTGTTGTAGAAAAATCATCACAAATAAAATCTTTAGATTATTTTTGTATATATTTCTTTATTTATTTATTACGTTTATATTATAAATTCTGTTAGATAAAATCTGTTCTTTCGTAATTTGTGTGAAGTTAAAATCGAAATCAAGTAGCTCTGTCACCAATCGTTGTCATCGGCAAGATCATCGTTTTGATCCTTCAAAGTTGAAAATAGTACATCACGTACCTTTGGTCTCGGATCTTCACTTATCTTTGTGGGGACTGCTTTCGCTTGGCCCAGTAACCATTCTAGCTCTGAAAATAGAGGAAATATGATTCCATAATATGAAATTATAGATAAATACTTCATAGAATAGTCTCATATTGTGCAAAAAGAAGTCGATTTTTAATTCTGAAATTTTAACTTAGTTATAATTCAATTAATAACACATAAAGCCAATCCCAGTAATAAAAATCAAGTATGAATCTTCTTAGTCGTTCCAACACCAAGAACCTTGACTTGTACACAAAACAATACAATATTTCTGTATCAGTTGACACACTGGATGGGGCATTTAAAGTGTGACAGAGCAATAGTACTCAAACTATTGATGATATTCAAAAGAGTTTCAGATGAAAGTTACATTGTTCGAGAAGGCCGTCATACCGGACCATCTTATTTCTTTTTCGATGGAGGCGCTGAGGCTACGTCAAGGTCAACGTTACTTTTTTAAATGGAACAATGTATTTTTTTTCCAAGACATTATCACTGACTTTGAGGCAAATTCAGTAATCTACGACACAAGGTCATTCTAGGCACGCGAAGTACGAAAATAGTCGAAAAATCGAATCAAATTAAAATAATTATTTCCAAAGGATTTACTAACCTTGGTTTGTGTCTACCTACAGAAGCTGCTCGAAATGATGACCCTCGACTTGTAAGCAATTGTAACACGTTGTAAATTCGCTGTTTTCGTTTCGCGTAATCGTGGCAGCATCTACCACGCCTGACGACATGAATGAAAAAATATACCGAGCATGTGCTGAAATTACACCACGAATGTTGGCTGAAGTTGGACGATCTTTTCATCAGCGAATTAACAATTGAAAATAATTATTTTGATTTGATTCGATTTTTCGACTATGTATTTTAATACTTCGCGTGCCTAGGATGATCTTGTGTTGGAGATCACTAAATTTTCCTCACAGTCAGTAATAATGTCGTAGAAAAAAAATACGTTGTTCCATTTAAAAAAGTGGCGTTGACTTAGACGTAGCTTCAGCGCCTCCACCGAAAAAGAAATATTATGATCCAGTATGACGGCCTTTTCAAACAATGTAACTTTCATCCGAAACTTTTTTGAGTATCATCGGTAGTTTCAGTACTATTGCCCTGTCACACTTTAAATGCCCCACCTTGTATGACATATGCAGTAGCCTACAATATTACGTATACATCAGTAACGGGCTGTCCATATATTATATAAGTTGATTTTTCGTGTTTGTGAACCCTCCTTCCCCTCAAATAATAAATCATAGAACTTCGTTAAGCCTCCCTTCCTCCCCACCTCAAAATCTTACATCGCATTTAAAAACTATGTAAACATTCAAAATTTGTAAAAAACATTTGAAATTTACCAGGTTAAGCTTAGAGTAAATCCGATACGACAATATCTACAAACATTATTTACTTCAGTTCACCGGGTTAACCCATTACAAATACAGTTGAAGCTCGCTCATCCGACCTTCGATTAACTAAGGTTGCGCATTATCCGAGACGCCCATTTCATCCAAGCACTCTGTATTGACCGAGCTATATCTTTGGATAATACGAAGAACCTCGGATGAAACAGAATAATCCGCTATGCCTTGTAAGTATGAAATATTTTTGTGACGCTACTTTGTTTCAACACGCATAAACTTCTAAAAGTTTCATGAGATTTTTTACATTGCAAGATATAAACCCGACATTTCCGATTCTAGAATCAATGGGAGAACATCGCAATGGCTTGAATTGTATATGTTTTCCGTATCATCCGAGATTTCACTGATTCGGGGTAGGCTCTCCCCATATTATCTCGGATAAACGAGGTTCTACTGTACTAAAATTCATACCCATCGGGCATATGAAAACGTAAAATAACAAAATTATATCAGACAGTAAATTGCGTATTTTACAACAAGTAAATACTACTGAAATTAAAAAACAGCTACCGCGTCTCGGAACGCGAGTACCGTCGCTCACTGCTCTGCTTAATTAAATTGCGCACTCCACATAGAATAAAGTTTTCCTTATAAACTATTTTTGTACTCAACAAAACGTTCTTGTCGAATTTAAAACCTATTTCGTATTATTCCTACCTAGAAACTTAGAAATAGACGTAGGTTCTCCTTCTGTGCTTTTACGCAATATAATTGAATCATAGCGATTTTGAGATCGGCAATCACGGTTCTAGTTATTCTTGATTCAATGTATAAAAAATGTATCCAAGAGAATTGTACTTTTACAGTAGTGACACGTGAGAACGAGCCATATGTCAATTGGAACGAAAATCGACCTACTTCCCCTCTGGAGGTTTTGTTGATAACGATGAAAAATTATATCATATTTTGTTTCTCAAACTTACATCTTTGCCGTTTTGAAATCTACAACGAAAATTGAATTTATATATTAAAAAAAAAAAAAAAAAAAAAAAGAAACGTCTAAATAGTCGTAAATTCAGGGAAACTACATGATACGAAAGTTGGCCGGGTCTGGACCCAGTGTGTATAACTAAGTAGCGAAAAATACATATATGTGCACTACTAGAGTTAACTACATCAGAATCATTTTCTGCCTCCAAATCGTTCAAGTACAAAGAGCGTGGAATATTATCGTTACTTCTTCGGTTATTTACAAACTTCCATAAAGCTACTATGTCAGAGTAGATCCTCACTTCTGTCTCCTCAAACGATATACTATAGTCCACTTCCATTAGGATTTTACATTTGCTTCGAAGTAATTTAAACATGGAGTCATAATTAATCGTGTTATATTTTTGATCCACCTTATGGTATTTTTTTGTTACCCGTAGTGGCTACCCTGAGACAGTAGCTAAACCGTCTGAGAAACTTCGAGAAATGTGTTGCGTATCAAGCAACATCTAGACTAACAAACTATAGTTATCGTAATATCGTTTGTAATGTCTTTCGATGATTTTTTCTTATATTTAAAATTTCACCCGATGGACGGTCAGATGCGAAAAATGCTTTCGTACCTGACCGCCATAAACGAAGGCCATAAACGAAGGCCATAAACGAAGGCTATAAACCCTTAATTTGACAAGCTGGCAAACTCTATCTCTCAACTTCTGCTTTTTTATTCTGCGTCCATACGGCAACCTTATGTTTTGCGTCTCTAATGCGAGACACTGCCAAATGGACAATTTTTGAATATTTTTAGTCTTTGTGTCCACGCTAACCGTCACGTTCGGATTTTATTCCTTAAACTCGGGAAGTTTCTAAGTCAAGAAATTTGTCGAGTCTGCGTGCCAGCTGTCAGTAATATAATTTTATTATAGAGTGCATCCTCGTTTTAAGCCCACGCACATTTTTTATTTTCTCAGCATTTTCGCCAGATTTTCCATCTGGCAATTTAAACTACAACTCTTCCGTGATTGGCGACCTCTGTACCTCCTTCTTGGGTTTTCCGATCTGCGTGACCAATCATCTGTTTCTTAATATTCGAATAACGAAGTAAACGTCAACGCCTTCTTTTCTAAGGAACTCGAAATTGTCAATCACGGAAGTCAGTCTAGCGACAACCATCGAACTATTAACGTCACATCCACTGTTTGACTGTTGGCTTCACGTCCATTTACTAACTTCTTAATTCCATACCTATAACTTGAAATCTTCGTTGTAACAAACGTATACTTGAATAAAGTGTTAAGTTTTCTTAAAATAAAAGCACCGCGCCAGATTAAGTTGGCGCGCGGGTTCCCGTATTTGCGTGACGTCCTTTTTACTCCACCAAAAGGGTGGTGAGATTTACAAACTCATCAGGTATCGTACCATCGACGCGAGGAGACGGGACAAAATGTGTTGATTAGGGTACTACAGTTGATTATCTTGAATAGATACGAGTCAAGTTCATTAAAGCCCTCTGCACTGAGATCAATCGAATCTTTGATTAGTATACTCAGCTGATGTCTGCTCTGTTATAAACCTTCCATTGTTCTCTTTCATGTTGTTCAAGGAGACGGTGTGGAGCGCAAGAATATTTGTACTACGCCGTTGTTGGGAGTAGACTGCTGACTATTCTGTCTTCATAGTCAATCCGAAGTCTCTAACGAAACTTTTTCAAAAATATCATAACTCAACACCTTGAAACTAATTGGAAGAGAGAACATTACGGTCGTACCTATACACTGTAACGTGGCATTTTTACTGCGCGTTCCACACGGCTCCCCGAACTCTAGACGGACCCTAAACTTAGGGGGCCCGCGGAGCAGACCGCGGCTCATTTCGAAAAAGAGCGCCAGGACAACAGTCACGCATCCGAGACTCTGAGAGGGGACCATAGTCAGTCTAGCGAATAAGGCTTTTCAGGATTTTTGTTTATTTTTTTTGTTGCGAGTAAATGCGGCATCATGCAGGGGATCGGCGGCGAATTCGAACGACGTTACCGGATGACAGTCGCGGCGGATCGCGACGAAAGGGAGGGCCTCACACGAGGCTACGGAGACAGCGTCAACGGAGAGCTCTGCCGCGAGGGAACCCAAGGCGGACGAGATTCCCGTTGGTGGCCGGCGAGCCGTAGCCCCCTCCCCCTCCGTCGCCCAACTGACGACAGGTACCCTCGCGAAGTCGTCACCATGCCACTGTCGAGCTACGGGGTACCAGAGACTGGCCAGCCAATCAACACCCCGCGACAGCGGAATTCAACGATAGCGATACGCTAGACTGTAAGAATTTCGTAACGGGAACCCCAATTAGATCGGGAGAATTTTGACTACGGATAGCGCCTATGTTCGGGGCATGTTCGAATTGCGGTTCCGATTTGCAGGACTCGCCACTTGAGTCCTGGCGACGTTACGTAGTGGGTGGTAAAAGTATCGAGTCAGAGTTAAACAAAGAAAAAAAAAAAAAAAAGGAAAATCGCGTGCAATGGCAGCAACTGGAATCGGGGAATTCCTTGGGTGGCTACGAAGTGGTAAGCGCTTGTAATTCTTTGCGGGCATATTTCGAGCGCAAGTTAGATTGTCACACTGATGAACGGTCGGCCCACTTAATCTTGGAGTTAGAGTAGCGCTCGAAATTTGTTTGCCGATCTCCTTGATGATGACCGTAGCCTGAGTTTTCGCGATAACGCGTAGAGTCAAGTGGATCCCTGTAAAGTCTCGCGTAGAGTCACGGTTTCGAGTGGGGAACAATTTCGGTTCGAAATTGAGTGCGGCCAAATTCCGCTGCACGGGGTCTCGTCGAGTCTGCGTACGTAAAAGGGGTCACCTCTCGGGACGGTCGCGTGTTACTGTGCGTAGATACTCGGTTTAGCGGGAAGGGTTGCGAACTTTGTGGAAATAGTGACTACGACTGGAGCTCGGATGCGTCATAATACGCTACACACTCGCACGATCAGAAAAGCTTCCTAGAGTTATTAATTCGGTCGCGATTAGCGCGTCGAGTCAAGTCTTTTTGGTTTATTTTATGAATTCTTGTGCATCAGTAAGGTGGCGACTAGCGCCCGTAGAAGTAAGACATCACCTAGATTCAATCACGATTGCGATTAGCGCGTCGATCATGATCTCGATCACGTTTTTGTCTAGCGGTTTATGATTAAGTGACGACTAGCGTCGTAGTAGAGAACGATCGCGGGCAGCACCTCGAGTCAAAATCTTGTTTTTGGTTTTTGCGAGTTAGGGTATTATTAAGACGGCGACTAGCGCACGTAGGCCGTAGAGGTCTCCTAGATTTACTCGTTTTTTTTTTTTTATTATTTTGTTGTTCCTTCTTTTTTTTTCTTTTGGGTTAAGTTTAAGCATTTGTACTTGGAATCGCGAAGAACGACTTTCGCAGTAGTATTATTATTTTTATTTTTATTTTTTTTTTTTTGTATTATCGCTGACGAGAAATATATTATGGGAATTTTATAGTGATTTGGCCCAACCACGCGTTGGCTTACTTGTGTTGCATCTCTCTCTACCCAAAAATTACCCCTCCCCTTTCCGCGGTACTGAGCTATCGAGTATATGGTCGCGGTATTTCGCATTACCGGTTTCGAGGCGTGTTAATCACGCCAGGCGCCCAACAAATTTCGCGATATTGTTTTAGGTCCAGGGTACATCGTGGACGCCGATTTATTGTGCACGAGGAAGTTCTCGGTCATCTTCTCCGAGTGACCGAGGAGCGGGAAAAATCCACGTCACAATACCTATAAGGTAGTCGTTTAACACTATATGACAGTTTTCGCCATGTTTGTCTAACCAGGTGTCAGTAGGCACTATTATGTTACAGCTAACTAGTAGGATCACAACATTGGGGATAAATTTAAAGGAATGTTGTTAACCCTTGTAGCGAACAAGATAGAGTGGTATTGTTGGGTGTGAAGGTCAATGTCGAAATATGCCCAACCGAAACGTTTTGGTTTTTTATAAATAAAAGTTTATTTCGACATTGACCTTCACACCCAACAATACCACTCTATCCTATTGGGCATGAAGTCAACGAACTTCATTTTGAGGCTTTACACGTTTTTATAGTAAATTTTAATTCCACTATTATAATTCATTATTTTTCTACCGCTTGACTACCGCGTTGAGGTGATATAATTTTCGGTATCCCATGTATCAATCGAATCACCAAATCAGTTTCCCCTTTACCCTTTCTGTCATCCAATTCAGAAAAAACATTGTTGAACAACTCTCTTTACTTATGAGTTCTGTCCTATGAAAGTTTACTATTATTCTTGGTGATGACTTTAGCATTTTGCAGTACCCAGATTACGTGCTCAGTTTCTTCGAATGCACACAGTGGGGCAGAATCCCAAAAAGCTGGCCAAAAATCAAATTTGTGAATTGTATGTATACGTCTATATAGGCTATTCCGCGTCAACCGGATCAGTCATCTCTCAGATATTTTTTTAATTTGGCATGTGGATTGTGTGGGAGGAGTTAGATTTTTGTACCAAAGCGTGAATCTCATAATGCAAAATTCGATTTTTTTATTAACAATAACAAATTAGACTCCCATTTTTTTAAAAAATTCATAACTTTGGTAAAAAATTAGATACAATATATTTTTTTTCTTCAAATTACGCGGAAAGCTCCATAGAATTTAAAAAAAAATACGAAATGGTAAAAAAAAGTTGTTATCAATTGTTTATTTAACAATTAATTTTTCAAAGATTTTTAAAACAGTGACTGACACGATCGAAAAATTTTTTTAAAATTCTGACATGTTCCTTGAGCTGTACTACAACTTGTGAATTAATTCCAGAGGAGTATTTTTCTTCGTTTTCGAGTAAAAAATCATTAAAGGTGTCGATGCGCATGAAATTGCGGCGCGCCGAGTCTCTACGTAACAGCGGGCGGCCGGTTGCCGTCCACCGCTACCCCGCGGTGGCGTCGCAGCGTTATTTCAGAGTCATTTTCACGATGTAGGACATGATTGAAGAATCTGAAAAAAATGCTGTACCTTCACAAGGCCTGCTCAAAGCGATAAGTGAAGTTTCAGGAATGTGTTTTTCACCGTTTTTTTATTACAGAGATTCAAAATAACGGTTACACACCATGAGAGTGCACATAAATGATAATAATTACATAACTTGCTACTTATTTTAAAATAAAAACAGTGAAACGGACGAAACTATCGCAATTTGGATTCTGCAAAATGGAATCACTTTCTGAAGCTATGCAGAATATATAGTTATGCACAGTTATTGCGTATTGTATGTTAGAAATATTTAAATTTTGCAACAAGTAAACATAAAGAATTGAACTGTTTTTTCATGACCATATATCGCGTCTGCTATTTTAAAAATTAACATTTCAATAACAAATTCATAATCAGTGATCCCAGAAACCCTTATGAAATACGATTGGGTATTTTTTACTGAATAATTTGACTAATTAGTTAAGTTATGTCTGCCATTTTGGGTCCACCATTTTGAAAATCGTGATTCTGATGACAGATTCGTAATCAGCGACCCCGAAAACCTCCGAGGAAAGGATTTAAAATCATTTACGCCACTTTCTGATTTTTGGCCAGCTTTTTGGGATTCTGCCCCACTGTGTCGAATGTGACCAATACCGGTATAGACTTTGTACTTGACGTCTTCTATAATCTAACAATTTTGACGTTGCTGCTATAAAATAATGTATTCCCAAGCAAGGGGAAACTTATCTCTGTGAGAGTTACGACCCTCGGTTTCATGTATGTTGTGAAACAGGATATTCTTGCCACCAACTTTTTTTACGCTTGATTCCTTAAAGACTTTCTCTTCAATATGTATATTATTGTGTATACTCGTAGTGTGATCATGCTTCTTACAGCATAAATCTTCTCAACAGCATTATCTGATCTACTTTCAACATCATTGATACAAACAACAGCATCCTGCATTATACAAAAGTTTACATTTAAACAAATTTTACATATTTACAATTTCAAAATGCTATTTTTAATAGCAATTGCACAAAAAATACCTTACCTTAGAAAAGTTATAAGAACCCCCCTCCTTCCAAATATTATCAAGTAAGTAATTATTCTGCCCGCTCCACGCCATAAACATTTTATGTAATATGCAGACAACCCCTAAGGGTTACACTGAATTCAACCATTAAAACTATGTAAATCTGTTGCGCGGACGCTATAGTCAGTCTTTACATACCGCGTATTATGTCACTTATCTTGACTAATATCAAAGCACAAAACTGCATGCAATGCCAAATACAAATATCCAATAAACTTTGTGATTCGTGCGACAATAATAAAAATGGTTTTTCTGCAATTGGTGGTAATCGAATTACACACATACATGCTATGGTGTTTTGTGTAGTAACTTTATTGTCTTCTTTACCTGAAAAACTTATTAATCGAAAAAAATCCTTACAAAAGGATATCTCTTGAAACCGAACAATCACTGAAAATCAGTATACAGCCAAAATAAAAGTACGAGTGTGACTCACAGTGGCTATGTAGATTTTGCACCAAGATTTGAATTGCATCAAAATATATTATAAAAGCAATGTTTTGTTTTTGGTGTTGCGATACTAAAACTGTGAAACGTTATTTCACGGTAAATAGTTTTCTTAAAGTACCGATTTTTAAAACAAATTACCGATAAAAACTGTTTCATTTCATACCATTGAATATGATAAAATCATTTTTAGGTGTGGACATATATTGCATAACAAAACGGGTATGGTTGGCTCGGCAAGTTCGTCTTGTAAAACGTTTTTTTTTCCAATTCTCAACATGCATTTTTTACCTGCTTCAGTGATCTTCATTCCACGCAATTCAATTGGACCAATGAACTGCTTAACCATGTTTCCGTTGTTATAGATGAAAATCGTTGGCAAATTACTGTCCGGCCAATTTGGAATACAAGTTGTAGAGATGCTTTTCAAAAACTTCGTCGCTGGGAACTTTCTAGCCAAAGATGTCAAGTGTTGATTCAGTAGAGAACACAAGGGGATCCTGAAAGAACATTGAACGATTGATTAGTGATTGTGAATTGAAGGTTGTAAGGTTGATTTTGTGAAAGAAACGAAATACGTAATAAATTAGTTCCGAATCAGCCTAATAAAACCATTACTATTGTACCCTACTATCCTCATCATGTTAAATTGTATCCAAATTTAACACCATCCAGAAAACAATTAGTCTTTTTACAGCTGTTATTTGGAAACAAAACATGACACAGACATGAAAAATATGATTGTAAAATTTCAGATATCTACAAATTTATCTGACATGGGCCAAAATTCAATTGTTTCCTAATTATTTTACGATTGTGATTTCTCGTGATTTATTTGCCAGCTAAAATATACACTTTTCTCCATAAGGAGAGACAAAATGAGGAGGGCCCCCTTAGCGCCGAAACATCACGAATTAAATCCCTTACTTTTTCATTGAACTAAACATTGAGAACTTACACCGAGATAAGGTCGAGAAAATATTCAACACAAAATAGTATATCCTGAAAGAGAGAGGTATACCTCTGTGCTCAACAGGTAGTTAACAATTGATTTATTAAATAAAGATTATAATTTTTAAATCACAAAATACCTTGAGCCAGTACAACAGATATTACATTCATAGATTATTTGGTTATTTCTTTAATCAAGGTTGTGCTTAGTACAGTTTGCTATCTAGGACAAATTTATGTCACACTTTACAATTATCCAATAGCATATCTGATTCGGATAACTGTTTTATAGTACATAATAATGCACACCAAATATGTTTAATATACTCTGATATTTTTGCGCCTTTTGTTTTATCTGACATTTGTACATTTGGTAATAGGTTGAAATACTTAATAAATGTATAGATTTTCTTTGAAATTGTTTTCTTATTCAATGGTCTTTTGACGTCTTTATTTCTTGTTACTGTTATTGTAATGATATATTGCATACTTCTTTCGGTATAGTTTTGTAATACCAAGTCTTTAGTACTTTTAAAAAGTTTTTCGAATCTATTTTGAAGTAATTCAAGAGGTTGCAGATCAGCTGCGTAAGCACCTCTCCAGATAATTAGAACATAGTTCAAATACTATATACCAGCATAAGACCTAGGTATTTCAAATTTTTCGACTTACAAGAGGAATATACGGTCAACGGGTTTTTGTAATTCTTTATACTTATAGTAAAGAAAGGTCCAGACCCAAATAACAAATCCGCAAAGCTATAGGGCTAAGTATCCAGAAGTTTTCGAAAAAATGAATTTGAGTGATGTAGAAAAATTACGAGCGAGGGATATACGCTTATGTTGAATAAGTTGATAACGAGACTCGTGGCTCGCCGGGTAGCACACGAGTCTAGTATCCTGTAGATCGCTAGACCGAGTTTCACTGCTAAACTTATTTTTTTGTCTCAAACTCTTTGAAAGCCTATACCCTATCACTTAACAAGGAAATTTGTTTTCGGATGGAGATTTTGTAAAAAAAAAATGTAGTTGCAAAAATTCATCCTTCATACAATGTGCAAGATGCCGTAAAACAATTTGCTTTCCTTGCTTTTACGACGAATATCATCCGGGTTCATGTGAAACTTTGGAGCAAGAGTAAAAGTTTACGTGATTGTAAGAAAAACTATAATGTAATAAAAAAGAATGAACGCCATATATGTAACGATTATTTTTGTACTGTAAGTTAGTTAGAATTAAGGAAAAATATAAAATAAACTCTTACATTACATTTTTGATTTTTGTACAAAAAAAAAAAAAAATGTGGGCTTTATATAGAGATAGAGAGAGAGAGAGAGAGAGAGGGAGAGAGGAAGAGATGGAGCGAGGGAGCGGGAGAGAGAGAGAGATAGATAGAGAGAGAGAGAGAGAGAGAGAGATAGATAGAGAGAGAGAGAGAGAGAGAGAGAGAGATAGATAGATAGATAGAGAGAGAGAGAGAGAGAGAGAGAGAGAGAGAGAGAGAGAGAGAGAGAGAGAGAGAGAGAGAGAGAGAGAGAGATTATCTGCATCATTGTACTGCTCGGTACAGTATCCACATAACTAATATAAATTATTGCACTGCAAATATTATACACTACCATTACTTTACACGGAGATCTGTTTTCCTCTATAATCTGAAGCTTTCTTTGCCCAGCACAGCTGGGTCGTCACATAATTTTTAAATTTTATTTCCCAAAAATGAACTTTTACCTGACTTTTCCAGCGTCTAAGAATTCCTTGAAATTTGCATATTTCCGATATGATAACAATCATGATAACCCGATATAAATAAACAAATTTACTTCTATTTGATGTAAATATGTTCATTCGGCATGCATTACCCTTGCTTGTAGAGATGTAAAACAACCCAAATCTCTTTTCCGGCACAATTAACTTCTTGAACATAATCTTGTGCTGATATTTCTCTAACTTCGCCAAATTTTGCCTTCTCCGTAAGTTCTTTAATTTCAGCTATCCTCTTTCTCCGGTATTCCAACAGCACTTTTTCGTCTTCTTCATCTTCAAGTTCATCTAGCTCATCGAGTGTTAGACTGTCCGCGTTATGGCTAGCTGGAGAAAATATAATAATGAATAATACTGACTCATGCAACTCAAGGTGGGTAAATTTGCTTTCGCTCATCAGCAATCATGGTGACCACTTTTCGGACAAAAAATTCCCTGATTTCTCCCCGACCAGTTGTCCAATTTTCCCTGACTAAACGTCTTATTATTTTCATTAGTGCT
Source organism: Neodiprion fabricii (assembly GCF_021155785.1). Classification (NCBI taxonomy): domain Eukaryota; kingdom Metazoa; phylum Arthropoda; class Insecta; order Hymenoptera; family Diprionidae; genus Neodiprion; species Neodiprion fabricii. The sequence continues at coordinate 19,016,097 of NC_060239.1, forward strand.
ACGAGTTCCCAATTAAAATATCCCCAATTCTTCATTTCATTTTAAAAAAAAGTACATGTTCCCTTTTAAAAAAAACAATGTTGACCTCCAAATGACCTTGTAAACCTCCACCAAATGAAAAGTACGATGGCACGGTGTTTTTGCCCTTTCGAACCATGACACTTTTATTTCAACCACTTTCTCTAAAATGGCTGGTCTCGAGATATTCTGCTGTGTCAACTTAAATGGACCACCCTGTATACCGCGACTTTTCGTGGATGGTGAATGACGGGGACACCAACCCAAACTAGGTCAACCATACCCTTTTCAAGCTAGATTACGGTTGGATTTTCACGTGTAACAAACAGCTGGATGCAGCATACTCTGATAGGTCAATTTACCAAAACCACCATTTGGTGACGTCTTACACTTGGTGATTTTGGTGAATTGACCAATCAGAGCATGCTGCATCCAGCGGGTTGGCGCACGTGAAATTCCAACCGTATACTGACACTACAGTTTGAACTCGAGAACAGCGCGCGTAGAATTTGAAGACCGAGAGCATTTTGATCAACGGAAAGAAAAGTACAATGAATTAGTTTGCTCGTATACGGAAATTATTCTGTGAATATTTATGCAAAATCGATCAATGTAATTTCGATATTGGGTGGTTCATGTAAAAAAAAAATTGTTCATATTGTGAAGAAATGAACTAATCGATCGACAAAATTTATCAATTACTGTCAGGTTTGACTTGGAAACATTTTATCATGAATCAAGCCATTCGTAAGATGTTTTTGCTGAATCGTTGGAACAAGGAAATTATTGCCCATTACAATAAATGATTAATAATTATATTTTAACAAAATTATGCTAAATTAGTAATTTGTGTTACAGGACTTCCGTTTCCGGAGTGGTGTGAGTGACATTTGGTAGAGAGAGTGAGCGCGACACTAAAAGAAAGTAGTGGGTTGGTAAGGGTGAGTAGGGAATGAAAGAGTGCAGGGAAGGGGGGTAGGCCGAGTAAGGTGGAGCTAATAGGTAGGGAAAGGAGCCATAGTATAGGATCGGTGATAACGGTGACGGATCTATGGAAGAGGAAGAGGGCAAGGAGGGAAGAAGAAGTAGAGGAATTAGAGGAATTAGAAAAAAGGGAAAGAGTTTTTGGGAAGAGCAAGAAAGTGCAGACGTCGCCAGAGGGCACGGGAGGTGAGGAAGAGAAAGAAGAGGGAGGTAGCATAAAAGAATTATTAAGGGTGATGAGAAAGGGGATAAAGGTAGAGAGAGAAGAGGTCAAAGAGCAGGGAAAGGACCTCAGGGAAGAAATGGAGAAAATAAAAGGGGAAATAGAAAAAAGAAAGGAGCAATAGGTAGCAGAGAGAAGGAAGATCAGGGATGCAATTAGGGACCTGGTAAAGAGATTAGAGGCAGTGGAAGTGCGAGGAGGGGCAGTAGAAAAGATAGAAGAGATGCTGACAAAGGTAGAGAAAAAGAAGATAGAATATGATGTAAGGAGGGCGGGGGAGGGGAGGGTAGGGGTGGCTGAGCAAGCAATGGAGAGAGTAAAGGAGATGGACTGGGCGTTACAGAGGAAAGAAAGGGAGGAGCGCAGGGAAAATGTAATAGTGAAAGGGGTAGGAATAGAGAAGGGACAGGAAAAGGAAGGGCTGCTGAAGATTATGCAGGTAGAGGTTGAAATGAGAGAGATGTGAAAAGTAGGTACAAAAGGAGAGGGGACAAAAGGGATATGGGTAGTAAGGCTAGGGGTCAGAGAGCAAAAGAGACAGGTAATGGAGAAGAAACGGAAATTGAGAGGAAGGGAAGAGAGAATAGAAGAGGATCTAACCTGGGTAGAAAAAAAAATGAAGTGGAAGTTGAGAGGGGTAGCAGCAGCTGAGGAGGGGAAGGGAAATAGAGTAGGACTAGGATAATATGGATTGAAGGGAAGATGTGAAAATGGGATAAGATAGGAGAGGTGCTCAGAGATGATATGGGCAGAGAGAGGGATGGAGAGGGAAGGACGGAGGGGGAACAGAGCCCAGAAAAGGACAGGGAGGGGATAACGAGAGTCAAAAGGCAAGAGGGTGACGCGGAAACACAGGAAAGGGGGAGAGGGGATAGGCTGGCGGGGGAATGGACGAAGGGGGAAGAGGAGGATGGGCAAAACACAGAGGGGTGGGAAATGGTATTCTGGAATGCAGCGGGGCTAGGGAAGAAAGTCGAGGAGTTATGGAAGGGATTAAGGAAGTAACGCAACTACCCACCTAGTCATAAAAACATTTGCCCGTGGTTTGACCTAAGTAGTACTTAATCTGGCAACGTCGCTTTTCATTGATTGTGTGCGCGTGTATATGTATGTCAAATATGCCGTCGACAGCTCATCAGCGGTATCAGTGAATTTCTTTTAAGCGCCAGTTCGATATGCCTGAAGAAAAGAAGCCAAGATTTCATTGGAAAAGTAAAATATGTCGTGCAAACAAAAAACAAAGAATTATAAAAAATGTAATAGCCTGCACGAGTTGTCACATACGTTGAAATTTCAAAATGCGCGCTCATAACCTCGAATATGCGACGTTGCAATATCTTTAGCGAGGGTCCGAAAATTCGCTATTAGTAATTTTTATTGTTTTCATTATTCCTCTCATAAGTCACCTTTGAATATTTTTAAGCCGGATAAATGATGTTGAGTATTTCATCTCTCTGCTGTTTACATTTCATTCTGATCTATCCATCAATTACGGAGATATAAGGAATAATGTGCAGCTAACTCCGTCATTTCTCATAAGAGGTCATGTCGAAGTGGCTTGTAAAGATATAAAAAGAATTACAAATATCTCGCGTCAAAACCCACCTCGGATCGTAAAAATTTGTATGAGTTCTTTTTACATTATCATCGAACATTCTGCCAAGTTTGGTATTTTTCTGTCCATCAATTCTATTTCCTGCGTTACTTCCTTAATAGAGTGGTACGTTGTGTTATTAATGGAGACTTGGATGGAAGAAAAGAGATAGGATAAGATAAGGAATAAGCTGCCAGTGGGGTCCGAATGGGAAGTGCGATATACGCAAAAAACAAGAAAGGAAAAGTATTGGGGGAATAGTGACAGGGGGAAGAGGGAATACAAGGAGAGGAAAAAAGGGGGGATGGTTACGATCAAAATGAGAGTGGGGGGCGGGGGGGTTGGCTAGTAATAGGGATATACGTAAACGGGGACTTGAAAAAGAAATTAGAAGAAATAATGGAAAGAGTAGAGGAGGCAGGCGAGGGGACAAAAATGCTCGTAGGCGGAGATTTCAATGCCAGGATAGAACAAGAGGGGGGAGGGTACTGGGGAAAGAGGAAGAAATTGCAACTAGGAGGTCGAAGGACAGGAAAGTAAACGCGGAAGGACGGGAGCTGTTAAAGTTTATAGAAGAGACATACTGGTCAGTAATGAATGGAAATACAGAAGGGAATAAAGAAGGGAAATTGACGTACGTGTGAAGGGTAGGGGAGACGTTAATAGACTATGCTATGGGAGATAACGAGGTTCGGGACAGGATGCAAAGAGTAAATATAGGAGACAGCGTGAACTCACAATCAGATGATCATCCAGTTACAGTATGGATGAAGGGGCAGTGGTCAGGAAAGGAAAGGAAAAAAGGATAGGAGAGCAGCTAGAGGGGTGTGGACAGAGGAGAGCAAGCAGAGATTTAAAAGAGGGTGAAATGGGAGGGAGTAGGGGGAGAGGACATAGGGAAAGAGATACAGGAAAGGCTAAGGGAGTTTAGATGAGCAGTAGAGGCAGGGAGGAGGGGGGATAGAGAGAAAAAGGGTTGGTGGGACGAGGAATGTAGGCAAAAGAAAGCAGGGTTTAGAACAAGTCTAAGAAATTGGAGAAAGGGGGAGGAAGTGGGGGAAGAATGTAGAAAGAAAAAAAGGGAATATAAGCTATGCGAGGTAAAAAAAAGGGAAGAGAATGAGAGATTCTTAAAGGAAGCAGATGAAGCAAAGACGGAAAGCAAAGTATGGGAGATAGTAAATAGAGAAAGAAAGAAGTGAAAGAGGGTAAGTAAAGGAATAGGGGCAGAGGAGTGGAGGAGGCGTTTTATGGGACTGTTAGGAGGGGTGGAGAAAAGGGTAATAGGGGGATGGGGACAGCAAGCAAGGGCGTCGGGGGGGGGGGGGGGGGGGGAGGATGAAGAGAGTGAGATATAGAAGGAGGGGATAAAGAAGGCGATAGGAAAAATGAGGGACGGAAAGGCACCGGGAGGGGATGAAATAGGGGGGGGGGGGGGGGGGGTGTACGTGGTATGGGAATATCGGGGGGAGGAGATAGAGGAGTGGGTTTAGAAACTTTACAATGAAGTACACACTGAGATTGTGACCGAAACAAGTATATTTTAAATCGCGAAATCCAATGATGCTGAAACTGGCAGCCAGAATTAGTAGCCGAACCTCAGAATGCAGGGACGAATAATAGGGGACGGGGCCCTGGGATAAAAAATTTTTAACGCATGTCCAAAAAAATCTGAATAAAATTCACAGAAGTAGTTTTCCCATCGTAGAACACGGTGCCGTTTCAACTGTTGCGTTGCAAAGCTCCGTTGTTTATTAATTTGTTAATTAACAACCGGCTGCTAACATTAAAATCTACACGCATGACCGAAAAAATCTGAAAAAATTCACAGAAGTAGTTTTCGCATCGTAGAACACGATGCCGTTCCAACTTTTGCGTTGCAAAGCTCCATTATTTATTGATTTGTTAATAGTTATGTTCATTACCAGTATTATTAAAAAATGTGTGGGTTGTATGGATTGATTGTGTTTGGCATTTCAACAATTCTGTTAATAAACAATTGACAGCAAGACGAACACACATGCTCGTAAGAATTTTTGATAATTCACAAGTATTTCATTTTTATTGCAGATGACGGTGAATAGTCGACTTTTGCGTTTCATAACTTGTTTATTGATTGTTTTCATGAAAAATAGACGGTGGATGAAACGCATATGCTCATAAAAACTTGAGAAACATTACAGATATTTCATTTCGCACCCAGAAAACGAGTTCGTGAGAACTCCGACGTTGCACGGCCTGGTTCGTTTGTTATCAATTTTTTAATTAAACAAATGATAGCGACAAGGGCGCTCATGCTGAAAAAAAAGTTAAAAAATTCAGAGACGTCATATTTCGAACCCAGAAGACGGTCACATGAAAACTTTGGCGTTGCACTTCCGAATTGTCTAGTTGAAAAATTATAAACAATTAGCAGCCGGTAGCAGCAACGCATCACGCATGCTCGGGCAAATTTAAAGAAATTGGAGAATGTTCCAATTCTAACTATAAAAATGGTAACAAGTCGACTGTTGCGTTGCACGATTTGGTTTTTTTTTTATCTATTTTTTAATGAACAATTGACGGTGAGACGAAAACGCATGCTCGGAAAAATTTGGAAAAATTCTTGAATATTCTTATCTCGACTCTGAAAAAATTTACATGAAAACAACTATTAAAATGTAATTAATTATTAAAATTTGAAAATTGTAATTATTTTCAATTTGATTATTCAAATATATAATTATACATACATGATTATATAATACATAATTATTTGATATCGAGAGTTCTTTGATCGTATATTAATAAAAAAAATAAGTCAAATGGATTTCAAACTTTTTTGTTTAAATCAAAATGTTTCAACAACAGTAAAGAAAAACGTAGAATTATGCTCAATTATATTTGCAGAAGTGATTTTTCAATGTTTAAAAAAGTTGTCAAGAAACAAATTTTTTCATAAAACATTTTACCCTCCTACCCCTCCCCCCCCCCCCCCTTCTTCTCTAAATATCAGCTCACGTTCTTAAAAGTGTAATATTAATTTAAAATTATTGTAATTATTAATGTATAAGTAGACTATAAATTTCCAGCTGTATAAATTAATATTTGCGACAGTTAAAGATTATTTTTAGACAGTTAGAAATAATTCCACAGTTGAAGAAATTTGATAATCGTTCTGAAATTATAGCTCGTTCAAAAAAACTGAGCTTTGCAACGCAAAAGTTGAAACGGCATCGTGTTCTACGATGGGAAAACTACTTCTGTGAATTTTTTCAGATTTTTTTGAACATGCGTTAAAAATTTTTTATCCCGGGGCCCCGTCCCCTATTATTCGTCCGTGCATTCTGAGGTTCGGCTACTAACTCTGGCTGCCAGTTTCAGCTTCATCGAAATCCACCCTCTTGGTGAGAGGGGTTAGAGTTGAAATGAAAATCCGGAAAAATTAGGGAATCCTTTTTGAATTATTTGGGATCGATTTGGGGGGCAGTCTGGAAAAATTCTTCAACAGTCTCAATAATTCCCTTCCAGCCATTTATTAGATGTTGGTCTTCTTTTTTTTACCTTGATCAAGTTTGAAATTCCCTGACATTTCCATGATTCCCTGGCCAATATTTTTTCCTCCGACATTTCCCAGTTTTCCCTAACCATGGTCACCATGTCAATGCGTATCAATGGCATTTCAAAAGAGACTTCGAAAAACTATCACAACCAAATTTTTAGATATCCAATATTTCTGGTTTCCTAGTTATGGAAAAAATTAATATAAAAGAATTGCGCTAATACAGGAGAACTAAAACTTATAAAGCAAGCTTCTATGATTATTCTAGAGTACTAACAGCCCGTTGCGACTGCATCTATTAACATTTTCAAACGCGAACTTGTTTGTAAAATTCTTCGAGACTTGAAAACTTTTAAATATAACTTTCCTCTATTTATCAAAGTTTATTCAGCATTCGCATAAGTGTATGATCCCGTTTCGACTTGGCTTACAAATATTATATCTCCGTAAATGTAGCTATCCACATACAAAAAGAATCTCAATCGATTCACTAATTCTGGAGTTATAAGGTAACATCCGGACAGACAGACAGAAAGAAGTTGAGTTTAAAATATGCAGAGATTACCATTTTTGGAATTCTTTTAAAAGTTTTCAAGTGTTCTCCCTCGATGGCATTAAGAGGTGACTCAAAGGATTTCACGTGAAATATGGATTCCAATCAAATCTATCGAGCCGATCTTTGTAGAGGTCGAAAAGTGGTGCGTCGTAGTTTAAATTTGAAAAAATCAAAATTCAGCTGTTTTCTGATTTCTCGGGCTTTTCTGTAAAAACGGTGATATTTTTACCTCGATTTGTAATCAAAAAATCGAAAAACCATATGCCTATGTATTTTTCAGCTAATATAAATGGGTCATGATAAAAAATCCATGTTACAGTAGAACCTCGCTTATCCGACCTTCGATTAACCGAGGTTCCACATTCTCCAAGACGCCCATCTCATCCGAGCACTCTGCATCGACAGAGGGGTATCTTTGAATAATACGGAGAAGCTTGGATAAAATGGAAAAATCCGCTTTGCCTTGTAAGTATGAAATAGTTTTGTGTCGCTACTTTCAATACGCATAAACGATAAAAGTTTCTTGCGATTTTTTTACATTGCAAGATAAAAACGCGAGATTTCCGATTCTAGATTCAAGAGGAGAACATCGTAATGGCTTGAATTGTATATATTTTGCGTATTATCCAAGATTTCACGCATCCGAAGTAGGTTCTCCCCATATTACCTCGGATAAACGAGATTTTACTGTACAAATTTTTTTTACAACATTCATCTGTTCTTTAAACTTTCTAGAATTTCTCAATCTTGACTCCAATTTCTGTCTCAGACATTCTAAGAGTATTGACTTTATGTACCTTCAAACTAATGTATTTGAAATTCCATAAAATTTTGGCACTGGCCTACTCAGTGACTTGATTCATTTGTTCTATCTCAAATGAGCGAATCTGGTGATCACCGCATATTGCATAACCGCGAACTTCAGTAGACGTGGATCACAAGACTGACACGTCCTGAAGAGAGAAGTAGACTCCGGCGCTCGAAACTTCTAGAATATTTGACACCAAGAAATGGACCTAGACCTATCAGCCCTAAGGAGTGAAGGCGATGAGAAGACCTCCGTAAAGTTGGCCCCCCCACTTGCTCAAACAAATTGGATAAAAATAAAGATTATAGAGCTATTTATGGGCTCTGCAGTACCGCAAACCGCGATTTTTGAGCTCGTTTCTGTTACGAGAAAATCAATTTTGAGAAGTAGGAGGGCCAGCTTACCGAAAAGCTAGCCCCTCCAGATTAAAGTAAATTTGTAAAAATTATTTTGAACACGTGGGAATTACGAGCTAATTACGAGCTCCTGATATACGTTGGAAACAATGTCGAAGAAACTACCCCTATGGATATATCCACGCCCAATCGCGATGAGAAAAAAAAAGAAGGATTCAAAATGATGAGTATTGCATGTTGCCTGATTTAAGAGCTTTTTAATACCAGAGGTGACAATTTTTGATTTCCACCCATTAGTAAGAAACAAAAAAAAAAAAAAACACCATGCTTAAAATTCTTGACAGCGAATTCTTTTTTATGGCAAAATGTTCAGCTATGTGAGAGGCAACAGGATATACATGATTCAATTTTGGAGCCACATTCGCTTAAGCTGACTTACCGATTGAAGTGTTCTCAGGGTACTTCAAGTTTTGTATCTTCTGCACCTAATTTAATCTTTCATCTTCTGCTCACATTCATTGGCAATGAACATGGAATCCAGATTTCCCTCTGAACTTGAATAAATTATCCACTTTGTGAGTGTATGTAGAAATTGATTTAATGTTCTTTCGTATTTTGTTCAAATACCAATAAAATGCCCGTATTATTTTCAAGGACTACACATATATTCACTTATTGTCATTATACTAAACTTACATTTTAAATGATTAACAGTTTTATATCAACTGAGTATCGGATACGGTGTGCTTAATATTTTCACGGTTCCTCAGTAAAACTGTTACCAAGCTTCTTGACTCATCTTAAAACATATGTAAACTAATATTTAGATATTTTTATTCCTTCAAGAGTATATACGAGTCGACTGCTAAAGAAGTGAGTGAATTTTGGGAACTTACACCTCGACAACCAATGATTCAATTCGATTGAGGTTTTTTTTTCAATTTAAAAGCGGATAAATCGAGCGTGATTTGTATATTTATTCAATTATAATCAATTAATAGGAAGGATTTTGATTGACAATAAAGTCAACCATTTCACTCGGTAACATGTTTTGCGATGCTCACGATTCCAAGTTGTCACTTGAACTGTACCAAAAAATCCAATACTTAATGTTCGTTGCCACGATCCCACTTTTTAAAAAATCAACACATTTTTTCTCCTAGATGTACTGCCAACTCGAAATCATGGGAATCACAAAACATGTCACCGAGCGAAATGGTTGACGTTATTTTCAATAGCAATGCTTCTCATCAATTGATTCTAATGAAAAAAAAATGTCAATGAAGCCCGATCTACATACTTTTTAATAAAACAAATTCCAATCGAATAGAATAATTGGTTGTCAGACACAACTTCCTAAAATTCATCCACTTCTCGACCGGTCAACTCGTACATACCCCCTTAATAGCGATTAAAAGTCAGTAGTTGATGCGTTTTACGTACCGTAAGTCGACTTTTCAATAACGGCAGGACACGCTTGAATATGCCAATACACCTCATACAGAGTTACAAAAAATATACAATCGAAACATGCATATCCTGTTAGCTCTTAAGTAGCTGAACATTTTGTCGTAAAAAAAGAATTCGTTGCCATGAATTGAAAATCAAAACATGTCACCGCTGGTATTAAAAAGCTCTTAAATCACGCAACATGCGGCACTCATCATTTTGAATTTTTCTTTTTTTTACTCGTCGCGATTGGCCGTGGATATATCCATAGGGGTTGTTTCTATGACATTGTTTCTAACGTATATTAGGAATTCCTAATTAGCTACTAATTCTCACGTGTTCAAAATAATTTTTACAAATTGACTTTACTCTGAGGGACTTTACTCTGGATCCCCTACTTTTCAAAATTGACTTTCTCGTAACAGAAACTAGCTCAAAAATCGGGTTTCGCGACATCGCAGAGCCCATAAGTAGCTCTATAATCTATAATTTTTTCCAATTTTTTTGAGCAAGTGGGGGGGCCAGCTTTATGGAGGTGATGGGAAGTAGGGTGGGCCCTTCCTTCGTCACCCTCCGGCCCACTAGAACTGTTAATCATGATACACCATTGCTGTAAAATTTAAGATCAAAACTCTGACGAGAACAGATAAAGTGATATATCTATTCAAATATATGCCACCAAAGATATTCATAAACATAAACGTTTCAAAAAGAAATCAATATTATTCATGAACAGTCTTCTGTTTTTTTAAATGAGATAGATCATCAAAGTTTTCAGCTCTATGAAGCAATGATTTCAATGAGATCCCACTTTTTTCCATCTTGAATGGTTTTTTGCATGGAATTCAATGGAATAAGAATTGCAAACTGAATAATTATTGTAGTGCCTTTGAATTGTGTTTTTCGAATAGTCCACCTCTGTATGCATATATGAATGAATAACACATTCGCAATGGGTAGGGGTAAATTAAGATCTGAAAAGTTCCAAATACGCAAACGCCTACTCTATAAGATCCTGAACGTACAGAAACTCAAGATGTAAAAAAGTGCAAACGTAGAAAAATGAAATACATAAAACCAAAACATAGAATTGTCAGAATTGTACAACATTTCTATTTATTATTCTGATTCTATATCACTTATACTTTCTATACTTTGACCTTTCCGATTCAAATTTTCTATATTTTGACTTTCTACATTCTGAAAATCATATGAGATTTTCGCATCCTAGATAATTCAGTATTACGATACATTTACTTTGTAAACGTTCTATATTTTAACCCCCACCTATATGCAATTATTAAAGAAATTACAGAAAAATAAAGTTTTACCAATTGACTATGATTTTGTACTCATTGAAAGTACAAAAAAAATATTAGCACTTACTTGAGTACCTCAATGCGGAAGTTTTACGGGATTTGGAATACGTCAGTTTGAAGACACGTAAATTCAATATCTTGAGAGACTCTGATTGAGAAATTGGAGTTCAGATTTGACAATTTTAACTAGCTCCAAAAACTTATGAAACAACTAGTATTTTCCGATTTTCGAACACGATTCATCTATATTAACTGAAAGATATATATTTATATGCTGTTTCAATTTTATGATCATGAATTAGAGGTGCAAGGAACACTATTCTTTCAGAAAAACCCAAGATATCAGAAAAAGTGTCGAAAAACTTTTTTTTTTTAATTTTAAGTATGACGCATCACTGTTTTTTACTACTACCAAGATCAGGTTGATAGATCTCATCAAATCCTATACCTCATGTTTAATTCAAAGAGTCACCTCTCGATGCCATTGAGCATGAGCACTTTGAAAATTTTGAGAAAACAAAATAAAAACTAATTCTTAAAAATGGTAAAAGATTTTTAAAGTTTTAGTCGTCATTGACAGGCTCCATTTTTTTTTTTTTTTTTTGTTTGAATTAGTATTAGTATTTATCAATGTCCATGACAATGTTGGACAATTTATTGTTATATTCATCTGTCTTAACAGAATTAAACGATTACAAAAACAAAAAATCTGAAATAGGAGAAAGCCAAAAATGCTACTCTAGAAATTAAAATACAATTTAAGAACTTAAACTAGCCAAAACAAAACCAAAACAGTCAAAGTAAGCGAAACAGAGAAAGAATAAACCCAAGTAAAGCGATAAAGAATAAGATTACAGAGAAGCAAAGTAAAAGTACAGAGATGAAGGTCAGGTTATGTAAAATAAAATTAAAAATAAAAATAAATATAACCACACAACTTAAAATTCAAATTAATGTAATAAGTAGTTAAAATAGAATGAAGCATTCGGGATAGACTGCACCCTGTCGCGGATCCCCAGCGGCTAGCAGGTAATTAAAAAGACTCTGTGTAGCCTTCCAAGGAACTGGATTCCCTCAACTCAGTGGAAAGGAACTCCCATAAACGCAACACTTCAACCGGAAAAGATCGCCGATACGATTCACTTGCAAACCGCAGAGTAATAAAATTGCTGAAGCAGAACCTGGTCAGGTCACGAACTGCAGGTCTCTAAAAAATAGTTCTCAGGAAACCTGGTCTCCCAGATTGAAAAATTATGAAAAGCAGAGTACTCAAAAGATAAAGCTGGCGATCCTGAACAGAACTAGAGAGCCAAGCTTTCGATGGTAAGGCGTAATATGCTTCCTCCTTGCCGCATCGCGAACAAAGTATATGCATGAATTAAGTAGGTGGTACAAGCATGCAATCTACACCCCAGAGAGATCGTGATAGACAATAGACAATTGTCAAGAAGGTATTGTGAAACAAATATTTTGAATTTTCTCCATATCTAGGAAATGGGAAGTACTGAGGGTCCAAAAGTTTGGTTTTGAAGGTTTCTCAAGATCACTATTAAAATGCCATGAATGTGCACTTGGTAACTACTAAATGTAAATTTACCACCTTAACCTGCATGAGTTATAACCTCTATACAGGTATACGTATGTCGCTGTTACATACTCATTCTGGTGATTTATACTGACATATAAAATGTAGCTGATAATACATACCTCGGCCAAGTTTTTTATCGATTGTACTTTCCAAGAGATCGACAATTTGATCCTCTGTGATTTCTTTCTCCTTTTCTTTTGCAGGAATAATTCCTTGCTTTCTCAAGGCATCATTCCACTCGGTATCTTCGTTTGGGTCTTGCTGAAATGTTAATTAATTGCAACTATACATCTCATTCCAAATCAAAATTCTTCAAGCGAAGGACGCATTACAATCGTACAGATAGAAGGTGAATAGCAGAAATAATACCATGTACATATCAACCTTTTATGTTTGGTAATTAGTTTAAGTGCAGTGATGCGAAATGGCCATGTGTGAAATATCTATGATATCACGTATATACCTCTGAATAGTATTTACAATTCTTGTTTTGAGAATGACACCAAATAAGGTGACACTCACTGATAGGATAAAAATACCCTTGCTTATGGAAATATCGCTAGTGTTATGATTCTTGAATTTGTATACTTACCATTTTATATTGAAAGTAAGAATATTAATAATTAATAATATGAAAATACAATTGTCTATACAATTCTTTTAAGAGTACGTCAAAAACAAACTTCAGTACTCCACGCGGTGGCACTGCTTCGCACTGCTCGCAAGCTCGCATATGCATATGTATAGATGACACGGATACCTTGCGTAGCATGCACGGTCTTACATACAGATCTGGCAACGAAGCCAATTTTCTACAGAGCGGCGTGGTTCTCTTGTTGTCCGTAGTTTTTAGTGTTTGAAATAGCCATGTCGCGGCGCTGCTATCTAGGGATGTACGTGGGGTAGGGATGAAAATGTGCCACCGAAATTATATTTGAAATGAATCATATAACCTAAAATTAGCGCGTACGTCATACTCACGGTCTTACATACGCGTGAAACGCTGTTACGTTTTAAAAAAAAGATGGTTAAACCATGTGTGGTATCGCGGTGTAAAAAATTATCGAAATTGGTCAACCAATAAAAACAACACCGTTTCTTTAAACAACATACGTTTATTTCATTTATTACCTTCGTAGATTTATTATTCGTACATACACATGAAATTTATATATTTTTTTCCTTAAAATGAACGAGATTGATGTAGATAATTTGTTTATATTTTTTTCTATTATTTAAGTTATAGCCCCGCTTAGGGTTTAATCAAGCTTGGTGGTTTATTCGGTTAGGTCACCGCCTGAATTAATTCAAACGCAAGCGATACAAGTATTCCATAACTTGATAAGTAAACCATAAAGGGCATAGCCGGATAAGCAGGTCGAATCGGCCCCCGCTGAATTTTTTGTCGGTACTTCAGGGATCAATTTGGACCCAAATGAAAATAATTCAGTGAAAATTTCAGCTATTAATCTTAAACGGTTTCCGAGTAATTGAAAAAAAACCTATTTTTTAGTATTTATTTTTTTTTTAATAGTAAAATTAAAATTTTTTTTTTGCTTATTTTTTTTTAAATACTTACGAGTAAAAGCTGTGAAAAAAATTTTTTTTTATGATTTCTAGACTATTAGCCGATTTTTAAACTAAAAAACAAAATTAGAATTATTTTTTTTATGCCTATTTTCAAACATGCAATCACCAAATTTGGACAGAATACGTCTTTTATACCCCTCTGTACTTAGGAATTTTTTCAATTTTTTTTGGTTTGGTGTAACGTCATGAAAAAAATTAAAAACCAATTTTTTGTTAATTATTTTATATTTCAACTGCTTAGAACACTACTTACAACTAATTATAAAATGTATTTATTCATAAAAATATTCATCGAAAACGTAAGTGGTCATCAAAATAGTTGTTAATATTTTCGTCAATCTTCATCACTGTCTTCATTAATAACTACACAGCGCCCGGTATTATTAAAAATGCGACTTAATTGCATATTTTACTGACAGGATCATACCAGCTTTCTCAAGCAGTGTCATACTTAGCTGAGATGATGGATGAAGATAATAATATAAGCCTTCAGTACGTAAGATCGGCTGAAAACATTCTTAGATTTCAAGTAAGATCTCGGCATATTAATGCAAAAACATATCGCTGCTTCATTGAGTATCATCGTGGCAAAAATGGAGTTAACGGAATTTCTCGATATTGATGTGATTGTGCCAACGGTCGGCGTACAGTTGGTTGTTGTTCGCATGTAGCAGCTATTATTTATTACCTATCACATGCTAGATATTTATCGAGAATTGTAAGACCAGCAGAAATTTTAAGTCGCATTTTCAATAATACCGGGCGCTGTGTAGTTATTAATGAAGACAGTGATGAAGATTGACGAAAATATTAACAAATATTTTGATGACCACTTACGTTTTTGATGAATATTTTTATGAATAAATACATTTTATAATTAGTTGTAAGTAGTGTTCTAAGCAGTTGAAATATAAAATAATTAACAAAAAATTGGTTTTGAATTTTTTTCATGACGTTGCACCAAACCAAAAAAATTGAAAGAATTCCTGAGTACAGAGGGGTATAAAAGACGTATTCTGTCCAAATTTGGTGATTGCATGTTTTAAAATAAGCATAAAAAAAAAATAATTGTAATTTTGTTTTTTAGTTTAAAAATCGGCTATTAGTCTAGAAATCATAAAAAAAAAATTTTTTCACAGCTTTTACTCATAAGTATTTAAAAAAAATCAGCAAAAAAAAATTTTTAATTTTACTATTAAAAAAAAAATAAATACTAAAAAATAGGTATTTTTTCAATTACTCGGAAACCGTTTAAGATTAATAGCTGAAATTTTCACTGAATTATTTTCATTTGGGTCCAAATTGATCCCTGAAGTACCGACAAAAAATTCAGCGGGGGCCGATTCGACCTGCTTATCCGGCTATGCCCTTTCCATAATGACGGCTAAAAATAAAAAACGGAGATGATACTCTTTGCCTCTTATTCCTAATAAGTGATCAATAAATGTGAAATAGGAGTTTAATTGCAACTAATTTTATTTGAAATTACTTGAAATATATTTAAAGGTGTTTATTTTCTCAATAGACCGTTTACAGGGCACTAAAGGTTGAATAATAATTATTTCAGAGTCAAGACGGGCAAAAGCGTTGTTTCATCGGCCAGAACTAAGTTCTAAAAAATGGAATATTTAATTGCGAGAAAAAGAATATTGGTTCTGAATTTCTAAGACAGCTTTTGAACGGGTAGCGTAGTGTGCAAATGACTGGGTACCGCAAGACTAGGTAGAGCAGGAATCTACACTACAGGTGGGATCTGTGGCATAAGCCGACAGAGCGTTTTAGAAAGTTGATATTTTATACTGGTGATAAAGGAATTTGAAATGTAAGAAAGCATAAGGATTACGCCAAGAGACTTGACTCGGAAACAGGATGTCAAGTCTAGGGGCACAATCCAAAAGAGCGTTTTGACGCGTGGTGCCCTTATTTATAGGGACCGGTAGCTATGTTCTTCTAATCCCTTACTCTAGTTTTTTGTGGTACACTACGCTTCTTTCGTCCTTAGAGCATATACAGTATATGTTCTAAGCTTCCGTCGACTCGAGTAACTAAGCTAAAGCAGGTCTATAGGGTTGTCGTGGTGTGGCCTTCGGAATGCGTATGAGTTTGATGATTCATACTGGGTGCTTTCCATTTACTGACTCAGATCGACTTGTGTCGCTATTTCTGATGTAACCGGCCAATCTGGGCAAAGGAATACACCAGAAATAGCGACACAAGTCGACTTGAGTCAGTAAATGGAAAGCACCCACTGTGTTGCGTTAAGCTGCCGTCCCATAGTCCGGAATTTATTCCGTCTCCACGAACCCGGAATTCAGTGACTTTTCAAGCCGCAATCAGAGGCGTTCCGGACATTCCGTTCCGTGTGCGCTACCAGTATTTGCGACAGTTTGCGAACTGTCTGTAACATCCGACCGGAACGTCCGTATGTTTTATCGACTATTATTACTGCATGTTACTTTTATCAACTAACCAAACTCGAAGTACGAGAATCTTGTAACCATAAGAAATTAAAACAACTGTCTAACTATTTGGAATATCCCTAGATGGAAATAACTATGGGAATGTTCCGATATACACTGCGAGCACTGTAAGGTGTGTCGTCAATTTAGTATACTGCGAAGCCGTTCCTTTATAGTTAGCTATACTGGTTACTGCTTAAAACGGGTCGCAGTACAGTATACTGTGATCGACATTTTTTGGCGTTACTTTCATTTCATACATAATATTTGTTTCACATTGCAATAAACACAATTTATTCAAATTTTCCATTTTTGTTTTTAACCGCCGGTATTTTTAAATGACAATATTCAATAATAATAATTCTCACTAGTGGAAACTGTTAAATTTCTGAACGCTGTTGATCACGTGATCAAAGCACTGAGAGTACCTTACCTCGAAACCTCCAGTGTTCGCAGTAGAAATATGGTGGTTATTCATGACGTCATATATTTCCCTAGGGTACTGCGGCCGAATACTGCAGTCCATGTCGGAACGAATTTTTCTACAGTGAGAGCACTGTGCAGTGCTCGCAGTGCATATCGGAACATACCCTATGACATTCACTAACCAAAGCTTAAAAACCATGTTACGAGATCTTCGCACTACAAAGAGCTATAACATTATTATACGTTACTATATATCACTATAATATTAACACCATAATTGACTAATACGATTATATCCAATTATTATATAGCACTCGACAATGCCATTTGTGCATTCGGAGCTGAGAGCTATACTATAGCAACTTACGCTTCACCATATAGCCTGGAGTATAGAAGACTGTAAAACCAACCATAGATAAATGTATAACCAATATAATGTAAAGATAGCACTGCTGCAATAACCCATAAAACCAGAGACTGCAAAACCTTCAAAACCGTGAATACTAATTATCCAGCATGAACTATACCTTCCTCCGTAACGCCGTATTGTAGGCAACACGCGCAACGTTTGGAAGGCAATGCAGATATCCAATGTGGAGCCATACAGAGCTTCATCTAGAGAACACATTAGGAAACTTGCCGACGAAACGATTGAAGGTAAATCAACTCACAATAAACTCAAAGATGCATACGTGGCAACGCCCAATGACAGGCAACCAACAAATATAAAGAAAACGTTCTAGAAGCTTCCAAGCCGATATATATCAATATAAGAATTAACAATTACAGTAGAGAATTATATACAAAAGCACACATGTAAACCTGCTCTAAAACTATGGATTATCAAATTGTTAAATACCCTAAATCTGTTAAGATAATTATAACACAAACACCTAAGAATATTCGCAGCAGCGCGATTCTAATAATGTTAAGCAAACAGCAACTATGTCTCATAAACAATCGCTATTGTACTTCAGGTGAATAACGACAGTAATCAATTATAATACATATGTAATTTTATATAGATACACGCTATAAAACTAACAAACGACGAGTAACCAATATGACATATGGACTTTGTAACGAGCAAGATAGTAAAAATATTGAGAAGTAAACAGGAACTAGAATTAAGCGCATCGTGACCCCGAAAATGCACACGGCACTAACATAAAACATGAGTCACTGCCAGCGCATACGCACTGCGATAACCATATTAGGAAATAGCTGCCGAAAGCACAAGACGGGGGAAAAGCACAGTAGCCGCGGGGCCAAGGGGGGCTTGCGCCCCAACAACAAAGCCCACGCCGAATGGAAAATTACAGAATAAAGACCCCGCACCTACACCATCGCACCAGTGCAGCTTTATACCATATGTAAAAACTTGCAATATAGTAATAGCTAATGAACTAAGATCACAGGCGTGCATGCGGTGAAGATGTCGTGTCCTAATTAGAATTCCTAGAGAAAGGGGGAGGTGCGCAAAGAGTGACAAAAATCTAAAGAGGGGGATCGTTCTGCGCAACGATCGACCCCTATAAAAACGGCGACCGATCACCCGATCGTCCTCTTGGTTTCTACCTCCAGATTCGTCATCTTGTTCCGGTACAGTCTCGCGGTAAAATCCTTTTGCCTTTTGCATTTAAACTTTTCATATAACGTTACTCTGCCCAAAAGTCTAGCGAGCTTTCAGCTCCATTTTGTCGTATTAATTTAAGATCTTACACTAAGTAACTCCGTTTTTGTGACTTGAAATATTGAACTTATAAAATAAATCCAAGTTAATCAAAGTATCCAAATATATTAAAATCAATCATTCCGTTAAATCCTCTCACCAATCTACGCTGCAAGTCATCATATCCAGAGTATTCTCAAGAGGTAAGCCAATTGATTAAATCTTTTATCCAACAATTACTCCTTCCTCGGTTCGTTCGATTAGAGCGACAGAATGCCCGTTGTCCGGTGTATTTCAATACTTTATCGGTAATTGGTGACCCAAACTACTGATGTGAGTCTAGCTGTAGCTGTGTGAATGATTCCGGTGTCTAACATCTGGAAATTTCCACCAGGTACCGTTCCGACGTCACACGTCAAACAAATCTCCGTATACGTGTCGTGGTCACGAACCACGGTCTGTTTTGTCAGGCCAGGTTCCATCATAGACTTATAAAGATAGACTGAGCGCTCCTATAAGAGGCACTGAAGCTTGCGTATAAACGACAGAGATATGCCGGGAGTACTGCTCTCTCTTTTCAATCGGTTTCATAGCGGGAGACAAGGCCGCAGTGGAAGTAGAACAGCTATAGATATAGGCGCATAATTTCGCCTCATTCTCCGCTACCGCCTCGATCCCCGCCGCAAATATCGTCAGAGAGAGAAAGGAGTACTCCCGGCATATTTCTGTCCTTTAAATGTTTGCTTCAAGAGGCTCATAATAGCGCTCAGTCTATCTTATAAGTCTATGGGTTCCATCAAAGCAAGTAATGGATTGAAAAGGCCGGGTGTCATCGGAAAATAATTCACGTATTTATCGTTGTCAACTGAATCCATTTCGCTTATCAAGTTGTCACTTGCACCCTGCTGAAATCGCATCTCTGCAGTAAAATCGGGCGAACCCAAAACTTATTTTTATCGAGATCATTTTCTGTCTACAAAACATTGTAAATGCACATGAATCGTAACAACTTGCGGGACAGCACTTCTCTCTGTCTCGGCGGTACTGCCTTCCATTTCATCCACACAGCCGCGATAGATAACAAAACGGTTTCAGCATCCATTCTTAACAATATTACAATTCATTCACCAAAAAAGAGGTTAAGTGCGAAATACAAGCATGTAAACCACTGTCTTACATACAGGTCTTGCAACTCTGGTGGTGGAGGTGACTCACTTCTTAAGTCCGCTTTCAGTAATTTTTAGATTGGCCGCAAGGGTCACTGTAACCTAGTAGGGTTACTCGTGTCACCTGTGAGCGACAGAGATAGAAAAAATTTCTCTCTGTTTGCGCAAGCGCGCTACAGCCTAACCCTAATCAACCACACGAATTACTTTATTAATGTCCGAAATCGCGAATATCAGATAATAATACTATAAAAACGAATACAATGATACGAAAAAAATGCGATACTAAAGAGAATGGGCAACCTTACCATTTAGCAGTTTGCGACAACGGCCAAAAATAACGAAATTTGAGGTTCTGTAACTCAGCCCTACTAGATAGTAGCGACGCAGTGCCGAAACCGTAAACTACAAATTGATTCAATATCTGAGTCACTCCGAGCCTACCGCCACCACCAGAGTTGCAAGACCTGTATGTAAGACCGTGATGTAAACAATACATATGCTTGTGTGGGTGACACGAATCCGTCTCTGTCAGCATCGGGTGTCCCATAATACGGAATGCACAGGCCCAGAACCACGGTCCTACATACAGGTCTGGAAACTCCGGTGGTGGGGCTAAATTCAGTGCCCACGTCAATGATAGGCACGTAGTTAAAACATTGTATGACATTTTGAAGAGTGTATCTTACCGTTATTATAGTATGTATTAGTTACTACAATTATGTTTGTAATTATTATCGTATATCAGGTATAATATGTGATGTATATTTCAATATAATATATAGTAATATATTATATTATATTTACACTCGAGAATTCATCACAATTGTAACAAAAAAGGATAATTGTGGTTCGAAAGAAAACAGATGGCACCTGATGGCTGAAAACATGAAATAAACTGTCAAGCAACTACGGACACCATCCAAATGCTTTGTTATGGGGAACTGCAAATTTATTGTTTAATATTTTTAATATTAAATATTACCGTCTGAATTAAAAAAAAACTAGGAAACTAGTTTTATAGTTAATAGAGTTCTCATGCTAAGCATTGTTGAGGTTACATTACTTACCGTACATGGTCTAAATATACTCATTCATTTCCTGTCGTGAATTTTGTTTGTAAATACTCGCCAACATATCATTTTTTCAGTAATATTAAAATCTTAGCGCGCGTGTAGCGAGTTCAAATTTCCAATGTGTACCTTCCTAATCTAGAGACCTTGGTTGCATTCAAGGTCCCTAGATTAGGAAGGCCACGCGTGTTCCAGTTTTTCTCACTATAACGTGGGCAAAAATGTTCTATGCGCGTTCGCCCAATAAATATCAAACTTACATTACCGCATTAACCAGTTTTGATCACGGTCTTACAGAAGAGAGCTTATAGACAGGTCTGGGCACTCCGGCTGTGAAACCGTGCTCGAAAATGAAGCCGATGTTGTGAATTTTCGCCAATAGCGCTAGTGAGAGAGAGGCCTACAGTAGGCATACACCGGCCTCGGAGATTGCAGCGCTCCGGTATTTGGTGCACAAATTGAGAAGCACAGGCTTCAAGACGGTCACGCTGCGTTATATAAGAAGGGGCTTGGAGTGCCCAGACCTGTCTATAAGACCGTGGTATTGACCAATCTTGCTCAATTTTTTAAGGTTAAGCATTAACGAGTTGCGTCTTTAGTGTCCTGACCACGGTCTTATGTACAGGTCTGGAAACTCCATTGGAGTGGGTAGGTCACTTATTGAAGCAATTTTTGTGTGCACTAGTCGCCACTAGGTTCGTTGCGATCTTATCAACAGCGGCAGCGGGGACGGGGGGTCCAGACAAGCCGTGGTATTCGCATATATGTATATGGGTATTCGCTACTTACACTCACTCATCGTATTTATTGAGGTTATTGTTATCCTGGTAACTAAACCGCAGCGACAACTGGTGGTGCCGCTAGAATCGAAATTTGCCCTCGCTAAGCGACGCGAATAATCGTGGCTGGCGGCATAGGAGTTTCCAGACCTGTATATGAGACCCTGGTCCTGACGTTCACGAAATAAATAGAATCACGTATATATTTTGAGGTTAATCATTGTGACAGGTCAGGAATCAGAACCACACCATGTACTTTCCATTGAGAGCACCGTGTGACACAGTGTACAAATTTCTATTGTAAGCGGCCAATCCAGCCAAAGGAATAGACCAGAATTAGGTTTGTTCGTGCTAGCTACACTTTCTACACTTTCGTGGGGAGTATACACTTGCGCGTTCGTTTTAGCGGGCGTGACGTCGGATGGCGCTGTTCGTTTTACAAATGTCACTAGACTTTCGTTACACTTTGTGTACACTTTTTACACTTGGTCTAGACCAAAAAAAGTGTAAATGGTTCAATTCGCATGAATGGTACAGGTTTTTCCACCACGTTAGTGAACTGTGATGCGATGTATACCTTAAAACTCACGAGTGACAACAAACCCATAACCTCACTACAAATCAGAACAAAGCAATATAGTATTTTACTTGAAAAACAACGTTCAATTTGATAATGGTGTACTTAAAACATAAGGTATGAAAGATTTCGTGAACAAATTCCAAAAATGCTTTATCTTATATACTAATTTGTTGTATTAATAAGTGATTCGAGGAAAAAAACTACTGTACGTGATGTGCGCTATTTTCTTGTCCCCACTTTTCTGCACCTTTACACTATTGCGTTCGCGCTATCTTAGCTACACTCGAGAAGCCGACATACACTCTCCCGCAATCCCTAGTACACTACCCTAGTTCTTTTTACACTCACGAGTGTAGAGTGTAGCTAACACGAACAAACCTAATGTTTACACCGTGTCATATTGTGCTCTAAATGGAAAGCATCCATTGTCATACGAAACTTTTGGCGCATTCTCACTAATTTTTTTGCCCACGAGTGACTTGACCTTCCTAATCTAGGGATCTTGAATGCAACATGTGATATCAGCGCTGCGGGTGGTGCTATCGGTACTACAAACTTTCAATCAGAATGTAGTCCACCTTTGCCTTCGGAAAGAGTACTGAGTTATGTCTACTTCTTCTTTTTTAGCCACGTGAACATAACTATTAAACGTAGACGTATCGTAGTTGTAATACCGAGGTTTGGATTTAATAGATTGTAATTCGAATCATAAATGTTGAAAAGCTTAATTCTTTATTCAGTTATACTAGACTTAACGGACTTATCACATGATTCATATCCGCTAAATCTAACACTTCACACTGAATTATAAAATGCTAAATCAAAACAGTCAACCTATTTGGAACTCTGTAGATAAATACATTGAACCATTGTTGAAACGCGTTTTAGAAACGCAAAGAATTGGTAAGAAATTAGTTACTACTCAGTCAAAATGTGAAACTATATTCTTATTTGTGCCTTCTAAAATTTTTTTTAAACCTGCAGGTGTGTCATGTGGCAAAGTTGAAGTAAATAATATCACATCTAGCTGTGGAAAGGACCGAGGTGATCGTTTCTACCTTTCCATACCCTACGCTGGAAAGACACTTAGT
The DNA here is from genome assembly GCF_021155785.1 of Neodiprion fabricii. NCBI lineage: Eukaryota > Metazoa > Arthropoda > Insecta > Hymenoptera > Diprionidae > Neodiprion > Neodiprion fabricii. The sequence continues at coordinate 19,039,369 of NC_060239.1, forward strand.
TGGAACGTGTTGTTCAATTCACTGTGCCCAGAGCTAAGCCCAGATTTCTTATTCGACGATGACACTTTTCTTGCTGACCCAGACGTGACTACCATTTTAACTCATGTCCCAAGCCTAGCCAGTTGGGATGTGACAAATGACGATGCCTTGCTCATGGTGATCGTTCAACTTCTTTCATATTATAAAGAACATCAGGTTAATAATTCATTTACATGATACAATAGCAAAGCACAAAGTTAGCTACAAAACGTACTGACAATAATTAAAATAAGCCAAGGAAGCCTATTAGTTCAAATTCTGGCTGTTATTGGGAAAAAGTAATATATTTATTACTTTGTAGGTGTAAGACTGTATTATACTATCGTATGTGAAAAAAGTTTTCTCGTTTTAGCAGACAGTTTTGGATTTTAGCTCACTATCATGATGTGGATGTAAATACCTAGTTTTGATGTATCATTTTTTTAAATTTCCATTGTGATAAAACAATTTTTTTTTCTATTACATTTTAGTTTTAGCAATTCTTCTAGTTGGCTATCTTCTTTTAAGAATATGTGAAAATTTTAGCAATTCCAAAACTCCTAAACTCTACTGTAGTAGAAATCAATATTTTTTAACTGGTAATTCTCATAATCTGGAGACATCAAAGCAAAAAGAACTGTCATAAATGCAACCTACAATATTTATGAAAACGTTTTGAAAATTGTCAGTAATATTTTACAATATTCTTATTCTGGCAAATATCATGCAAAGTACCATCAACTTTGAGTATGATAGTCAAAAACAGCTTTTTATTTTTACACATTTCTGGACAGGGTGGTGACAGACTGGGAAAACTGAGAACAGTCAAGGAATTTCGTCTGTTGGGAAAAGTTAGGGAATTATAATGGATCATAGGGAAAAATGTACTTTTTTTCCAAATCTTTTTCAAACTTCACTCAGCTCTGCTTCGTAAATTCAGTTAAGCTAACTTTTGGAAATACTATTGTTTAATTTCTACTTATTTGTGTCAAACGAAGCAATACGATGTATTTTTTAGATCCAAATTTATATATTCAAGGTGCACAACTTCTGGAGCTTTTGGTCATAAAAGCTGCCTAACATTACCTAAGTTTCGTAGGAAAAAGTCAGCGAATTCTGAATTTTTTGACAGGAAAAGTCAGGGAAGTCAGGGAAGAAGAATTTTATGTCAGTAAAATTGTCGCCACCCTGCTGGACCAATATTCTATATATCGAGAAAGACAATGCGGTCTGTACTTTCATAATACCTTAATTTCAATCTGATTTAACTTAGGAAGCAAAATCTTATGAATTCTAACTTGATACCAATGAGGGTCGTTAAAGTCTATTTCGTGTTTTTCACTTGTACTTTAAGGACAGATATTAATCATCTCATAACTGGAGTCTGCTAATACCTAGGATTCATCCCTAAAAATTCGCGAAATTTTTATAAATTTGCAGACAATTTTTTTTGGTATGCATTGCAAAAACTCACAAATCTAAAGAAATTCACTTTTATAATTTGAAAATTTCCCGAATGTAATAAATCTAAATTATGCAAAATTATATGAGATGTTCCAGTTTTTCCACAATTTTTTTTCAAAATTATATTGATATCAATACTAGTTATAAAAAATGTCATTGTTATTCTATTAACAGATCCACCTTCTTGAAAAACAAGGAGAACGGTTGAAGTTCGAGTACAGCACTCTAGTTAATGAGACTGAAATATGTCCCGAAGACATGGAAGTAATATCATTGCCAACAGGTGTGAGGCCTGTAGAAACTCGATTTTTAATACGTATGGCAATGGATTTTTCAAAATTACCAGAACGCATTTCTCATCCTCAAGATGATGAAGCTATGCTGCTTGTAACCTTTAATGGGCCAGATTATGACCATATAACACCAGAACTATATCTTTCTAAGAGTTTGGAAGATGCTTTTGGAGGCCCTGCAGCTCTTCATATACCACCTTTCCAGTCATCAAAATACTTGATGGATTATGTACCGGAAGTGAAAGGATATATAAATGAAAAAGTAAGCTTCTGTCTTATATCGATATTAACATAAATACGAACACTTCATCATCTGTTAGTTAACTATCTGAAACAATAATCTCAGTCTTTGAACCTAAATTTTGCAAATGAGATAAGTTTCAGACCTTTGAAATTGAGTGGTCTTCGGTTATACTGTTGCGCTTATCACAAATTATCTCAGTTTTCAGGCGAGTATAAAAATGTATGCAAGTTCCCAAACAAAGTGTTCATTCTTTGATATGATCATTTAAAGAAAGTCACATTAATAATATATACCATGTAAAAATCGCCTCAAAATGGGTATAATTTATCACTGAAACTGTAAGATTTTTAGGGTCAGATAAAAACCACCTACCATTAAATCTTTTCACCTATTGATATCAGATACATTGCATGAAGGCAGATCTCAGTATACTGCAATTGATAAAATTCGGACATACATTTAAAAAATCATGAGTAATAAAGGTCTGAGATGTACAGATTTTCAGTTCTTAGTATGTATTACGCAGATAAGGAATACGATCTGTCTTTCAATATTTACCAAAAATCGTTGGAAATACCGAAATATAATTATATTCCCTACATTTCAAAATAGCGGTGTGCAAATAACATTCGAATTATCAAATAATCCGGATATTAGAATTATTTTAGTTATTCAAATAATTCGAATAATTTCCGTAATTTAGATAGTTTGATTTACTCAAATTATTCGCTATAACTTTCAAATTTTCCGTGTGTTATTTTCTGATTTACGAATACCGACTTATTGTTAGTTGAATAAAAGTTGCGAACATTGTAATTATTTCTGACAGGAAATTGCATGTAATATGTAATGTAAAATTAGAGTTGATTGTCAGTTCTGCCTGAATGGTTCTAAAAATTGAAATTGTCCGAACTCGAAGCAAATTATTCCATTTGAATCACATTACTCGTGATATCAAACTATTCATACACTCCTATTTTAAAAGTCTACAATATAATTACTCACTCCTAACAAATCATGTGGTTTCTTTCTACAGATCAATTTACTAGCAATTTGCTTTGAGAAGAGGAAGAGTTTCATAGCAGCACTGCTTCTGTTAAAGCGTGGTAGCATCATAGAGTACGATGCTGTGGAAGCCAGTAATGTGACATTGCTGGTTGAACACCGAGACTTTTATTGCATGATTCATTTCAAATTGCCAACAACATTTCCAAAACAACCGCCACAAATCACTTTGCGGTCTATATATCACATGACTTCATTAGGGACACTCTTCAGTCAAAATGTAGAAGATCTTCCATACAGTCCTCGATGGGTGCCATTTGAGATGGTTACAAAAGCACTAAATCATATTGCAGAAAAGGAAATTCATAAATTTCAGACCAACTCTGTAAAGAATAGTCACTTCTGAATCAGTAAATATCAAAGTCAGATACACAATACCTGTTATTTGGTGATAGCCCAATATACCGCTTGCTGAACAGTAACACACTTTTGATGTATTATTATAAATAAGTCTATTTTCAAAAAGGTCATATAAATTGTATAATAACTGCTTTAAAATACTAAATTAAAAAAACATTTCATTAGTCTTACTTTATCATCCGTGATGCGTCAGTTGAATCAATGTGATTAATCAGTAAATGAGGTCAAATACCATGTCTATTAAGTTAGGATTGGGACATGTACTGCACCATTCCTCTAATATTCGAGATTTGTGATCTAAAGGGATCACAAAAATATGATTTAAAATATAGCAAATTCTACGAAAGAATGCATACTGACTTCGAATTTACATATTCGCAAATTGCATTAGTTACATTTCTATTGTCAGTTCTTGTAAAAGGTGGGTTTAAATTTCTAAGTAAACTCTGTAGTGACTTGGAGCAGCAGAGTTTTGGAATGAAATCCTTCAGAATTCGTGTTCAACTTTTTTATTCTGTGTCAAAAAATGTACGTTATTTTTTTCAAACGGATAAAGTGTTTCGTTTGGAAGCAAAACTTTTTTTAGCTCTCACCTGAAAAATTACTTTAGAAAAAAAATTGATATTTCTTGCAAAAGGATACGTCCTAAATTCAATTTTCAAATATCTTGATCGAAATTTGAATGTTCCCTATTTAAATAATATTAAAAATGTTACCATTCGTAATCAGCTACGTTCAAAGACTAATACTTCATTCCGTGGACCTTAATTTTAGAAAATTGGTTTGGCTACGAATTTATCAATTAAATTTTTGCTATAAACTCAATAGCTTAGTCACTAACGACTTCTAAAGGTGAATTGTTAAATACAATTAACAGTGGCTTATGCATACTTTTTGAATCGTTTGGGCTACAGAATTAGGTCGCGGACTTTTGTTAATTCCCCAAAAAAAATACTTATAGTATCAAATCTGTGTCATTAAATGCGGCTGAGTGGTGACAGAAAATGATATCTTCGCGATTTCGTTTAAGAAGTAAAAATTTATTTTACTTTCTATTGCAAGTTTTTTAGTTTAGAGCAAGAAAAAATGTTGCATCCAATTGGAACAACTTATTGCTCATAAAATCAGACCTTTATACAATGACAACACTTCTGTTAAGTCGAATGTCGTTATGTTCCACAGAAACATGAATATAAATTAATCTAACTAGACGACAGGCTCTGCAAAGATGAGGATAAAATAGTATATTGTGTTACAATAGGTTAAGAGCTGGTGGACATTTTAGTTATGTCATTTGGTAACAAAATTTTCCATCTTATCGTACTTTCTTAAAGACACCCCAACCTTCATTTCTAGCTATATGAAGCAACAATGTCCCAAAGCTGAAACTTTTTTAATATGGGATATTTTTTACATAGGATTCAATTATAAAAAAATAAAAAATCTATTTGGTTGTATTTTTTACGAAAAAAAAATTGTTTTTTTTCTCCAAAACGTTTGTTTTTTTTGCTCGATATCAACGGCACACGAATTTTCCATTCTGTGTTTATCATTTTTATTCATATGATAGTAGGTTATTATGAGTACCCTCCATGCATATATACATACTTCCGAACGACTTACTATATTTATATTCAATGATTTCGCAAAAAGTCGAACTTTGCTGTGAAATTCATATGATGCTCATGTGGATATTGCCTGTGTATAAGACATGCTATTCAGATATAGTAGATCATTTTTCCCCTTTCAAAATCACCAGAATCAGACATTCAAAACATGACATTGAAGCATCGTTTATGCCTCTGTGGTCACACCGGAATAGTCGTGTATTGTATACATTCGCGTTTACTATACTTCGTTTACCCGTATAACACCATCAGTCATAAAAATGCTGGCAAAAAGAAAGCAGTGTTCGTATTTCGAGAATTTAGTGTGTAAGAGATGGAGGAGTAATAATTGTACCACTCAAATGAGATCCGAGCCCACGTGTGAAACAAGCACAAACGTTTTGGAGATTGATAAAGAACTACAACTCAACCAGCCGCTTCCGAATATTCATGTTGCCAAAAAAAAGTTCGAAATCAGTAATAATTATCAGCAGTATATGATCATTGACGTATCAGTACTAGAAGATATTTTGAGTGGAACAGTTTGTAGTGTGTGTTTTACGAAAAATATGGAGATCCACATACCGGATGTCAATTGTGGCTTTGCGTATAAAACAGAAATAAATATGGATTCGACAATATCGTCAACATGGTCTTCAGATGATGTGACTGAAACTGGATCCAAGTGCAAAACTTTTGACATAAGCTCACGTCTTACTGCGATAATTCTGCGCATCGGTAAAGGTTAAGCCAGTATTGTAACATTCGCGATGGTAATAAGTATGAATCCATTTTGGAATAGAGCATTCGATGGGTACACGAAGGCTTTGAATGCTTCAATTAATAAAAGAATTGAGTATACGCTACATGAGACTTATTTAATGGTAAAAAGGCGTACATAAATCTCTCAACCGACAGTATTAGTACCTGGTTTACTCGTGGCCATACGTCAAAATATGTCGTGAAATACATGATTGATGCACTCACCGGATATGTAATTGATTTTACAAGCATGTCAAAGTATTGCTACAGCTGATTACAAACAAAACGACTTGGGCGAAGACATTCCAGAATGGGATCGGTGAATTGTAAGATCACAAAGCAGAATGTGTAATGAATTGCTCGGGGTCCTCAGGAGCAATGGAAATGACCCTGGCAGCGGAACTGTGGCAACGTCCTCAACAATATGGTCTATGATATACTGGAATGCTGTCAGACGGTAATTCTAAAGCGTTTTATCATTTAAACCAGAAATCGTAATAGTCCAGGAAACGGGTAGAAAAAAAGGGCAGTTTTATGTCACGGCGTGCACAAAGGATGAGACCTGCGGATTCTGGTAACTCTACTAGGTAACTAGGATTCTGGTAATTCTATTAAGATCTCCTAAACTATTAATTGTACAGAAAAAAATTTTTTGTACGTCTTAGACGGACGAACAATTTCGTTTTTGGAAAATTGAAATCGGATAATTAGTTCTCTTGTAAAAAAGTAAAAACCGGCTGAAATGGCCATTTCTTAATTAACTAATTATGAGTCCAACCATGCATGTATGGCTTTAAGATTCTCGGAAAATATGTCTCTTAGGGCACTCGAGAAGCTCGCAAAACCGGGGCTCGATCGGATAAACAGTTTGTGAGAAAAGCTATTTGTTATGAAAAAACCGACTTTTTTTGCAAGGAATTTGCAGAGCCGTAGAGCGTCGTACAGCAATTTAATTAGCGGATTTTTAATCGAGAAGGATCCTATTATCATGTACACTTAGGGGAGAAATGATTTTTTATTATTAAGTTGGTGAAAAATAGCTCCAAAAAGAGGGTATGTTTTTCAGCCATAAACAAATGGAATTTCATCGCCAATTTTTACGTTACAGGGCTACGATTAGTCTCACTTGAAAGCTGTTATTTTTTGACGAATTTACAAAAAAAAAAATTTGACAAAAGTCAATTAGGGAGGGAGATAATTTTTTTTTTTCATTAATTATTGCACCGCCGCGCCGGTTTTAAACATAGAGGGATAAAAATTGGACACGATACAGGAAAGGCTTCATACTAACCGACAATAAATTCTGGTAGCAGTTGCTCATGAATTTGTTCATCCGCTTTGCGGTCAACTCAGTGATAGAATATATCACCGCGTATGGCGGTGGAGTGGGGGAAGCCATCTCGGCCGGCCCGCGCTCGCGTAAACCCGACTAACTTTTTCCGCTGATCAAGAATTTGTTATAAAAAATATTTTAAAAAATGATCTTCCGTTTGAAATATGTTTATGTAAATTTTTTTTTCTTTTTTTAACGTTAGTTTATTTATTTTTTTATTTCATCTAAATTAAATTATATTGACGTCATATGCTTTGATTACAGAACTCACAAAAAAAAACAGATCTGCTAAAAATACATTGTTATTGCAGTACGCGTCTCTTCGTTTTGGAAAAAAATCGACAAAATAAGCGACATGATATAAAATAAGGACAAAATAAGGTCTGAAATAATTATGAAACGTTTTTATAAATTACAATGGCTTATTTATTATGAGAATACGTTACAAATAATATCAGAATAAAACGTAAAAAACGTTGGAAAAAAATCAAACGCATTCAGACACGTTTTTTTCTTCATTTCACGAATGTTACAATATTTTTATATTTAATGTACTAAATAATAGCTACAGACATTTTTACTTGAATATTAACAATGTTTTCTTAAACATACAATTCTTTACAATCAATATTTACAAGTCTACGTATTCTACGCTGTTCGCTCGAGTTCTTTTTATTGGCACCTCTTTTCTCATATTCCCCATGTTTTTAGGATCAACAAGATACCTCAGTGCAACGTTTCAAAATGAAATGATCGAATATTTGGGCACCAAACTCGAGAATCATTTATTGGATCAAATCAGGGCGTCACCGTTTTTTACCATCATCATGGATATCACGCAGGACATATCAAAAGTGGATCAACTAAGCATCGTCGTAAGATATGCAGTGATATCAAGATCGGAAAATGGACAACCAATCGATATTGAAGGAAGAGAAGTATTTCTAGGTTTCCACGCAGTCACTCAACACAGCGCCGCGCGCCGCGGATTTGGTAAATCAAGTTACCACGTTGTTCTCCGAAAAGGGTCTTGATTTTAAAAAGTGTGTTGGGCAAGGTTACGATGGGGCCAGTGTAATGAGTGGTGCGTATAATGGAGTACAAAAACAAGTTAAAGATATTTAGCCGAACGCAGAGTACGTACATTGCGCCAGTCATAATTTAAATTTGGTAGTTAATGATGCCGTTCGAGGTTCCGTCGAAATTCAGAAGTTTTTTGCAACAATTCAAGACCTGTTTAACTTCTTTGGAAACGGCATTAAGCGCTGGGACCTTTTATCGAAATTCACCGGTGAATCAGAACTTACTTTGAAAAAATTGAATCCGACAAGATGGTCCAGCAGGGTAAACTCAATAACTGCAGTCAAACTTCGTTTTTTCGATATCATTAAAGCATTGTCCGAAATAACGCTGAAGAGTTCCAATAAAGATGAACGTAGTGAAGCAGAAATTATAAAATCAAAAATGCTGAATTTTGAGTTTGTATTTCTTTGTGAATTCGTGCACAGCGTATTGAACAACATCAATTATGTTTCCAAAATTTTGCAAAAACGTGATATCGTTTTGAATGAGGCGAGTAAGGCTTTGGACGAAACAACGGATAAATTGAAAAAGTATCGAAATGTCTTCGAGTCCTTCAAATCTAAGGCTACCGAACCGCGAGAAAATACGATATCGATCCTACCCTTCCAGAAAAGCGACGGAGAAAAACTAAAAAGCACTTCGATGAATTGGCTTCTGATCACCGATTTGAAAACCAGGAAGAAGTCTTTAGAGTAACTATTTTCAACACTGTACTCGACATAATAATCAATCAGTTAGATGCGCGTTTTATTGGTATGAGTGCAGTTTGTAAATCGTTCGACTTCCTGATGCCAAAAAATTTGCTTAGCTGAAATGAAACGATTTTACTCCAGAAATGTGATCAGTTGCAGAAGAAATATTGCGATTTAATTGGACCCAATTTTTCGCTTCAATTTCTTAATGTTTATCATCTGATCCTCCCTCAATTGATGAAGACGTGGTCTATTCGCCAGCTTTGCAAAGAAATTATAACGAAATTTGGCGTGCTCGAATGTGACCTTACGGAAGTGTATACAGCGATGCTTCTGTTTCATACAATTCCCGTTACTTCCGCGGCAGCAGAAAGATCTTTCAGTAAACTGAAGATTATAGAAAATTATTTAAGAAACAGCATTTGACAAGATCGCCTCCGACATTTATCGTTAATTGCAATAGAAAATGAGGCGGCATCAAACTTGGATTTGAGTGAAATTATAGACGAATTCGTAAAAATTAAAGCGCGCAAGAGATTGTAAATTGGGCGGCGAATTCTGTTAAAAATCGTTTTTTCCCTTAATTAATCTCATCTGTATAATAAATATTCTATATTATCACGTGCGTCGTTGTTTATTTATTCCCTTTTTCTTCTATTAAACACATGGAGATTCTAATAGAGACGACGTATGGATTTAGCCTACTAGGGATAAGTTCAACTCACTGTTGCCTATTCTTATTCTTATCAATAATTTTGAAGGCCAATATAAGTTCAAACTACGCGAAAAGAGGGGAGGAAAAGGGCCTGATTCTTTCCCTATGCACCAGGGCCCTTGTCCCCCTAGCTACGCCACTGAAGAGAAACAAACATATATCTAATTATTCGGATTATTTATATTACTTCAAAAATTCCCCAAATTTTGAGTGCATATTCGTAATAAGTGACCGCAAAAACCACCGAGTACTAACTTTCGCTCTCGTCAAACGACTTTTGCGTTTTGGTCCGCCATCTTGAATCCGCCATCTTGAATTTTCAAATTTTGAGTGCAGGTTCGTAATCAGCGACCCCAAAAACCCTCGAGTACAAAATTCAAGTTGATAGTAAGTAAGGAAAAATGTGTGCCGCTAAGGGTTAATTACATAAAATATTATATAAATATAAAATATGTATATTAAATCAATTAATCAAAAATAATAAAAACACTAAATAAAAGATCTAGTTGTTCGTATTTGAAATGTATATTATTCATAAATGTCAACGATAAGCTTACCAATTAACCGCATCCATGTGTTTTTCGGATTCTTCTTCATTATCATCTAAATCAATTTCTTCCATATTTTCAAATATTTTGACGTGATAACGTCACATCTTATAAATTCATACGCAGGCACACAACACACACGTACAAACATACGCACACATTTAACTCTCAGACCAGAGGTAGTGAACTATACAGTGAGACTACGAAGCACCGCACAAAGAGGAGACCCCGAGTATAGGATACGCTGTGTAATGTATTCCATCTCATTCTTTTGCACGTTCAATATATATGTTTGTCTCTTTCTATAGCGCCTCAAGTTTTCGTGTTATACTTGATTTTACTCCTGATATAATTTCCGTACCGGGCCCTATAACTCAAATCGTTTCTTAAGGAGTAAACTCCAATAAACTCCAAAAACACTGAAACAGAGACAGTTAATGTATTATTGTTTAGCAACCTCGATTATAAGTTAAGATTATTTCTTATTATAAAGTCAGCCAGAACCGTGATAACCTGGGTTGTCCATTTTAGGAAAATTTCTTGCACGTCGGTGCCTATTGTAATTTTGTGTGAGTAAAAAGCCTTTAAAGAGCTTGACTAGGGGGAGGCTAAAGTATGGGCACTCCTAAACCAAGTGGTTAGCCGACGGAACAGGGTGACCACACGTGCAAACCTGTGGAGCAGCCACACCCATCCTGGCTAGGTGCTCTTTGGAATTTGTATGACTTGATTTAACCCGATTCATCAGTGCTATTTTCTTCTGCTAAGAGACATATTGGCAAATCATGGACGGCCGGTAAATTTGGTCGCTAAAGAGCAATAGGTGATTTCTTTCAGGCGTCCTGATTCGAGGGTACTAGATTGACTTGAAGTTAAGGTAGTGCGTCTAGATAAGTGCCTTAGGTCGGCCCAGAATAGAGCTCGTTACCCGGGATTGCAACGTGTGCTGGGATCCAGATACGGAAACATTGGTAATCTAGTTGCGGAGGTTAAAAGCTTTACTTTTATTGAGATTAAAATAGGATTAACTTTGTTGTAGGTCTATGGGAGCGTGAGGGCTGTGAAGACGCTAAGGCAATCGGAGAGGATTAACGATCTGTTGCATCTCATTTCAATAATTAACTCAACGGCCTTGCAAATACTAAGCGCTTCTGCAGAAAAGATGGATGAGTTGCTGTTCAAGCCAAAACAGGCTGGTTCCCTTTCTCTCGGTGGAATAACCGAGGTAGAGACCCTCGAGGGGGAAGATCTTTTGGAGCCGTCTGTATAAAACTGTGAGTGATTGGGAAACCTCGTACCGCAAATGGATCTCAGCCTTGCAGTGGGGAAAGGATCCTTCCTTACAGTGAAACCTATTTCCGTCATAATATTTGGTTCGGTGAAAATTGCAAAATAGTCTAGACCGAAGCATGGGGGAATCTTAGAGGACATAATCCATGATGCCGACGTCCGGATACAAGTCGAGACCTTAAAACTGAATGGCGGGGAGCAACCCGGGCCCCGACCACGCTTATCGATGATTGCTACAACCAGTTTGAGTTTGGGGGGGGGCACTGAGATGGAGGCCACGTTATTCGAGTTCGTTTTTAAACAACCGATACAAATTTTTAAAGATATGGACTGGACCACATCCAGTCTAAACAGGTGGGATCTAGCCGCATCACCAAAAAATTGGGAGCCCTAATCAAGGATGGCCCTCACGTAACTCTTGTAAACAAGTAGCAAAGTGGAAGGGTGACATCCCCAGGTGAAACTGGAAATAGATTTTAATAATGCGACTGCTTGTAAGGACTTGAGTCGTTTGTACTCTATGTGAGCTTTCTACAAAAGTTTCCTGTCCAAGTACATTCACAAAAATCTAACTTTAGCGAAGTTGTAAATCGGTGGGCCGTTCAATTGGATCTGAATCGGGCTATTCCCAAGACACCTTTTGGAAAAGATGTATAATTGTGTCTTGGTTGTGCTCACCGAGAGAGCCCTTTCGAGAAGCTCGATGCTGAGGGAGCTGAATGAGGATGAGACCTCATTAAGGGAGGTTTGTAGGACTTTATGGAAGGAGTAGTTACCACGTCATCGGCATATGTAAGAGTCCTAGTATCAGCACCTGTAAATTGGGCGATGGTTCTTAAGTAGCCGTTGAAAAGAAGAGGGCTCACAATAGAACCCCGGGGTAGTCCCAGGTTAGTAGATCTGATTCCCAGGCTGGCACCCAAGGGTCCCCCATGGATCACTCTAAACGAAATGACCTTCCGGATGAAAAAGATTATCCCTTCCAGAAGGCCAAGGTCTTGGATTAAAATTTTTGGAATGACATTATCAAAGGCACCCTCTATGTCCATAAAGACTCCGGTGAGGAATCCCTTGCAGGGAAAAGCTATATTGATCTCAGTTGTAAGGACAGCCACGTTATCGTTAACCGATTTGCCTTTCCTAAAACCGAAAATCAATCTTGGCAAGGCAAGGTGGTTTTTAATCCACCAGTGCAGCCTGAGGTTTATTATTCGCTCCGTGGTTTTAAGAAGGACCGAGGAAACGGATATTGGTCTTAATCCCTTGAAGCGCGGCTTTGGAATAAAGCACAGTACACAGTAAGACCACTCTGAAGAGAATTTGCGGGATTTAAAAATTAAGGTGCACAATCCAAGTAAGAAATCCAGCCCTTGGGCTGGAGACGTTTTAACACTTCGTTAGAGATGAGATCAATCCCCGGCGAGGATTTGCTCTTAGAGACCCGTATATACCATTCTAATTCTCCTCTAGCGAGATTGCTGTCTTAAATTGGGTCTATTTTACCTGATATGGAGAAAACGGGTTTTTCGGCGACGTAAGGAATAGATATCTGTTCAAAAGTAGATTATCGGGGGAGTAGAAATCCACAGATTTAGGTAGATGAAACCTTCTCTTAAAGCCTTTAATTGATGCCCAAACTCTGTCGATGCTCGTTCGAGGGCAGATAGAAGAGCAAAATTCTGTAAAGCTATTACGCTTGGTTTGCCTGAGGAAGTTTTTCACCTCCTTTTCAAGTTTGTTATAATCTTCCCAATTCGACTCGGAGGGGTTATCTCGGAATCGTTTGGCTGCCGCCCTCCTGGCAGCAACCTTGATGGTATAGTTCTGACTCCACGATGGAGCGGCGGGAGGTAGGTACGGGGCGTCTTTCTAAAGGTAGTTATCTGGGAGTTATACTTCCAGTTAATATCTGCCTCATTAGGAATGGAACGAAGGTTGAATTTCAAGGTGTTATTGAAAAAAGCCCAGTCTACCTAATTAAGGGACAGCCTTTGCTTGACTTGCAGCTTGTGGAAATTTAGTTCCGCCAGCCTGATATAAATTGGATCGTAATCGCTAGGGGATCGTCCAAGTTTGACCAGGAGAAGCTCGAGAAAAGCGAAGTTGAAACAAAAGTCAGGTCGGGCACGCTCTTTCTATATAAATGTACATGCATTCTGGTGGCTGATCCATTGTTTAGTATGCGTAAATTACTCTCTTGGAATGCCTCGGACAAAAATCTTCCGTCCTGATTTTGTAGTTGGCTGCCCCAAAGGGATAGTGTGCATTAAAGTCTCCGCAGATGATTATATTATCGAATTGGGATACAACCTGGAAGAACTCCCTCCACTCGAGACGATTCAGAAATTTGTTCGGAGGGCGATAAACGTTAAGAATAGGGATGCTGCTGGAGTTCGAAAGCCGTAGTCGGATCATGTCCCACTTCATCTTATTCGGGAGGGGGAGATGGTCAATTCTTTGGTAAAAAGGTCTTTTGAGATCAGCAAGGCAAGCCCCCCCCCCGAGGTGGGGCGCAGCCTCTCCCTCCTGACCGTATTGAAGCGTCTGTGGTGTAAAAGCTGATTCGAAGTTAATCAAGTCTCCGTCAGATATACGACGTCGTATCTATTACGAAAGCCCTCAAAATCGTTCCATTTAGAGAAAATACTGCGACAGTTCCATTGAACTAGATCTAGAGAATAAGCCATATTAATTGTGGCGTTGCCGCATATAAAGCTCCTCCGAAGCTTTGATGTTCGCTATAATTTTTTCGGAGTCGGGAAATTCTTCGGCAATCCGATTGCATAAAAATTTGGAGAAGTCCCCAAGGAACTTCCGAATTTCAGTCCGCACCCAGTCCATCATCTTCATGTCCGAGTCTGACGAAGAGGGTAAGGTTTGGGATATATCAAGATACTGTGCTACATCCATTGAGGATGTAGATCCTCATAAATAAATTCCGAATCAAGGTAGTCGAGTAGTCTGTTTTTTCCTTAAAGGCAACGGGACCTGTTAGGGGGGAGTCTGAGGACGGTATGGAGGTAGCCTGTCCAAAGAAATTTGTCGTAGTTCTTCTGGAGTTCCGGTTAGCATAGGAAGAGATTACTGGAGAGGATGTGGATGGCATGGTCTTAGAGTCGTTCTTTCTGGCGAGAGATAGCGAAGAGAATTCTTTCCTGTTCAGTAAGGGAATCTGAGCGGTGGGCGGATGAATGGCCTTAGAGGCTACCGTTTCTTTAGAGAATTGAAGTTAAGAGAATAAGTTCTTTTTCCTTGATGTAAACCGGACAACCCCTGTCTGACGCTCTGTATTTACCTTAGCAGTTTGCGCAGTGGAAGTTTTGAGTTGAACTTGGCACCTCGCAAGATGTTTCATGGTGTAATCCACCCCAATTATTGCACTTGTTTTTTCCCCGGCACTAAGATTGTACGTGACTGAACCTAAAGCAATTGCGACAAAGGGCATAGCCGGATAAGCAGGTCGAATCGGCCCCCGCTGAATTTTTTGTCGGTACTTCAGGGATCAATTTGGACCCAAATGAAAATAATTCAGTGAAAATTTCAGCTATTAATCTTAAACGGTTTCCGAGTAATTGAATAAAAACCTATTTTTTAGTATTTATTTTTTTTTTAATAGTAAAATTAAAAATTTTTTTTGCTGATTTTTTTTGTATACTTACGAGTAAAAGCTGTGAAAAAAATTTTTTTTTATGATTTCTAGACTAATAGCCGATTTTTAAACTAAAAAACAAAATTAGTAGACTAAAAACTAAGCGACACGTATTTTTTTTTATCGGCTATGAACCAGTTTAAGGGGTGAAACCACCCTTCAAAGTGAGGCATGTCAAGGGTCGATTTGGCAGTTTCACCCACAAGAATATAATATTTTTAACCAATCCAACTGGAAAAGTTTTCTCATGAAGAGAAATGAAAAATGTATTTTTCTCAAAAAAATAAAAAAAAAATTAAGGGAGTGAGGCAGCCCTAAAATATTTATGTAAAAAATTGTCAAATTCAAGTGTAAAAATCTGAAAAAATATATATTGCGTATGAATACAAAAGAAAATTTATGTGTTTTTGGATATTCCCGAAAAAAATATTGGCCGGGGTAACTAACCCCGAACGCTGTTTATCTTGCGTGTATGCACAGAATCGTCAAATTTAAGTCTAAAAATATGAAAAAATAAACAATGCGTACGAACACGAAGGAAATATGACATATAATTGGATTCCCTCGTAAAAAAATATTGGACGGCATAACTACGCTTGAACGCTGTTTGTCTTGCGCTTACGGGGGGGGGGGGGGGGGGGTAAGGTATTAAATTTTTTTCTTTCATTTTTTTTTTATTTTTCTAATTGATTGCACAATATGTCAAGAATATTGTGTTAAAATTTCAAGTCGATTGAAGCAAAATTGACGAAGTTATGAGTAAGCGTCCGTTGCTCCGGGATGAGGTTTTATATCTGACCGACAGTTACGCGACGCGCTCACCCGGCCCAATTAAAACCAAACGGGTCTGTTCAGGTAGAGTCAAGAATATTCGAGGCATGGTATATACATCAATTAAACACTGTACGCCGTGCTGAGCAGTAACAAGTGACGCTAAAATTTTGACTCTGTCTTCCTTCAATTCGTACATCGAAAGTGTTACTTTGTTAGCGTTCGTGTTCGTACATCGAAAAATGCCCCGAAAAATTAGCAGAGAAGATCGTAGGAACACTAATGAGCGGTTATACCGACCTAAAAAAAAACTGCCTCCACAAAAGCGTGGAAGCGACGAAGTGGAAGCTAATAGCGCGTCAGCGAAAAAAATTAAAAATAATCCTGTAGTAGAAGTAGAAGAAGATGTCCAAAAACATTACAGAATCGTAGATTTTGTTCTTGTTTTTTCGACTATTGCTACTTTGGTCAAATGTGTGAAGTGTGATGGAAAAATTACATTCCAAACGTGCAAAAAAGAGGGTCTAGGTTTCAAAATCAAGGTCACATGTGAAAAGTGTAAACAGCCGAATTACATTCCATCTAGTGAAAGAATTAATGCTGGTGCGTACGATGTCAATTATCGATTCGCTTTCGTAATGCGAGTGTTAGGCTTAGGTTTATCCGGATGCAATAAGTTTTGCGGACTAATGGATTTGGCTAGTACTTTCTTATCGAAACCAACCTATCATTCATATATTGACAAAAATTGTGAATCGATAAAAAATGTTGCCAAGAAGTTCTTCGCATCGGCTGTACGAGAAGAGAAAGAAGCAATGTGTGAAGCGAATGATGCAGAAAAACCGTCAGAATTGACCGTGTCTGGCGATGGCACATGGAAAAAAAGAGGGTTCTCTTCGTTGTTTGGCGTTACTTCGCTAATTGGATATTATACCGGAAAGGTATTAGACATTCTTGTGAAAAGCAGTGACTGCCACGATTGTAAGACTTGGACAAACAAATTGTATTCTGCCAAATACGAAGCGTGGTACGAAGAGCATGTTGATAGTGGCAATTGCAAAGCCAACCACGACGGACCCGCTGGAAACATGGAGGTATCAGCAGTTATAGAAATGTTCCAACGATCGGTGGAAAATCTTGGAGTGAAATTTCGTAACTACATCGGAGACGGTGACTCAAAGACGTACAGCGGCGTTGTTAATGCGAAACCTTATGGTGAAGATTTTTTAATAAACAAACAGAATGCATAGGGCATGTGCAAAAGAGAATGGGAACACGCCTGCGTGAACTAGTAAAAAAACACGTAGTTGAAACAAAAACCAAGGCTGGAAAGACTGTAAAAAGGAAAAGCCTTTCTGGCAGAGGAAAGCTTACTGCTAAAATGATCGACAAATTGACTGTTTACTATGGACTGGCTATTCGACGTAATCATGATTCAGTTGAGAAGATGAAAAATGCCATATGGGCAACTTATCATCACTACAGTTCAACCGACGAGAACCCTCAGCACGAGAAATGCCCGAGCGGCGAAGACTCCTGGTGCGAATGGCAGAGAGCTGCAGCTGCAGATGCTCTAGGATCATTTAAACACAGCTACACAGCTCTTCCTAATGACATTCTGGAAGCCATCAGGCCCATTTATCACGACTTGAGCAAGGACCAACTGTTGCAGCGATATCTTGGAGGTTTTACGAAAAATAATAATGAGAGTCTCAATCAGCTCATTTGGAAAATCTCTCCAAAGTCTGTCAGTGGCACCGCTACAATCGTTGAAATTGCAGCTCATGTAGCTACATGTACTTTCAATGAAGGTTCTTTTGCCTTGCTGGCCTTTATGCAAGAGATGCACATCCCGACAGGGCCAAGTTCTCATGACTGGGCACGACAAGCTGACGAGTTGCGAATTAGTAGAGCAGAGGAGCAAGCAGCGCGTGACAGTAAAGAAGAAAGAGTTTTGCGTAGACAAATGCGAAAAGATGCTCTAGACCATTTTGATGGAAGCCTTTTGCTCTACGGGCCTGGCATCGACGACTCTGTGTGAGTATAAAAAAATTGTCGAATTTTATGTTGAATTTGTCAGTACGCAAAACTTTAAAGCGTTTTTCTGAGACTTGTCATTTTTGGAGTCCGTGCCCACCATAACTAAAAATCTACTGGACCAATCGTTTTGAAATTTTGCAGTGTTTTTTCACATTATTCACCAGGTATTGTCGGGAGCTTTTTTTTTTCAATAATTATCAATTTTACAACAACAAATTAGACGTTTTTTTTAGCGAAAATCTGGTTTTTGGCTTCCAAGTGCTACAAAAAATCGAAAAATCGAAAAAAAAAAAAAATCCTCCCGTGAATACCTCGACAAACATCTCCTTTAACAAATGCATTTTGATTTTTTCGTTTCAGATGATTTGGTTGCGAGTTATGATGGGCACCGCAAAACAACTTTTTCTCGAGGCGCCTCCGGAGATTCACCGTCAGTCGCTCAATTTTTGATATTTTGCAATGAAAATTTAGGGAAATATTGTTCAAATGTTACATTATCATGTATGGATTGCCTGAATTAATTAACACCATCTGTATTGCCAAAAAAAAATCTTAAAAACATGCTTTTTTTTCACCGAATTAACCTTACCCCCCCCTTACGCGCAAAATGGTCCAATTCAAATCTAAAGATTTGAAAAAATGTATATTGCGTATGTACACAAAAGAAAATTTACGTGTTTCTGGATTCAGTCAAAAAAAAATATTGGACGGGGTAACTACCCCTCAACTCTGTATATCTTGCGCGTACGCGAAAAATTGTCAAATTCAAGTCTAAAAATCTGAAAAAATATATATTGCGTATAAACACGAAGAATATAAGACGTATCTTTGGATTTTCTCGAAAATAAATATTGGACGGAACTACCTCAAAATGTTTTGAATTGTTACCGTTTTTCATTTTCTCACTGTATCATCAAAGGGTCAAAAATAAATCATCGGGAACGAGAACAATTTCGGGAACAAAGACAGTGTCTCCAGTAAAGAAGCTGCTGATAACGGATTAGACGCAATATTGTATTATGCTGCGATAAATTACTCTTGAAGTGATAGTCTACACTAGAACCTTGAACTGTAAGAAAATGAAAATAATAAATTTGAATTTTTAAAGGTTCTAGAGTAAAATATCACTTCAAGAGTAACGTATCGCAGCATGACACAATATTGTGTATTGTCCATCATCAGCAGCTTCAATATCAACGCAACCATTTATACATAAGATACCATATTTGCTTCTACAAGTGTGGAAATATTCACTGTAAATTGGTTTTTACGATAAAGTAACTCATGTTTTCAGTTTTATTTGTGAGTTCTGCACAGTAAGCGCTACGTCAAAGTGAGCAGTTCTTTTCAGAGAAAATTTAATATTTTATATGAGTTTATGTGTAGAAATCATAAATTTCTCATTCGGAAAACAGTTAAAGATTTTGTAAGTTTTTCAAATTTTCAACGAGATATTTTCGTATAGAAATAAGTTGGTTAAAGAGTCGAATTGAAATAATATTTTTTGGTCATTGTTATTAATTGAAAATCAAGTTCATCTCGTATTATTATTATATTATTATGTTTTGTCTTGTGAATTATTTTTGTTGTGTATAACAAGTAAATTAAAATTGTTCTTGGTTAATTATAAAATAATATTTAAAAATTGTAGGATATAAATGTTATTTTTCTGATGCAATGTGAGATGTGTTCAATGAACAAAACAACACGTTGGCCAACTAATTATTAAATTCATTGCATTATAAATATTGAATAACAATATCAAAATTCTAAAGCGTGAAAATAAGTTTAATTTTCATTGTCACTCGTCTGCCTTTGTCGCCTTTTTCAACTTCCTTATGTACCGATATTTAGGAATAAAAGGGATATTATTCGAGTTATTACAACGCATTTTTTCAGCAATACTGAAGATGAAAGTAAATCCTATAAATGTCGTCAATCTTTTGCTTGGCGTATTTCAATCGCTAAATACAGAAGAGACTCCGATATATCGAAGGGAAATCGAATTAAAAGAGTACATCGAAGATATTTTATTGACTGCGATGAATGAATTTAATGGCGTGGAAATGACGATTGAAGAATCCCTAGATTTTCAAGAACCATACAAAAATACTAATGCCCGAATAATAGAAGATGACATTATGCATACTTTACCTATCCAGCCTGTGCCACCTACAAATGAGTGTACGAAAGACGAAGAAGATGTATCGTATGATTATTAATCAAGAGCTATAGATTTCTGGAGAAGTTGACAAAAAAGAAATTTACGCATTGACACTGTAAGAAAAAATGTTAAAAGAGTAAAATCTATAAATCAACTGCGACCATGGGCTAATTCATTAAATAAAGGTGGCACTTACAGAAAAAAAATCGCTAGAATTTGCGACATTACGTTTAATAATTTTAAAGTACCTATCGACGCTTATTTCATCGTTCCTGATAATGATTTACGCAAATGGGCCTTACCAGCCCAGAAAGAAATTGGCCATGAAGATTTTCGATTTACAGCTTCAAAAAAATGATTGAATCGATTTAAACACGCATACAGTATAGTATCCAGGAAAATCAATAAATTTATCACTAGAAAAACTTCAGAAGATGCTGAATGGTAAAAAGTGAAAGCAGATGAATTTGTGGCTTATGTTAAACACGATATAGCAAATTTTGGAATTCAAAATGTGTACAATTCCGATTAAAGCGGATTCCAGCTGGAGATGCATTCAGGAAGAACTTTGGCTGTCGAAGGAGAAAAGCAAGTACAGTACGTAAGGGTAGTTCCGTCCAATATTTTTTTTCGACAAAATCCAGAAACACGTAAATTTTCTTTTGTGTACATACGCAATATACATTTTTTCAAATTTTTAGATTTCAATTGGACCATTTTTCGCGTAAGCGCAAAATAAACAGCGTCCAAGGGTAGTTACCCCGTCCAATATTTTTTTTCTAAAAAATCCAAATATATGTATTTTGTTAGAACGGAATTCGATCCATCACGCGGATCACCGCGCAAGTCGAACGCGCGACACATAGCATACCAGTCACCTACTACGGGACTCATACACAAAACATAAACACAAACACTCGACACACAAAACGTTATACAACACAAAACTACGAATGTACAGAAAGGAACAAATAAACCTACAATATTAATCATACAACTCGTGTCATTCTTGCACTCCGCAGTGCCGTGCACCGCAATCTCCAACATATTTCCATCGTCTTCATACGCATTGTATATTTTATCAGAGTTTTAGACTTGAAATTGACCATTTTCTCGCGTAAACGCAAGATAAACAGCGTGTAAGGGTAGTTACCCCTCCAATATTTTTTTACGAGGAAATCCAATTATATGTCATATTTCCTTCGTGTTCGTACGCATTGTATATTTTTTCAGATTTTTAGGCTTAGATTTGACGATTTTGTGCATACGCGCAAGATAAACAGCGTTCGGGGTTAGTTACCCCGGCCAATATTTTTTTCGGGAAAATCCAAAAACACATAAATTTTCTTTTGTATTCATACGCAATATATTATAAGAATATTTGAAAATTATTAAATGAGGCGAAATCTATATTAACAATCTTTTATCAAACTATGATTAGTAGAGTGACCATTTTAATTTATTTATAAATATGACTACACATGAGCTGTCATTAATTTTACAATTCATTCATTCAGCATTCATTCATTCCCGGTATATTTAGTTAAAACGGTGTATATATTGTTAAAATCAGTGTATATGGTTAAAAACAGTGTAGTTTGTTAAAATGGGTGGATATCGTTGAAATTATGATGTATTGTCAATAACGGTTTTTCGTCGAGGCACTATATTTGTTTATTGCACTTTTAATGTTCTCGTTCTATCGTCTCTCTTTTTAAATTTGCTTGGCTTTTCGAGTGTTTTAATTTTTAATTTAACTGGTATGTCCCCGTAGTTTAAATTTCCGTTATTATTTTTAAATGGTCGATTTTCGATCAGTCACGATTCCATTTCAGAGAGGAACACCTCCACACCTCCTTCCTCCTGGAGAGACGTAGACCAAGCCCTCTACTTTCAAATTTGTGACCAGTTTCCCCACTCCCTGGGTCTAACCTAATCCACTCGTGCCGTGTTCATCGCGCATTTATATTTGAATCATTACAATATATTTTTTCAGATTTTTAGACTTGAATTTGACAATTTTTTACATAAATGTGATTATATTTAGGGCTGGCTCAACCCCTTAATTTTTTTTTTTTTTTTTTTGAGAAAAATACATTTTTCATTTCTCTTCATGAGAAAACTTTTCCAGTTGGATTGATTAAAAAATATTATGTTCTTGTGGATGAAACTGCCAAATCGCCCCTTGACATGCCTCACTTTGAAGGGTGGTTTCACCCCCTTAAACTGCTTTATGGCCGATAAAAAAAAATCCGTGTCGCTTAGTTTTTAGTCTACTATAATATACTATAAAAGAAATCAAATCGGAGACTTCGGGCTGGGATACCTTCTTTGTAAGTCGGAACTAAGCGCTTTGCTTGAAGTTCCGTATCACAATTTACTGAAGCTAACTTCAATTGTGCCCTCCAGATGAGGAACACTTCGCTACCAAAAACCTGGGTGAGACAGTTCGACGCTATGCCGGTCAATCGCTAACGATGCTCTCCGCGGTTCTCCTATTTATACTCGTCCCGATTTCCCATCCCGCTACATCGTCGTCGTCTCTTCCTTATCCATTACCTTTCCGGAGGATCTTTGAGTCAGTGTTGTCAACAAGGCATCGGTCACCGTTTGTTGTTGTTGTGATTTTTTGTATGTTATGGGCATTGCTGATGTCGATGGTGACCTCGATCAGCTGTCCGTTACAATACCTATTGCTATATACGGACCCTCAAAGAGGGCACCAAGGGAATTAGTTGATCAGTCCCCCTAATTTTGTTAGGTGGGGAATTTGAATCGCCGGGGGCCTCGTCAGAGAGATCCCTGCTCCTTTTCGAGACCGGTGTTGCTAACGTATCAGGCATAACAACAGGAAAGAGAAAAAAAGAAGAAAAAAAGATATAAAAACGAACAGCAGAGAAAGAAACCAGAGGATTTACAACAATCAACAAGACAGGACAAAACTTGCGGAGATCGAAACAGGGAGTTAGGAGAGGAGTTGCCTACCTCTCCTTATCGCTTTCCAATTCCGGCTGGAACCGGTCTCTGTTGATAGCCGAAGTTCAAAAGTATTCGTTCGACTCAAGTTGTGATCGTAATAAACGTAATACCAAGGATAAGCAAGCCAATGGCTGTAGCCCACTTTGATCCGCCAGCTGCAGATCACTTTCGCTGCGTAGATGCGCGTGGATACGTAGAATGGGTGGAAAAATGTTTACTAAGACACCAGAAGGTATAGGCAGTTGTAGAAGCAGAAATATGCACAAGTGGACACCAGGATAATCATACACCATATAATTCAGCACTAGAATATTCAACTAGACGTGATCGGTCATCTTGAAGCTTTTCAGGTCATGAAAATACTATTCATCATAGATAAAGAGGTTAAAAATTTCCTCAGAGATACCAAAAGAAATAGTTTCAGAGAATTCTGCTCCTCGATTGGCCCGCAGACTAGTAGTCCAGTCATTATATACATTTGGAAATGAAAATGAACCGGGAAAGCCAAATTTTGGATATTACGTGGGGGGCGGCTAGAAAAGCTTAAGTTCAAATTGTCGATCAAAATAACCTTGTGCGTTTTCCGCCATCTTGAAAAAGGGTTAAATTTAGTTTTTTCATCATAACTCGGTTCCCCGTTGAGATACGAAATTTTTTATACAATGCTTTTTTGTTGCTCTCTGCACGATCTACAATTAAGGTCTAATACATTTTTCACGTATCGATCGTCGTTATCGAGATATCGATAAAAAAAATCATAAATTTGGAGAGAAAAAATTGTTTTTCGCTATTTCCTTTTTTCTCGTCAAAGATGTCGAAAAATGTCTGAAATGAAACTTCTAGAGCGTGTTCAGACCTACAAATTCGTTTTTCTATTTTTCATTTCCGACGAAAATTACGACCTCTAGCGCGCCGCAAAGTCAGTAAGACTGTGCCCGGTTTCGATTGAGCCGCTCGCACGGTTGTATCCACACGTAAAAATGGATGAATGGTAGTTCAGGGAATTATTGGTATACAAAATAAATTAATGAACCAGCCAAATTATAAATCAAACACATGAAATTTATTAATCAAATAATTTTTATACAGCAAAAATAATAATTATTCGTGGTCATTTTTTTCACACGTTTTTCGTCGTTTTGATGGTCCTGGCTGTTGAAGTTCCTCCTCGGTACATTCATCGAGTCGTGAAAATTCTTCGATCGCGGCTGTTATTTGGAGTGAGCTATCGCTGTACATTTTTTTTCCATTGTTCCAATGCACGACGTTTATCTTTTGTTATCATTGTAGCAAGTAAAACTTGCAAAGATTCAGGAACAGCGGCTTCGACATCTTTCACGAATTCATCCGATGGGGGGTAATTGTTTTTATCGTAAACGACGCCTCTAATGTCCTCACGGATTATCGCAGCAGCTTCGCGAATAACTCTTAATCTTTCTTCGTGATAATCCTTTTTTTTTTCTCCGTACCATTTATCCGAGAGTATTTTGAAACCGGTATTTCGAAAGCACACCACGCAATCACGTCCTTGTTTTTCGATTATGAGAATGTCGTCTCCATACTTGTCTTGCAAATGTTTTTTAACCGTTATGATGTGAGGAACGAAATCTCCATTTATTTGGTTCACCAACTCGCTAATAGAAAATTGACATTCGTCTGAATTTTCTTTTAGAAAGGAGTAAATTGCCTCCATTGCCTCGTCTACTTTGTCCCCCGTAGGTCGTCCTTTCTTATTCCCCTCCTCAGGTAGTGCATGATATACATGAGAAATACATGTTCGATGGTATCGAGCTCCTACTGCGACGAGATCAGGTATACCATGAATACGCTCGATGATTGAAGTGGCAAATTCATCGTCACGTCCAGACAGGTATCCCATAACTTTTTCTTTCATCGATATTTCTACCACGGAATGAATTTTTTTCCGTCTATGCATTGGCAATTTTGATTCGTTGCAAAATATTTCTCGACAAAATAAACATCGATTTTTAAAATCAAAAGTGGGAATGACCTGCAGTTGTTCTTCTGGTTCTGGTTCTTGCGATGGAGACTCGCTTCGTCGAGAAGCAATTGACGCTAGCCGTTGGTTTCCATATTTTTTGTAGCACGAACTATGAACACTCACTGAGTCAATATTTTGTAACATCTCTTGATGCTCCATACACGTCCTCTTTTCACGCTCACCGCTAAGAGAGTCTGAACAGCTCTCTTTTTAGCCACATAAACATCGTCAATCAGAGGTTTTTTGCAAATGAAACAATCACCTATTTTCACACAAATTTTCAAACACGTTCGCTCGCTTCAAAAGACTCGAGACAACTGACTGGAATGCTACGAATAAGGAGCAGATGTTCCGGCGATAATCCGTGAGGACATTAGAGGTGTCGTTTACGATAAAAACAATTACCCCCCATCGGATGAATTCGTGAAAGATGTCGAAGCCGCTGTTCCTAAATCTTTGCAAGTTTTACTTGCTACAATGATAACAAAAGATAAACGTCGTGCATTGGAACAATGGAAAAAAAATGTACAGCGATAGCTCACTCCATAATAACAGCCGCGATTGAAGAATTTTCACGACTCGAAGAATGTACCGAGGAGGAACTTCAACAGCCAGGACCATCAAAACGACGAAAAACGTGTGAAAAAAATTACCACGAATAATTATTATTTTTGAAAATATGTAAATTTGAACAACTGGTGAATTTGAAAAATTAACGACGGAGCCAGGAATCGAACCTGGTATCTAGCGATGCTTTACCGGAGACTTACTCCACTAGACCACCTAGCCGCCCTGACTCTGTTGTCATTAATTTCTCTAAAAATAATATATATATATATATATATATTTATTCAATTTTAATATAATTTTAATATATTGTTACAAAGGGTGAAATCACCCGTTTTGCCCCCTCTTTAATGATCTAGTAGTCAGCATAGATAAAAGACGTTTATAAACCTCTTATGTCTTTAAAAAGAATAAGGTTGCTGCGCCAACCGATATTATTGTAAAAACAGTCTTGTTTCAGACTTTAACCTTTAAAGTGCATCACGGGTGTTTGACACCCGCAGAAATGTTTAAGGTCCCAAAAACACATTTATTAACGGTCTTCTTCCAGTTCTCGATGGTAGGTTTACAATCGTGGTACAGATTGGTGTTAATCACTATCACAGTGACAACTGTTACAAGTCTCGAAGGTTCTGAATGACTTATATTGATTTTATTCTAGGATTTAGGTAGAGATCTGATTTGTTCTCTATGATGTCTGAAGTTCTTCTGATCTATTCTATTTTCTGGAGAGGTTGAATTAGAGGAAAAGTAGGAGGAGTTCAAAAGGAGTCGCGATTTCTCGCGGGTCTCGGATGATTGGTCAAAGATGATGAAATAATTGAGGGTAGGATTTCTGATTCGTGCATGAGATCTCGGTGGTGGATTAGTGCGAGGTAATTGGTTTAGAGAAGCAAGCGGCGAATCGCTGATTGGTCTTGTTATCGTTAAAATAAGGGCGCTATCCTGGATTCTGGGAATAGGGGTTTCTTTATTTGTGAATTATCCGTGATTTCTCTTCCCATGTTTCCGGTGTTTAGTCTACTCGATTATCTTAATTACTGCAGGTGTTTATTACTTTGAGTTATTACGGTTGAGATCGTAAATCAAAGGTTTTATGTGAAAGCTAATGTTGAAAGGTATAACGGTTAAATGGGAAAAAATGTGCATACCATGTATGTTATGAATATGACTGATAAAATAACGGTTGATCTAGCGTGTGAGAACTATCGATATAAGGATTTGGACGTTATGATGGTAGCTATGTGTGTTAGTATTAATCTACGACTATCGGTAAGAGCACGTGAGGCTCTCTTATGATAACTGCACGCTGGTCAGGTAGGGCGCAGGGAGGGCGCCGCCGTGGATACCGGCTGGCACGTAACACAACTATTGGGTATTTTACCTTAGTAAAAATGGCAGATATTTTGATTTGTTTGAAAAATGGTGGTAGATGGCGATAAAGACATGCAAAAACGTGTCTACCGTATGTCATACTGATAGGGCTGAAACACAAATAAATATTTACAGAAAGTCATTCAAAATCTGTGTCCAAAAAGGTAGACCAAAATCTTGACCCGAACACCCTGGCAGACCACCGTAAAGGGCAGTAAATCCGTGTAGATTGGAGATCGGGCATTACAGTTACGTTCGATTACCAGAATTTTAGTCAGTCATATTGGTACATAGCAAGGTGAGCATACAGGTATATTATTAATTATTATTCATAATTATTTATCATTATTAACTGTTTGTTATGGTTATTTATCAATATTTGGCCTCACATCGCTTTGTTAATGGTATAATCTTAATATCTGATTGTGAGTAGAAAATTTTCTTCTGAAATGAATTTTCAAATTACTAGTTCTTCTTCTTCCACGTGACTATTCTCAAATCGAGGATGTGCCAAGGTACTCTTTAATTACACCTGGTACCTCCAGGACTTTCAAAACTAATTTATCTTTGTCCAGATATTTATGGTTGCAGGTTATTCCAGAACGCAGTTTCTCCATTCATCGGAGTGTCTTGGTTAAGTCAGGCTTGCGTGGCTTAGGTTCGGGAGAGATTTGTGGAACAAACGAAAAAAAGAAAAAAAAAAAAACAATAGCGGAATAGTACACTGATTGTGAAACAGACACATGGTTACATTAGTTATTTGTTAAACGTAGATTGATTACAAATTTAAATTATTTTTAGCAATAAAATCAGCCAGGACAAGGATGACGTACATAGGATATTTTAGAAATAACATTTGTAGATTAAAGCCAAGAATGATGTTGTTTTTCCGAAAAAAGTGTGAGTTTAACTGTGCATAGGTTAAAATAGAGCCATTCCCGAAATAAGTGATTAGGTGATACAATGGTAATCACACCGGCACGTCAATGGAGCACGTCAATGGAGCCCATTCTAACTAGGTACTCATTAGCATTAGTGTGATTTGTTTTAATCTGGCTTATGAGTGAAATCTTCCTTGTGGCAAGAACTAAGCCGTTGAACCATGGCTGGTTAGTAAATTGGCCCGCCATTGAACATTAGGTGACACCTTTGTGATGGCCTATGTCGAGGATGCTAGTTTGTAATGTACACATAGTGGAGCTTCTTGAAAGTTGTTTAAGGTTGGCCCAAAATATTTTATTGTTAAATTCTATAGGCTGATCCCCTACCGACTGAGCGGCACGATCAGCTTGTTCATTTCCTGATAAATCTATATGGAATGGAATCCACACCAAGATGCACTGACCCCCGAATTCGTGGGTTTCGAATAGTTTTTGTTTGATATTAGTCAAGATCGGGTTTATCCTATTTTTTGTCAGAGGGTGTAACAGAGCAGAAATGACACTCAGAGAATCTGTGAAAATTAATGTTTTCAAGTAACTCCTATCGTTAATTAGATCTAGTGATTTAGAGATGCCCAAAGCCTCTGCAGATAAGATAGATGAGTTGTCATTAAGTCTATAAAGGCGAGGCAGGCCTTCATCCGGGGGGGTCACTGCTGCCGAAACTTTCGGAGGTGAAGAGGTTTTGGAACCGTCGGAATAAATTTGTAAAAAGTCTGGAACGTCAGACTTACAGATCAGTTTTAAGGGGGTTCCTAACCCAAGAGCGTAGTATAACATTAACGATTTTCAAAATTGTATGGATTCGGGAGTAGAGGAAGTAAAAAATTGGGTAAATTGGTTTTAAAAGTACGCAATTTCAGCTTTAACTAAAAAAAAAAATCATTTCGTAACGTGAAAATTGTGGCTGCTATCGCCACTGAAGTCATCGTGTGCAAAAAGCAGTGTTGTAAACGGTAACCATGTTTTCAGCCAAACGGTGAGTCTGAAAAACAAAAACCAAAGATCACTTTGCAGGCTAAGGTACCCTCTACGCAGGTAAGGTAGGTTGTGAATCGGGGAATTGTTAAATTGAATGTAGTTAGGTAGGTTGCCGAGAAGTCTTTTAGAGAAAACACGCAGCTGAGTCTTTTTCTTACTAATCATTAGGCCCCTGTGTAGGAGCCAGTAGTTTTTGGAGTCTAGGGAGGCTGAAACTTTATCAAAAGCAATATGAAATTCCCGGTGGGAGGGGTTTATTACCACATCGTCGGCGTATGTGAGGGTTTTAGTGTTGGAACCTCTGTTATTAAGGATAGATCTGATATAAATATTAAAAAGAATGGGGTCCGAGAACAGAACCCTGGGGGAGGCCGAGGTTTGCAAGCCTAACAGCCATATCTGCCCCCCGAGTCCTGCCATGGAGCACCCTTTACCAGATAACATGTCTTATAAATCCCACGATTCGATCGCAGTTGCCGAATTCGATTAGATCTTGGATAAGAATTTTGTGGATCACATTATCAATCGCTCCCTCAATATCCACGAAAACACCAGAAAGGTATTTCTTCTTTAAAAGCTTGTGGAAATATCAGTTGTAAGAACAGTGATTAGCCGATTGGACTTTTCTGAAACCGTAAAAGCACTTCGGAAATATATGACGGTTTTTGGTTCACCAGAGTAGTCTACAGTTGACTATTCTCTCTAAGGTTTTGAGGACGGCTGAGGATAGGGTGATTGGTCTAAATTCTTTGGATCCAGGTTTAGGTACGAAACGCTATACAAGGTGGTCCATTTAAGTTGATGCAGCAGAATATCTCGAGAACCAGCCATTTTAGAGAAAGATGTTTGAAATAAAAGTTTCATGATTCGAAGGGGGAAAAACACTGTGTCATCGTACTTTTTATTTGGTGCAGGCTTACAAGGTCATTTGGAGGTCAACGTTGTTTTTTTAAATAGGAACATGTACTTTTTTTGACAGATTTGCATGTTACCCATAAAAATGAAAAACTTTTATTCGAAACTTTTTTTTATACATCAATTTTTCAAGGTATCTCAAAATTAAGAAAATAGGTAGTAGAAAGATCTGGTGACCGAGCATGCCAATGTACTAGTCCTACTAGTCTACCTATGTTTTTGTTTCCATTCCATGAAGGTACGAGATCTACTCTCCGAACTGAGCCCGTGGTGGGGATTCCGTTCGAACGAGAATAAGGGGAAGCGGCACTACTAGGAGTGGCACTATTACGGGAGCGGACTGTAGTCTCATCATAATGGATTATTCAATCATCGCGGAAAAAATTAAAATGATTTTGATCTATGGTGAATCCGGAAGAAACAATCATAAAGCTATTACATTGTACGCTAACCGTTTTCAAATTGAAAAATTGATGTCGTATAAAAAAAAGTTTGGGACAAAAGTTATTCATAATTTTTATGTGTAAAATGCAAATCTGTAAAAAAAAGTACATGTTCCCATTTCAAAAAACAATGTTGACCTTCAAATGACCTTGTAAACCTCCACCAAATCAACAGTACGATGGCACAGTGTTTTGCCCCCACCGAACCATGAAACCTTTATTTCAAAAATCTTTCTCTAAAATGGCTGATTCTCGAGTTATTCTGCTGTGTCAACTTAAATGGACCACCTTGTATAATGAAACCAATCCTCTGGGAATTCACCTAACCGTGAGTGATATCAGTGTCTAGTCTGGTCGTAGTTTCCGGACTCTAAAGTAATACAGTTTTCAGCCGCGAAAGGGATAGAGACCTTGCTAAATGCAGATGCTATGTCTTTATCATCTGGGGAATGAGTGGGGACTATCTTGGGGAGGTGGAGTCTGCTTTTAAAGGCCTTGATTGACCCTCAGACCTTATCAAGGCTATAGTCCAGTCATTACGTCGGAAAAATCGGGTTAGAAATGAAAATGAACCGAGAAAGCCAAATTTTGGATATTACGTGGGGGGCGGCTAGAAAAGCTTAAGTTCAAATTGTCGACCAAAATAACTTTGTGCGTTTTCCGCCATCTTGAAAAAAGGGTTAAATTTAGTTTTTTCAACATAACTCGGTTCCCCGTTGAGATCGATAAAAAAACCATAAATTTGGGGAGAAAAAATTGTTTTTCGCTATTTCCTTTTTTCTCGTCAAAGATGTCGAAAAATGTCTGAAATGAAACTTCTAGAGCGTGTTCAGACCTACAAATTCGTTGTTTTATTTTTCATTTCCGACGAAAATTACGACCTCTAGCGCGCCGCAAAGTCAGTAAGACTGTGCCCGGTTTCGATTGAGCCGTTCGCACGGTTGTATCCACACGTAAAAATGGATGAATGGTAGTTCAGGGAATTATTGGTATACAAAATAAATTAATGAACCAGCCAAATTATAAATCAAACACATGAAATTTATTATTCAAATAATTTTTATACAGCAAAAATAATAATTGAGTAAGAATTTCTTCTCTGCATGCACGATGTAAGGAGACTGTAGTGTGTAGATGTTATGTTTACCCTTTCAATCCTTTGCTTCCGATGAGAAGCCCGTAAGACGGCAATGCCGTCTAATAAATGAGATGCGGGTGTGCAAATCATTAATCTACGAGAGAATTTTGTTGAAAATATATTGTAACGTTTTAGGCGTTACGTTAATAAAATATGGATCCGCGAGTTTACTTATTAAGTCGAAGAAATCAAGAGCGTGAATAACAAGCCAAAATCAAAGGCGAAATTAAAATGTTGTGAAAAGCTTTTAATGCTTAATACGTGTTTCTTGTTTAACCTTTAAAGTGCATCGTTGTTTCGCGGATCATTAAGTGCATCGTGGGTGTCCGACACCCGCGAGACTTTGAACGTTAATTACTCAGCCGCTATCGAATATTTTGTTACAAAAATTTAATCCGATATAGTTTAACATATATATTTTATTATATAGTAGGTATTTTAATTATTTATTTATTTTAATAACACAAAAAAAATTGCTGAAAGAAAAAAAATGGAAAAAATGGATTTTTTTACTTAAAAAATTGTATCTCGCGTAATTTTAAATATTTTTAGCTAAAAATTTAGGATGGTACTCTTCAAATACTATACTTTTAGAAAAAAAATACTATAATACGGATGTTTTCAAAAAAGATATTTATTTGCACATTTGAAGTGCCAATTTTTCGGGTAAAATAACACATCAATTCTTAGCTATTTTCATGTTTTTATTTAATAAAAAAAGGATCGAAATAATGAAATAATACAAAATATTGAAGGATCACATAAAAAAGGATCGTATAAAAAAGTATTATTTATAAAAAAATAAAGTAATTTTCTTCTGCGTCACTTTCTTGGCCGCCAAAATTCTCTTCATCGTCTGCCGTTTCTAATAACGTTTCACGCAACAAGCGTGGTCGTAGGCTATAAGCCATCTACAAAGCAAAAATGTGTTAAATAATGAAAATAAAAATTTTTTTTCACTTTCGATAGTGTACTTACGTTAAATTATTGTTAATTACGTATACTAAAACAGAGAAAAAATTTGCTCCAAAAACACTTTTTCACCCACTACGTGCACAGTGGGTGTCGGACACCCGCGGATTTTAGAACGTCTACTTTGCGCAGCATCTGTTCGTATACTGACGCTTACCAAAATATACTAACCTACTTTACTTACAGTTAGTGATCTCAATTGCAGGTAGATGACGACATATACCCACTTTTTTCAAATTAAGTAATGTTTTTGGGACCTTAAACATTTCTGCGGGTGTCAAACACCCGTGATGCACTTTAAAGGTTAAAGTCTGAAACAAGACTGTTTTTACAATAATATCGGTTGGCGCAGCAACCTTATTCTTTTTAAAGACATAAGAGGTTTATAAACGTCTTTTATCTATGCTGACTACTAGATCATTAAAGAGGGGGCAAAACGGGTGATTTCACCCTTTGTAACAATATATGTTTTAGTATACGTAATTAACAATAATTTAACGTAAGTACACTATCGAAAGTGAAAAAAAATTTTTATTTTCATTATTTAACACATTTTTGCTTTGTAGATGGCTTATAGCCTACGACCACGCTTGTTGCGTGAAACGTTATTAGAAACGGCAGACGATGAAGAGAATTTTGGCGGCCAAGAAAGTGACGCAGAAGAAAATTACTTTATTTTTTTATAAATAATACTTTTTTATACGATCCTTTTTTATGTGATCCTTCAATATTTTGTATTATTTCATTATTTCGATCCTTTTTTTATTAAATAAAAACATGAAAATAGCTAAGAATTGATGTGTTATTTTACCCGAAAAATTGGCACTTCAAATGTGCAAATAAATATCTTTTTTGAAAACATCCGTATTATAGTATTTTTTTTCTAAAAGTATAGTATTTGAAGAGTACCATCCTAAATTTTTAGCTAAAAATATTTAAAATTACGCGAGATACAATTTTTTAAGTAAAAAAATCCATTTTTTCCATTTTTTTTCTTTCAGCAATTTTTTTTGTGTTATTAAAATAAATAAATAATTAAAATACCTACTATATAATAAAATATATATGTTAAACTATATCGGATTAAATTTTTGTAACAAAATATTCGATAGCGGCTGAGTAATTAACGTTCAAAGTCTCGCGGGTGTCGGACACCCACGATGCACTTAATGATCCGCGAAACAACGATGCACTTTAAAGGTTAAACAAGAAACACGTATTAAGCATTAAAAGCTTTTCACAACATTTTAATTTCGCCTTTGATTTTGGCTTGTTATTCACGCTCTTGATTTCTTCGACTTAATAAGTAAACTCGCGGATCCATATTTTATTAACGTAACGCCTAAAACGTTACAATATATTTTCAACAAAATTCTCTCGTAGATTAATGATTTGCACACCCGCATCTCATTTATTAGACGGCATTGCCGTCTTACGGGCTTCTCATCGGAAGCAAAGGATTGAAAGGGTAAACATAACATCTACACACTACAGTCTCCTTACATCGTGCATGCAGAGAAGAAATTCTTACTCAATTATTATTTTTGCTGTATAAAAATTATTTGAATAATAAATTTCATGTGTTTGATTTATAATTTGGCTGGTTCATTAATTTATTTTGTATACCAATAATTCCCTGAACTACCATTCATCCATTTTTACGTGTGGATACAACCGTGCGAACGGCTCAATCGAAACCGGGCACAGTCTTACTGACTTTGCGGCGCGCTAGAGGTCGTAATTTTCGTCGGAAATGAAAAATAAAACAACGAATTTGTAGGTCTGAACACGCTCTAGAAGTTTCATTTCAGACATTTTTCGACATCTTTGACGAGAAAAAAGGAAATAGCGAAAAACAATTTTTTCTCCCCAAATTTATGGTTTTTTTATCGATCTCAACGGGGAACCGAGTTATGTTGAAAAAACTAAATTTAACCCTTTTTTCAAGATGGCGGAAAACGCACAAAGTTATTTTGGTCGACAATTTGAACTTAAGCTTTTCTAGCCGCCCCCCACGTAATATCCAAAATTTGGCTTTCTCGGTTCATTTTCATTTCTAACCCGATTTTTCCGACGTAATGACTGGACTATAGCCTTGATAAGGTCTGAGGGTCAATCAAGGCCTTTAAAAGCAGACTCCACCTCCCCAAGATAGTCCCCACTCATTCCCCAGATGATAAAGACATAGCATCTGCATTTAGCAAGGTCTCTATCCCTTTCGCGGCTGAAAACTGTATTACTTTAGAGTCCGGAAACTACGACCAGACTAGACACTGATATCACTCACGGTTAGGTGAATTCCCAGAGGATTGGTTTCATTATACAAGGTGGTCCATTTAAGTTGACACAGCAGAATAACTCGAGAATCAGCCATTTTAGAGAAAGATTTTTGAAATAAAGGTTTCATGGTTCGGTGGGGGCAAAACACTGTGCCATCGTACTGTTGATTTGGTGGAGGTTTACAAGGTCATTTGAAGGTCAACATTGTTTTTTGAAATGGGAACATGTACTTTTTTTTACAGATTTGCATTTTACACATAAAAATTATGAATAACTTTTGTCCCAAACTTTTTTTTATACGACATCAATTTTTCAATTTGAAAACGGTTAGCGTACAATGTAATAGCTTTATGATTGTTTCTTCCGGATTCACCATAGATCAAAATCATTTTAATTTTTTCCGCGATGATTGAATAATCCATTATGATGAGACTACAGTCCGCTCCCGTAATAGTGCCACTCCTAGTAGTGCCGCTTCCCCTTATTCTCGTTCGAACGGAATCCCCACCACGGGCTCAGTTCGGAGAGTAGATCTCGTACCTTCATGGAATGGAAACAAAAACATAGGTAGACTAGTAGGACTAGTACATTGGCATGCTCGGTCACCAGATCTTTCTACTACCTATTTTCTTAATTTTGAGATACCTTGAAAAATTGATGTATAAAAAAAAGTTTCGAATAAAAGTTTTTCATTTTTATGGGTAACATGCAAATCTGTCAAAAAAAGTACATGTTCCTATTTAAAAAAACAACGTTGACCTCCAAATGACCTTGTAAGCCTGCACCAAATAAAAAGTACGATGACACAGTGTTTTTCCCCCTTCGAATCATGAAACTTTTATTTCAAACATCTTTCTCTAAAATGGCTGGTTCTCGAGATATTCTGCTGCATCAACTTAAATGGACCACCTTGTATAGCGTTTCGTACCTAAACCTGGATCCAAAGAATTTAGACCAATCACCCTATCCTCAGCCGTCCTCAAAACCTTAGAGAGAATAGTCAACTGTAGACTACTCTGGTGAACCAAAAACCGTCATATATTTCCGAAGTGCTTTTACGGTTTCAGAAAAGTCCAATCGGCTAATCACTGTTCTTACAACTGATATTTCCACAAGCTTTTAAAGAAGAAATACCTTTCTGGTGTTTTCGTGGATATTGAGGGAGCGATTGATAATGTGATCCACAAAATTCTTATCCAAGATCTAATCGAATTCGGCAACTGCGATCGAATCGTGGGATTTATAAGACATGTTATCTGGTAAAGGGTGCTCCATGGCAGGACTCGGGGGGCAGATATGGCTGTTAGGCTTGCAAACCTCGGCCTCCCCCAGGGTTCTGTTCTCGGACCCCATTCTTTTTAATATTTATATCAGATCTATCCTTAATAACAGAGGTTCCAACACTAAAACCCTCACATACGCCGACGATGTGGTAATAAACCCCTCCCACCGGGAATTTCATATTGCTTTTGATAAAGTTTCAGCCTCCCTAGACTCCAAAAACTACTGGCTCCTACACAGGGGCCTAATGATTAGTAAGAAAAAGACTCAGCTGCGTGTTTTCTCTAAAAGACTTCTCGGCAACCTACCTAACTACATTCAATTTAACAATTCCCCGATTCACAACCTACCTTACCTGCGTAGAGGGTACCTTAGCCTGCAAAGTGATCTTTGGTTTTTGTTTTTCAGACTCACCGTTTGGCTGAAAACATGGTTACCGTTTACAACACTGCTTTTTGCACACGATGACTTCAGTGGCGATAGCAGCCACAATTTTCACGTTACGAAATGATTTTTTTTTTTAGTTAAAGCTGAAATTGCGTACTTTTAAAACCAATTTACCCAATTTTTTACTTCCTCTACTCCCGAATCCATACAATTTTGAAAATCGTTAATGTTATACTACGCTCTTGGGTTAGGAACCCCCTTAAAACTGATCTGTAAGTCTGACGTTCCAGACTTTTTACAAATTTATTCCGACGGTTCCAAAACCTCTTCACCTCCGAAAGTTTCGGCAGCAGTGACCCCCCCGGATGAAGGCCTGCCTCGCCTTTATAGACTTAATGACAACTCATCTATCTTATCTGCAGAGGCTTTGGGCATCTCTAAATCACTAGATCTAATTAACGATAGGAGTTACTTGAAAACATTAATTTTCACAGATTCTCTGAGTGTCATTTCTGCTCTGTTACACCCTCTGACAAAAAATAGGATAAACCCGATCTTGACTAATATCAAACAAAAACTATTCGAAACCCACGAATTCGGGGGTCAGTGCATCTTGGTGTGGATTCCATTCCATATAGATTTATCAGGAAATGAACAAGCTGATCGTGCCGCTCAGTCGGTAGGGGATCAGCCTATAGAATTTAACAATAAAATATTTTGGGCCAACCTTAAACAACTTTCAAGAAGCTCCACTATGTGTACATTACAAACTAGCATCCTCGACATAGGCCATCACAAAGGTGTCACCTAATGTTCAATGGCGGGCCAATTTACTAACCAGCCATGGTTCAACGGCTTAGTTCTTGCCACAAGGAAGATTTCACTCATAAGCCAGATTAAAACAAATCACACTAATGCTAATGAGTACCTAGTTAGAATGGGCTCCATTGACGTGCTCCATTGACGTGCCGGTGTGATTACCATTGTATCACCTAATCACTTATTTCGGGAATGGCTCTATTTTAACCTATGCACAGTTAAACTCACACTTTTTTCGGAAAAACAACATCATTCTTGGCTTTAATCTACAAATGTTATTTCTAAAATATCCTATGTACGTCATCCTTGTCCTGGCTGATTTTATTGCTAAAAATAATTTAAATTTGTAATCAATCTACGTTTAACAAATAACTAATGTAACCATGTGTCTGTTTCACAATCAGTGTACTATTCCGCTATTGTTTTTTTTTTTTTCTTTTTTTCGTTTGTTCCACAAATCTCTCCCGAACCTAAGCCACGCAAGCCTGACTTAACCAAGACACTCCGATGAATGGAGAAACTGCGTTCTGGAATAACCTGCAACCATAAATATCTGGACAAAGATAAATTAGTTTTGAAAGTCCTGGAGGTACCAGGTGTAATTAAAGAGTACCTTGGCACATCCTCGATTTGAGAATAGTCACGTGGAAGAAGAAGAACTAGTAATTTGAAAATTCATTTCAGAAGAAAATTTTCTACTCACAATCAGATATTAAGATTATACCATTAACAAAGCGATGTGAGGCCAAATATTGATAAATAACCATAACAAACAGTTAATAATGATAAATAATTATGAATAATAATTAATAATATACCTGTATGCTCACCTTGCTATGTACCAATATGACTGACTAAAATTCTGGTAATCGAACGTAACTGTAATGCCCGATCTCCAATCTACACGGATTTACTGCCCTTTACGGTGGTCTGCCAGGGTGTTCGGGTCAAGATTTTGGTCTACCTTTTTGGACACAGATTTTGAATGACTTTCTGTAAATATTTATTTGTGTTTCAGCCCTATCAGTATGACATACGGTAGACACGTTTTTGCATGTCTTTATCGCCATCTACCACCATTTTTCAAACAAATCAAAATATCTGCCATTTTTACTAAGGTAAAATACCCAATAGTTGTGTTACGTGCCAGCCGGTATCCACGGCGGCGCCCTCCCTGCGCCCTACCTGACCAGCGTGCAGTTATCATAAGAGAGCCTCACGTGCTCTTACCGATAGTCGTAGATTAATACTAACACACATAGCTACCATCATAACGTCCAAATCCTTATATCGATAGTTCTCACACGCTAGATCAACCGTTATTTTATCAGTCATATTCATAACATACATGGTATGCACATTTTTTCCCATTTAACCGTTATACCTTTCAACATTAGCTTTCACATAAAACCTTTGATTTACGATCTCAACCGTAATAACTCAAAGTAATAAACACCTGCAGTAATTAAGATAATCGAGTAGACTAAACACCGGAAACATGGGAAGAGAAATCACGGATAATTCACAAATAAAGAAACCCCTATTCCCAGAATCCAGGATAGCGCCCTTATTTTAACGATAACAAGACCAATCAGCGATTCGCCGCTTGCTTCTCTAAACCAATTACCTCGCACTAATCCACCACCGAGATCTCATGCACGAATCAGAAATCCTACCCTCAATTATTTCATCATCTTTGACCAATCATCCGAGACCCGCGAGAAATCGCGACTCCTTTTGAACTCCTCCTACTTTTCCTCTAATTCAACCTCTCCAGAAAATAGAATAGATCAGAAGAACTTCAGACATCATAGAGAACAAATCAGATCTCTACCTAAATCCTAGAATAAAATCAATATAAGTCATTCAGAACCTTCGAGACTTGTAACAGTTGTCACTGTGATAGTGATTAACACCAATCTGTACCACGATTGTAAACCTACCATCGAGAACTGGAAGAAGACCGTTAATAAATGTGTAATTAACCCAAGTGTTGTCATAAACAATTATTTCAATCACGCATAGTGATGGTTGGCACGAGCCCTACCTAACGAACTTTCAGAATTGTGGGCGAGTTGAACGAGAAGATCTGAGGAGCTGATCAGCGGATTCCCGAGATCTACATACACCAACTACGTAAGTCAAGAGAACGATTTAAATCACGCGGCGAATCAGGATCGACTCGGAACGTTCCTCTCGGAACGTAACAGTTGGACAGTTTGGAAGGCATGATTGAAGTAATTTCATTTTCGTGGGATCAGGGCGTAATCGATGTGTAAAAAGTATCCCATTACATGACGCATGCATTTTTCAATCAATTAAAGAAAACAAGGTTTCCTGAAATGGATTTTTAACAGAGTTATGGGGATTTTATTAGGGAGGTCGAAAACTTTAGTAGTTGGACATATCTTGAAGGTTATCAGAGAAGTTGGACAAGATTCTAACCAGAAGATGGACAATACTCAAATATGTACATGCCATTAAATTTTATTATTTCAACTTTATTGCTCACTTGATTTATGATTTTAACAATAGTATATAATTGTTGTATAGTATTTTAGGATACATTTTTTTAACGCACCTATAACATACATATACGAATGCAGCATAACGTAAAGGTAAAAAATAAGTGAAAAATCAAGACTCCTCTTCTTTGAACTTTTTTTTTGCCTGTAAAATTTTAACTTTCTCATGAAGTGAAAAATCTTCAACTTCACTAAGTTGATTTTCTAATTCAAGTGCATTTTCCTTTGAATTTAAAGTTTTCATACTTGATTTTATATATATACTAGCTGACCCGGCCACGCGTTGCTGTGGCTAAAGTTTTTGTTATATTATATTATAGTAAGCAATCTAAGAGGAACAATAAGAAAACATCAGTCACGGAGTCCACTATGCTTTTTCACACAGATGGTATTTGCAAAAAAATATGGTGATCTTATTTGACTTTCTACTACTAGAACCCTTTAGTACAATGAAATTATTTACGAACAAAGACGAAAATGTTGATGTTGGTATACAAATTCACTGGATTGAGATTTGAAGGGGAAGTACGTTGAACACAATTAATTAAAATGTTCTTACACTTGATATTAAGCATAAATCAGTAGGTACGAAATAAAAATTTATCAGATTTATTATTTCCATTTAATTTCATAACAAATATAAGTATATTACAGTATAATACAGTAAATAACATGTGACGCTTAAACTCATGAATGAGGTAGGCAAGGCAGACAGTCTTAAACTTTTCAACATTAATATCTATTTTTTTGAATTATAAATACTTTCAATTTCAATTTAATTTAACACCAATCGGTGCACAATGTTTTTGGTTAACCTGTCTTTAGCTAACACAAATAGATTCGACGGTTTCCCAACACGTGAACACGCAACATATAGTTGCCCATGAGAAAAACATGGATTTTCCAAATCTAAACCACAAATGGACATTGTTTGACCTTGAGATTTATTTATAGACATGGCGAAAGCTAAACGAATTGGAAACTGTAGCCTTTTGAAGGGTATGGTAGAATCTGATGGTATCATCGGAATACGTGGCAGCAGGACCACTTTTCCTTTAAACTTCCCAGCCAAAATGGTTGCTTCAAGAATGTTTCCGGTGATCTTTTTGATGACCAAACGCGTACCGTTACATAATTGAGGTGGATTCAAATTACGGAGGAGAATAATAGGGGAACCAATCTTTAATCGAAGATTATGTGGTGGCATTCCAGGGATATCTAATGAATTTAAAAATTCAATCGGAAAATTTACACTTTCATTTTCATCAACAACAGTATCGATTGATTTAAAAGACATCAGATCGCCTGGTAACAACTGTTGTATCTGGAAGTTAATTTCGTCAACATTAACGTTTTTGGCTGCCAAAATCGCCCGTTGACTAAGCTATTCATGATTCAAATAATTATTCTGTATATCCGGGAAAATACTCTGAATCAATTCATTTTTATCCTGAACAACAGTGCAAAAATTGTCTGGTAGTTTAATGCATTGCGTATTTGGTTGCAGTTCTATTTTACCGTTCCCAATATCTAGTAGTTGTTCGGAAAATATTTGTGCTGATGGATCATTTTGCAATTGTACTCGCATATTTATGGTCAATCGAAGTGTTTCAACACTTCGCCATAAGAATGATTGTTTCAAAGATGCATTAATCTCATCCGCGAAAGTAGAGCGAGGTATAACCGGTAAGGTCTGCCGGAAGTCACCAGACAAAAGTAAGATAGCACCACCGAAAAGTTTATTATTGCTGTTTAAATCTTGCATAGTTCTGTTTAATGCTTCAAGTGAATATTTGTGTGCCATTGTGCACTCGTCCCAAATTATTATAGAACTCTTCCGCAACACTGCAGCTATTCCACTATTCTTTTTGATGTTACACATTGCATCTGGTTTATTATGAACGTCCAATGGCAGCTTGAATGTTGAATGTGCTGTTCGCCCACCATCCAGTAAAATAACCGCAATGCCTGACGATGCTACTGCTAATGCGATTTTTTTTGCGACCGTATTTTGGCAAGAATCAACGATATTAAAAATGTCTTACCGGATCCACCGGGTGCATCCAAGAAAAAAAAACCGCCTTGTTCAGCAGCAACAGCCAGCATAATCCGATCATAAATAATTTTTTGTTCTGCTGTCAGTAATGGTTCACTGTTCATGATAATTGTTGCTAAACTTCCATGGTCATATTGATTTTCTCGTTGTAAATCGGTATTGACTAAGTCGGTGGCTGGACGATTAGGTGATGGCATACCATAATGATTAAGTGGTAAATTTGAAATAAGAACACATAAATCCTCGATCAAGACCAATGCTTCATTGTACATCTCTGGTGTATAATCTATGTTTTGGCATTGATTTGTTTGTCTAATTCGGTGCAAGATGTCTTCTGTCATAC
The DNA here is from genome assembly GCF_021155785.1 of Neodiprion fabricii. Classification (NCBI taxonomy): domain Eukaryota; kingdom Metazoa; phylum Arthropoda; class Insecta; order Hymenoptera; family Diprionidae; genus Neodiprion; species Neodiprion fabricii. Next base: position 19,081,470 of record NC_060239.1, read on the forward strand.
AATTTTTATATTTTTCCCACAAAGTTTGTGCTTGCGAGGGATAACATGTCGTCAAAATAATTGCAAACAACTGACGAATGTTATTCGGTGTTGATGTCAACGCAGCATCAGCAAGCGTTAAGTCCCAATGGTTATCGTCTTCTAGCAATTGCAGTTCACGACATGCATCCTGGTATGTATTAAATACTCGACCATTAACTGTTCGTAAAAATTCAAAAGACGTTGGTCCGGGAACATTCACCAATAACAAACGTAAATAGAAGCACTCACGTTGCTTTGGATGTACCGTGTAAAGTCTCCCCAATGTCTTAGCTTTGAATATGCCTGTAATAGAAGGATGTGGTTTTCCTTGTTTCCGTGGCTCCCATTTTTTACTGGATTTGTTCCATGTGAAATAACGCGGAACATCACCATACACCAATGTCTTCGCGAATTGGCCAAAAACATCAGGTTTTTGACACAATGTAAAAAATTCAGTTAGAGTCGTTTTCGGAGCTTCGAACGCTCTTTGGAGAACATTTTCTTCAGTGAAGTATACACGTTGACTGTTTTCAAGATGTATTGCCAGATGTTGGACAGCAGGATCTCTTTCGTGGATGGGAAAGCTGAGAATATGCCAAATAGCTTCATTGCTGCTAATGTATCTGCCCATTTGGTATCGTGCTATTTCGTCATTTTTATTTATGTTTTGTACTTCAAATATGGCCAAATCACTGCCTTTGTTTACGTATTTACAAATATACTTAATTGATTTAACAGAACTGCAAAGCTCAACATTGATATGAGCTTTGTAAGTTTTTGAAAGTAGTGGTGAGTATGGTACCACCCACTGATTATCAAACTCAACTTGATTTTGAAAGTTCGGCAGTCGCATTGTAAATGTATGGCCACCATTCTCAGTACTTCTGCGGCGATACATTGGATAACCATCAATATCCGTGATCGTGTCATTCGTATGCGGCTTTGGGAAGTTTTTTTTACATTTTCCATTTTCCATGCACGGCGACGTCATGTTGAAAGCACCGCATGGCCCATGGATCATGTGTTATGTGACAATATCAAATAATTCTTGATCAATTAATGGGTCTGGAATTTCGGCTGAAATTATTTGATCGATTTCTTCAGGACGGATTCTATCTTTAAGCCAAACCAAAATGTGGGCATGAGGCAAACCTCGCTTTTGCCACTCTATCGTATACAGCCAACAACGTGTGATACCAAAAATTGAATATTTAACAATAAAATCAATTAAGGATTTCATCGTTTGTTTAAACACACGTGCAGTTAAATCATGACGATGAATGGCTTGTTGTCCTGGCAATAGTAAAGTTTGTATCTCTTCCCAATTCGGATTACATGTGAATGTAATAAATAAATCCGGTCGGCCGTAATGACGTACGTAAGTCATCGCATCTTGTATGTATTCCTGCATGTTCCGTGGACTGCCGATGTAGCTTGAAGGTAAAATGAAAGCATTACCGATGTCATTGGGATTTAAGTTTCCATCGATGTTTCCAGCAACAGCATCTCGTAAGTGAATATATTCTTCCGATCCTAGTTTTGCCTGGTTGAATCGAAGGAATCGCAAGCGTTCGCTTTCGACCTTAGCATACATATCAACAATGTATTGATGGAACAGCTGACGATATCGAAGGATATAATTGTCTTGATGTTGTCTAACCATTATTCGGTGTGCGTAGTAGTTCATTGAGCTAACTTTATTATTTCTGTAATCACCTAAAAAAATAAAAAATAAAATGCAATACGAAATTAAAATCTATACATACAGTAAGAAAGTAAATAGACAATTGTCAAATTTACCGGTATTTGGATCATACTGTTTGATATTAAGGTGATATTCATCTTGGCCTTGCCAAAATATCAATGGATATTGTAGTGCGTCATATGAACGGTGTAGATCCGAAATCGTACTGACAGTGTTGTCTCGCCGTGTAATTTTTATAGATCTTTTGTCAACTGGATCACCAACCATGATAACAGCAATCTCATCAACAGTTGGAGCGTTGAATCTACCAGCATGTTCACCTAATGGTACTTTGTCGGCTTTTATGACGATTTGATAATTGTCATTTTGCAGTCGTGGCGAAACTCTTTTGATCAATTGAATTAGTTGATTGTGATCTTCTAAAAAAATTTCCAATAATATCACAATTGCTCTTTCCTCTGCTCGTTCAATAAAATTATACAGGCACTAAGTCGTCACGCGCTCTTCACAATCGCCCATAAAATAAATTTGAAGAAATTTCGGATTGTTATCAGGCATTGGCATCAGTGATCCAATTTTATGGTACACCTGGCCTTGAATTTTGAATGTAGTTTCAAAATTACGTCCATCGGATGCACGATCGCAAATTTTAGTTGCCCCAAATGACGTAATTTGGAAGCAAGAATTAAATTTGCGTATCTTACGCAAAAATAATTTGGAATCATCTGAATTGCCAGTAAGAAGGGATAATAAAGGCTCCGGCGGAGCGGGTAGAGGTGACAGCACAACTTTTCATGATGCGCAGCACATGCCGGCTGCTTCATTCCGAAATTTCAATGCCTGACAATATTGACATACTTTATCCATTCCACCGATAGCAATTTTTGAATGCGCTGAGTAGTTAATATCTGGTGCATATTCAAAGGCAAGCCGAACGAATGATGCACGTGTTAATGAGCGGCTGATCCGTTGCCTTTGTCGATCTATTACTCGTACTGTAGCTATGTTTCGTTCTCGTGCCGCTCTTTTTCTCGTAATATTCTGTTGCAGACGTTCGTCACGCTGTTCTTGAGATTCTTGTGCACGACTTTCTGCAGTCCTGATTCTTTGAGCTGCATTTCTTGTTTCGATTTGTTCTAGTAATTGCTGAGCTCTTTCAACACGTTTGCGTCGTGACCCTTTGCTGCTCGCGTTGTTGAGGTTAGATTTTTTCGGTGGCATTTGACTGAAAATAATAATTTAATCATTTAAATATTAGAAAGAGGAACTGAAAAACATGTTATCATAGCACATTGAAATAATAAGTGCAAAAGTAATTTTCAATGGAGGTTAAATAAAAATAATATAAAAATTTTTGTACAATTACTGAAAAAGTGTGGGAAGCTTTGTGCCATTTTCTCATTGATATATTAATTAACTTTTATAAAACTATGTGATATTACTTACATGTATAAATTGAAATTATTGTTCCTGTGCTCCTACTGTGGCAATGTCTCGTTCTCCTGTTGTTCTTGTTCTTATGATATTCTCTTGAAGACGTTCGTTACACTGAAGTTCTTGAGATTCTTGTGCATGACCTTCTGCTGTCCTGATTCTTTGAGCTGGATTTCTTGATTCAATTTGTTCTGCCAACTGATGGGCTCTTTTAATACGTTTGCGTCGTGCCTCTCTGGTGCTTGCGTTGTTGAGGTTAGATTTTTTTCGTGGCATTTGACTGAAAATAATAAATTAATCGTTTAAATATGAGAAAAAAAAAATTGAAAATCATTCTAATTAACTTTTATAATTATGTGATAATACTGACATGCACATATTTAAATTATAGAGTTTAAATAATAATTTCAATAAGAATTGAAATACTAATTTAATCGTTTAAATATAAGAAAAAAAATTTGAAAAACTTGTTATCATAGCATATTGAAATAATAAGTGCTAAATATTTTTTAATAGAGGTTAAATAAAAACAATAAAAAAAAATATTTGTACAACTATTGAAAAAGTGTAGGAAATTGTGTATCATTTTTGCATTGACATTTTAATTAAATTTTATAATTATGTGATAATACTTACATACATATATTCAAATTAAATTAAATTATAAAGTTTAATTTCACTGTATTATCTTCATTATAATATGAATGCAATTTACACTTCAGTCTAAGTAACACGTGGCCGGCTATGCTAACACCAAAAATTTAAAAAGTGGAAATAATTGAATTGTACGGTATTTCGTTCACTACAAAATAAATTTAATTAATTTTATAGCGTCAACAACACGTGGTAATTATGCTGTTAGAATGTAGCTTATATGACACGTTCGTAGATTTACCATAGCAGCGCCATCTATTGATTACTTACTCAACCCAGTCGAAAGGTATCGACATCTGTTAGAATCATTTGGAGTTAACAGATAATTGTGACTGTCAAATAATAACAGACAAATAATTAGCAATATATTATAATTGCGACTATAATTTGAGATTTAAACTATCCTATCTCTCAAGTTGGATCGAACTGCACATGGTGTGCGTATTTTATTATAATCGGTTAAGTGGTTTAGGAGTCCATTGAGGACAAACATCGTGACACGAGATTTATATATATTAAGATTTTTTTTTAACATATTTCTCTTTTATTGCACGTCGTATCCTTGACATTTTCATGGTAAGTTTTAAGATAATCTCGGTGTTCTTTGATCTTTTTATTTCTCTCCCTTGATTCTTTATTCTATCTCACTTTTTGAATTTTCAAAGAATACATTTCTAGAGTAGAGTAAGTATAATATGCCAAAAAGTAATTGCACTAATAAATAATATACTCAATATAAACTTAAACGTGAACAATGTCAAAACTAATCTAACTTATTTGAGGTTATGTTGACTTTGTTCGTAAATATCAACAAATATTGATTTTTTGTAGATAAAAAGCTTAAGCATTTTAATTTATCTTACTTACGCGCTGCCTTGGCCGCTTCACTGCCTCAATTATCGTTAATTCGTTCAGGTTTTCAAATTCTACTCTCCATACAAGCTACAGTGCATACAATCGGACAAGCGTCGCCGTCTGTTCAACCGTTGACTGAAGGATATCTCAGTCAACGGTCCAAGTAATAGTCTCTAGTATTTGAGTGTAAAAGGTATACTTGGACACGCGAATTCAACAAAAAAAAAAAGGTTTTTGCAAAAAAAATTCATGAAATCATACTCACGAATGACACAACCATCAATACATTTCGAAACCTCATACTGTTTCCATAAAAAGATTTTCTTAATTTCGAACTTTTCATCTTACCTTTTTGCTACAAAAAGTTGCTAAATTCATGCATATCACGTTGCTCTTCGGAATCTCACATGATAAGCCTCATATTATTTAATTAAACCATATTATTAGAAAAAAAATGTATGATTCTCTCTTCTAAGAGAATAACAAATCCAGATTCCGGCGTTAATACCATGATAAACAATTGCTTTAAAATAAACAATTGCTCTTGTTTATAAGTGTCTAACTATTGGGTATTTTACCTTATTTAACTGCGATTCCCTGCTGCTACACTAAAACCTAGCGTTTATGAAATGAAGTTTGTCAATTGATTTTTTTAAACCCTTCGCGCTCCGCTGAGTTATTTTTCGTAACAGTTTGCACGCATGTGGCCTGCGACCTTCGGATTTTAAAAAAAATTTTATGCCACACAATTACTCCCAATTTGCTTTTATTTGCTCTCTATTTTTTATTATTTGCTCCCACGCAGTTTTCGAGAAAATCGAAAAATCAAAGACCGTGTTTCGAGAATTTTCGAAAATCATGGAATTTCCGGGACATTTATGTACCGTTTAATTGCTCCTTAATTGCTCTTATTTGCTCCGTAATTTTTAATATTTGCTCTCTCGTGGTTTTCGAGAAAATCCAATAAAACTTTGCAGGTACCGTGAGTCGGAACGTTTCCAGTAAAATGGCGCCATATTCAAACCAATGTTGGTGACAAAACGTTCGTTATCAGTCATCAGTCAACGTATGAGGTAAAGTTCATGCGTTTGAATTATTTGGATAAGTACTTCTTGAAATGAATTGACAGGTTTCGTAGATATAGTTCATTATCTCATCTGGATACTGCATAGGAGTGCCTGCATGTTAGTTTCATTTTTGGAATTTTCTTTGATTTGTAACTTTATTTAAAAATGTATAGGCATTAAACTGAAATTTGTATAAACTATGTACGATTCTTGTTAAATTGAATGTGTAGATAAGATTTGCTATTTGTCAAGTATGTGAAATATATTTATAATTGACGTTGTTAAATAACTTTATAACACACACTAGTCTATTGGATGTTACAGTAAAAAGGTTTTTTCCCAACCATAACAACTCTTACAAATGGAATATAAAGTGGAATGAGACTTAATTGCACAAATAATTTTCTGTAAGGAGAAAACTTTTATTACTTACCTACTGGCTTTGAAATCAGAAGTAAAATTAAGTTTGTGGGATAAATATTATTCTTTGCTCAATATAAATGGGAGTAAAAAAGTTTACATAGAAGGGTACGTTTCTAGATTGGGCCAAAATAACTGATTCTGATATGTAAATGTAAGTTACTATTATAATTTATAAATTTACATTTACAAGGCTTACAATAGCATAATTTTAATAGTAAAATAAACTTACTCGGCATAACACTATTGAATATTTAATCACTCATATCCAATTCTTGCAGTGTAAGTAAAGTTTCAAACGAATGTCGTCTAATTGTTGAACATCTTTTTATAGTTACCATATAGGCATATAATATTATTATTAAGATTATCTCTTGAGCCCGTCTCTCGTAATGGAGAAATGAAAGTACAGCAACAAAAATAATGTTAAAAAATCAACTCGTCGAATACCAACAAGTCAAAATCCTTTTTCTTAAAAGTAGAAAAAAGAAACAGCAAATGATAACTATTTTGGATGCAAATATTGAATATACCTGTTATTTAGATTGGTTCTGTCAATCGACAACCCATCAGTGCAATTATAACATGGCTCGGACAGTTGTTTCTGATTGATTCCCGCCCGGACCCAAACTCCAAATGTATGCTTCTGTGGCCGTACATCCATTGTGTTATACTGTTATACTGCAGTAACTAAACCTCCAATTATATAGGTATAATAATAACCATTCTGATGCACTTCAGAAAAGAACTAAATTCAGTAATGATGTAAAATACAGTAATAAATATGTCGATGAATAAATATGCATATATCAAAATATGTGGTCAATATGACGCAGGTTCGCCTACAGAGTTGTAATGATCAACATATTAATGTCTCATTGTCAGATAATCGAAGCTTTGGTTCTGTTTTTGCACCTGTGGAACGTGAATGGCTCTTAAGAAGATGATGTTAGGCTAGTAGATCAGGAAGGGGTCAAATCTAGAAGAATGCTTGAATCTTCCAATGCTGGTAACGGTAATTCGTTTTTCTCTTCCTCCACCCTGGCATCAGACATTTTTAGGAACTTGATCACCTTCTCTGTAGCTGCTATGCCACAGCTACTTACTTCGTTCTGAAATAATTAGGAATTGGGTATAACATTTCATGACTGACATGAGCATTAGTTCTAGTCAACTCTGTGAATCTTGTTTTCACTCCTAATGTATGCTGTTATAGAAATATATTTATGCAAACTTAAGAGCATAATCAAGGGATTAAGCACCCTTCGAACGTAGTGTACACCACTCAAAAATCTTGTGAACTCATGCGAACTTACTGAAATTTCGTGATATATACTGAAATTTTATTGAATTGAAATATTAATTAGCCCTGTGAAATCTTATAAGATCTGAAGTCTTTGAAATCTATAAAAATCACATGAAATTCTTCAAACCCTATGGTATATCTTTCAAAATCTTTTGAAACCATTCCGTGAAATTTCCGAAATCTGGAATCACATGAAATCCCTAAAATCCTATGAAATCCTTCAAATTGTTTGGAATTTTATCTAAGCTTGTCAAATTTTATGAAATTATTTGGTTTCTCCGACATTTCTAAAATCATATGAAATTGCATAATGTTGAAATCTGGTGTGTACACAAACTAACGATTGATTAACCCCTTAGGTGTAATTAAGTACTTGAACAATCGTATTATAAATGCGTAATTACCGATGCGGTCAAATTCATGAAATTGAAAAATTTCTGAAGTACTGTCACCATTGTTGAAAAATTGCTGTCCGGAAGCCTGCTGCGTACCAACATTTCATAATCCTGAAAAAGAAAACATCATAGACTTGCATCTCTTTTTCGGCCGTCTATATGTAATTATAATTGAACAAATACAGTATCCAATTTCAGTGGACAAAATCTTATACATATTATTAAGTTATCTCTTGAGTGGTCTAATAGTTTGAAGCTGTACACTTAGTAACCACGGTTGATATTTTTTACTCGAGAAGCAAGGAATGGCATTGAGCACTAAATAATTAAAAATGGAAACGTTCTTAGACTTGGTATTCTGTGGCAATGTAATCAGTTGATAGTGACAGAGTTTCTTTTTGCTTTCATAGTTTTTATTCTGATGTATAAATATTCAATCCACTGTAGAAGAAAATTGCTTCGAATGATATACTATTAGTTGAGAACTTCTTTGAACAAGCAATGAAAAAATAATTGGTTGTAATGTTGCTATAAGTCGATTAAATATAGTTTTTCTTTCGGAGTTTCATAGACAAAAAGTTGAAATTACTTGTGATTACTATAAATTGTGAACTTATGAAATCATACGAACTCATTACGAACTCATACGAAATCTTAGAAATCATGAGAAATTACGTAATGAGAGTAAAAATTTATTTGTCAACTAATCTCTCGTAATCTCACGTAATTATTCTACAAAAAGTAAGTCATCATAAAATGCGTAATCATGGTGTTAATATTTCCCATCTTGAAACACCCCTTGGTTGAGGACTTATTAAATTATTATATTCTTAAGCTACAGAAATCTGTTTCAAAAATACAAGAATAGAAGATATTGGAATTGGTTGTAAAATGGAATATTCAACGATGCAAACATGATCAGAAAAGAAGTGTTACAGTTAATTTGTAAATATTTGTCTTCTGGATAAAATTACCTATTGTCAAATGAAATCAACTGAATACACTACATTTGGAACCATTTTGACGTGATTTAATAATAAGCAGTAATATTTAGTATTCTCCTTTTTGCAATTCCAATATTTCTATTTTTGTATTCTTCGAAGGATCTTCATAGCGTATAAAAATAATTTGATACAATCTCAACATGCGACTACCTCGTTATAAAACTACTAAAAAAAGATCTATTTTTGGCTAACCAACCTCTTTAAGCAACCAGTTGCTTCAACATCCCTGCATACTCATTGTTCAATAAAGAAAACTACGTAGTGCTTTTTTAGGATTCATTTGAAAAGCTGAATTGTAATATTATGTTTAATTATGTAATATGATGATGATGTTCTTAATGACATACCTTGTTGTCCATTATCAAATAACCCAGCAAGAGTACTACGTACGCACCAATTAGAGTGTGCTCCATGTGTCGACCAGCCTTTTGTAACACTGAAAAAGAGAGGTAGGAATTAGATTTTCCAGAGCTTTCAGAGTTCAAAATGACGATTTCTATCTTTTTACTAATGATTGCATCTACGTACTTGCATTTCATTATGAAAGTATGAATAATAAATTACTAACACTTTGTAACTGTTTCTTCAATAAATTCTTCCTGTGACTTAGTAGTAGTGGAGACAGTTTCCGTTTGTTCAGAATCTTTCTTCCCGTCAAGAATGGCATCCGTTTTTTGTTCTTCGGCTCGTGCAAGTTCTTCTTGTTTGTAAAAAAGCTCGATCAGTGCTTCGACTCCACTTTCAACAGCTTCAAGAATGAAAGTAATAAGATGATTAGACAAGGAAGAAAAGAAATATTTGCAAAATCATTCAATTCAGGGGATAACTTCCTGTTTTGCATAAGACACGTCATGTACATACGGTCAAGAATTTTGACTAATGATGGAGGTGCTTGAGCTTCAATGAGCAACTGCTTGTTATCATCGCATTGCTCGACCAAATTAATCAACAGAATCAATGCCAACATCATCATGTCAAAACGTTTTTCTTCTGGTAGAGATTCTGGCACACGTAATAAGAGGTATAAACTACAGTTAACGACACCTGACTGAGATCCGACCACTTTACTCCCAAATGCTAAAAGACAAAAAATATAACTCGTAAGTAAATTGCTTATAATGATAATATTTTCATCGTTTCATAGTACGAATTACCGTGATACAAATGGATTACTTACATTGCTTGTTGAAACGATGTGTGAGATTAATTAAAACTTTAATAATAGCAAATAGGCATTCTCTAACAACTGCAGCGGTAGAGCTTTTGTCACTAGGATCCATACTAGGATACATTGGAATTTGGAGTGCGCAGAAGTGGTACAGATTTGCTAATGTATGGACTAAAATACCATCGTCGTACTTCAACAAATATACTTGATTCTCCTCGTTCATGTGTGTTACCTGCAACAACAAAATTCTTTCGACATTGATCTCTTAGTCATATTTTGCTAACTATTAATATTGAATCACCACTGTACAGATAAAATATCGCTCAATTTTAAGTTAGTATATTTTTTATGATATATTTCGATATTTCTTCGAACATTAAATTTTTGTAAAATGTTGACGGTGTTGTGAATTTTTACTACTTTTCGACAATAGTAACGGGAAACATTGCATAAAAAGGCTTTTATCCCCTTAAAAATAACTTCTGCTTTGTTTTCAAGGTTTTTTAATTTTAATTTTTTTTTTTCATGAACTGAAATGGACTGAAAAAATTAATTTGATTCTTGAGAACAATATGTATACTTCCAACTAAATGTAAGAACAAAATATAAATATAGGCTATGCCAAACATAGACTTTAAAACTGATTAGATATTGGCTTTGGTCGGTTCAATAATTGGCGAATTATTTAAATACCAAGATTATGAAATATGAAATAATTATTATTATATCTCAGGAATGATTGAACAGATTTGGATGAAAATTGGTACTACAAGGTTTTTTGAATCACTGATCACGAATCTAAAGTAAGATTATTGTTGTAGTTATTATAATCGTCGTCGTCGTTGTCGTCATCATTATTGAGGTTGTTATTATTGTTATTAATATTATCATTATCATTAGTGTTATAGTTCATAACAAATCTGTAAACAGGGAGTTAAAAAACTGGTCAATGGTCAGCCTAAACCCGTTTCTTTTTTTAAAGCTCATGCCGAAAATAGCGATATTTAAAGGTATTCTTCAAAGGTCCAATTTGGTAGTAAATTCTCCATTGTTTAACTTATTATTAGAGAATGTGGTAAAAAATTACTAGCTTCAAAAGCGTAATTTTCCCGGAAAAACATGTATTTTAATTGCATTGCTGTTTTGAGTGCAAGATGCAAAAGAATCACTTGTTATGTTCTATATGTATAATTTTTCAAAGTTCCCCCAACACCATCCATATAAGACTTAATGAATTTGAGCTGAAAACCTTCATAAAAACGTTCAAAAGCATGTACATGATTCAAGAGTGAAAACGTTATTATCAATAAATAGTTCATCAAAACTTCCTACATAATTTGAATTCCCAAAATTATAATGTAAAATTAAAAAATATTTGGTTAATATTATTGAATGGAAAAAATAAATTGAATTAAAAATCTCAAAATTTTAGAAAATTAACTCCACGTTTCAGAATCCCTTTTCCAAAAATATGCGATCAATACAATGAATAAAAATCATACAGCCGTAAATTTAAAATGACATATGAAAGTTCGCTTTTGTTGTCAAGTATATTGAGAGGCCGATTACAAAACTTCAATTCTAAAGGTAATATCAAAGTTCTGATTCTGATTTTCTTTTCAACTTTTTGAGGGACAAAATTCTGTCCAGCCCTTCTTATCAATTTACTTACATTTTCTAATACTCGTAAGCACCTATCAACTTTGCGTAGCTTGTCCAAGAGAGGATCAGACCAGCCTGTTTCTTTGATATTGCTATTACTAATATGGCGATGACAATCTCGGATTGTTTTGACAATATGCTCCAAGCCACCCAGCTCCCGAAGTTCTTCTTTGAACCATTCACCGGCACGTCTTGAAGTTAAGCTCAGTAACGTCTCCATAGCTAATTGCCCAACCTAGGGTAACCACAAAAGAAAAGATTTAATTTGATATCTTAATTTTATTTTCAAAATTATACCTGTAAGGTAAAATTCGAAGGCATGTTATCAATGGCTTTCGAGGAAAAACCCGCCAACTGTAACCTACGAATATGCACGAGACTTCGCAGACTGAAAGAGTAATAAAAATAAACGAACACGTATTTTGACTCATCCATAAACATTCCAGGTTAAAGTTTCAATGCTGCCTTAGGAGTCCGCTCACACGCACCATGCTCAAGCGGGTCAATGGTGCAGTGGCTAGCGTTACGGCTTTGAGATTTTGCCTCTCATGTTGGAGTCCTGACCAATTTTTTTTTTTTTCATTTCTTTGTTATTATATAATATTTTATTGTTACACACAAGGGCGCTATGTTTAAATTACAATTCATCATTCCAAAGCCATTGTCTGTTATTCCGAAATATGCTACAGAGTATTAAATTTAAGACTAATTGGTAATAACGATTGTATAATAGCAAGTAGCTTAATTTTTGTATTCATTGTTACAATATTACAATTCAAGAGGATCCGGTGCATTCTTCGGGGTGATACCTATCATTAAAACATTCGAAACATAAAAATTCTGTACACTGCAAACAACGCATGAAGGCACTTTTGCTGCAGTCACATTTCTTGGTGCAAATGTTGTCTTATATTACAAGTAGACGTGATGTGATTGAAATATACGGTATGATTCATAATTAATTGCGGTCGTCAGAATTTGAGAAAATGATTCGATACGCATGGTTTGCTACAAAATTATCACCGGATTATGAAATTTTTTGCATTTTTAACAACGTTTATTTTCCAGAAAACATTTCCACTAAGAAATGTGACTGCGGCAAAAGTGCCTTTGTGTGTTGATCGCAGTAAACAGACTTTTTATATTTCGAATGTTTTAATGATAGGTATCACCCCGAGGAATGCACCAAATTCTCTTGAATTGTAATATTGTAACAATGAACAAAAAAATTAAGCTACTGACTATTATACATTTTTTATTTACAATTATTTTTAAACCTAATTCTCCGTACCATATTTCGGAAAAACGGACAATTGCTTTGGAATGATGAATTGTAGTTTAAATATAGCGCCCTTGTATTTATCAATAAAATAAGGAACATTTGTGATGCATACTTTAATGAAGAAATAAAAAATTGAGCAGGACTTGAACACGAGATGCAAAAACTCGCAGCTGTAACACTAGCCACTACGCCACCGATCTGCTTGAACACGGCATGCGCGAGCAAACTCTTGAAGTAGTGTCAAAACTTAAACAGTTATTTTCTCGCAAACGATCGAGTGTTTACAGATAAGTCGAAATACGTGTTCGTTTATTTTTATTACTCTTTCATTCTGTAAAGTCTTGTGCAAGTCCGTTACAGTTAGCGGGTTCTCCTCGCTAGTGAAAATTACTCACGGTAATGTTGTCTAAATTCAGATGCTTTGCATGTCCCTGTGCTTGAATGTCGGCACAAAGTTGGCGCACTTTCTCTTTATTTTTCAATAATTCAGCCCTGCTCAGGCCGCAATCGTCAAGCGCGTCTTTGTGGCTTGCATCTGACTCTAACAGACTCAACATCAACTCTAAGCAATCACGATCGAGATCCATGGCTAACCTATCCTGACTTAATACAAACATTACCGTCGCTGTACACAGACCAAGACTCTGAAATTCATGTTGATAATTTACAAATTAGTTGAAATAATAAATAAAGTTGAAAAATCTGATTCCATTCATATTTATCGTTATGTTCGAGCTTCACAATTGAGCTTTTAAAATGTTACCTGATCTTTAGTAGCGTCGTGAAGAGCTTTGAAAAACTTAGCGACAGTACCATGCGCTCTCACATGCATCCTGAATGCTGGGGCCATACATTTGCTGGCTAAGCGTATTGCTGATAGACATCGTGTGGCATTAGGATTATTTTCTCTTAACGTATCCAAAATATATTCAACGTCATCATTAAATTCTTGAAACTCTCCGCTTTCCTGTATCTGGTGAGCTTTTTTCACATTCTTAACAACTGTATAAAACTGCAAGTCAAAAAAGAAAGTTACCATCACTCTTGGCAGAAAAATATCAATTGCAACTTATTCTTTTGCTGAGTCATAGCCTCCACTATTTATCATAATTGTCGATAACACAAGTTGAATTAATATAAATAAGAATTTACTGAAGTTAGGATAAGAATTTGGATATTTCACGCACTACATAATTAACAATGGAAAAAAACTTCAAATGTAATTGAGGAAATTTGATTCTGAGAGAATATCACCAAATTGAGAAGAAAGTCAAACTTACGCCTTTTACTTTTTTACCACATCGAATGCTTGTAATTGCTTCAGTTTCATCAGTAAAGTCCATGTCTGTTTCTGGATAAGAGACAACTCTGGTTAATTTCGAAGGTTCGAATTCTTCCTCCTCGTAAGCCACAGGAGCTGAATTGGCATGGGAGCCAGAAGCTTTATTCGGTGCTATTCCTGTGCTAGTCGTGTCTGTCACAGAGGATTCCTTCTCATTATCGGACCACTTGTGTTTGTACAATGCCAGTCTTTTGTTTCCACTCGCTACTCCAGTCGACCGACTTTTAAATATACTTCCTTTCTTTGTGATAGGTTTTGTCGTAATACTGGCTGACGGAGGGATAGACTGTGGCTCAGAAACCAGGCTGATCATACTAACAGGATCATTTTCAGGGTTTCCGACGACTCCCTCGCTATCGTCACTTCCAGAGAACCAATCCTGGTCCACCATAGCTTTGGCAGCTTGCGGATCATTCTCAACGACCGGGGCTGGAATATCGGGTTCCACTTCCAGTTCGGATGCGTTATCTTCCATCTGTAAATCTATCGAGCAGTGCTGCACATCGTCTGATATATTTTCTGGACTCTCCTGCATCTGTACAGTCGTTGACATAGCTTCTGCTCTGGAGAGCAGCGGATCCGCATCGCTTGAGAGTATATCAATTAGCTCCTGAGTTGTCGTTGGTAAAGGTTGGTCATGCCCAATCAGAGGTTCGATCGTGCTCTTGACGGGATAGGTTGGGTTACAATCAGTCTTAACGATGTCATAATGTGATATGAGAGTGTTGTTAGAATCTGTCATAGATTTCCTAAGGGTCAATGAAAGTCCGGAGCTGTGAGAGTTCGGGGTTGTCGGTACGGGAGTTGTCACAGCTGTGGAAGCACTTGATAGATCCAACTGCAGGTTCTTAGCACGACTTCGAGTAGTTCGACGCATTTCAGAATTTTCTAAAGGTATGGAGATGGTAGTGACAATGGGCTGATGGGTCAACCTCGTCTCCCTAGGTCGGGAATCCAGTGATTTAGAGGAAATCTCAAGACTTGAATCTCTGAGATTTTCTTCTTCGTTGACCGGGCTCGGGACAGGCGTCGAAATTCTATAAGTATCGAGTTCGGGAGGTGGCGTCGTCTCCTGCGTATCCCCACAAACTAGTCTTGCTGTGCCTTTGCATATTCTCAGGACAATTGGAGGTTTGCTTTCTTCTCTGGTGGTTGCCTCGCCAATGGTGCTACAGTCTAAACTTTCGCTAAGCTTTTTCTGTGCTACGTGGGACGACTTGGATAAAGGCGACTTGGGCACGGATTGTTTCGGTGTCCGAACTCGCCCGTATTGAGAATCAGGTACTTGTCGATATACCGCTGCGTCTGGCCTGATGTCATCCGTTATTGGCTGGACGTTACGGCTTTTGAAAAATTTTTTTGGTTTTACAATCGGCTGTGTGTTCTCAGCCTTTGCATCAGGATCAACGTCGAAGGAAAATGGATCTTTGCTCGCATTTAGTCGCACGTTTTGATTTCCATAGTCCATCTTCATTTTCTTTGCTGAAAAAGCACTATGTATATCGTCTCTTCGTCCTATGGAATGAATGTTACTTTGATTATTACTCTTAATAATAATTATGAAGTAATCAAATGATTTTGCACATATGGTTAGAAAAATATAATCAAAAATTTTCAACAAATCATCCTTTGAATAATATGAAGAATTGGTAAAACAAAACTGGACTGATAATCTGCTTTGAATGCCATTTCCGCTTATTGTTTGCAATTGATGATATTGTAAATATTATTGCAATTAGATCAAGTTACGAACATACCATTGATGTTTGTACTTCTTATGGATGTGAACGAAGTAATGCCCCATTTTCCAACAGTACCAGCTGACTTTGCAGCAGAGGGCCGATTGCTATGTTCTTTGAACAATTTGTCGAATTGAATGCTTGGTGGAGGTACACTGCTGACCTTGCGACTGTAAGATTTGGTGTAGCTACGCGACGTCATTATGTATTCCTTGCAATTTCACAAATAACGTAAAACATACCAATAAGAGTCACGAGTCGTAACTATCTCGACTTTACTCATTGTTCTAAATTGTATACAATCAATAGATGTTTTACATAACGAAATTAAATTTGTTTCAACACAAGCTCACATGATCCGGGAATTTAGTTGAGGGGGTGTTTACGAATGTTATCACTGTTGACTGAAATGTAGTGAAGTAAACCAAAAGTAAAACAAAATGTAAAAAAAAAAAAAAGAAATGGAAATATCCCCGTACTATCGGATAGAACTTTTGGAACATATGAAAGAAACAAACGCCATGTTTCATTCGCTCGCTTTCCCCCCTCCGATGCACAGCGTTGCAGTACAGACTATTTTATAGACTTATCTATACTGATGTTGCTATTATTTTCATTTTACTCCGTCAATTACTATCTCCACTTCTTGTTAACTATAGTATTTTGTACAAGACTGCATGACTTTTAATAGAAATATTAATCATAACATGGTTTTTGCCATCTGTCGATGTTTTTTGGTTTCGACTTGTGATATATGAACACAAGATATGCGCTCTCCGGCGATCTTACGAAATCTTTGGAATTAAGGGATCGAGACTTCTGAATAGATCACAGATAGAGCCACATCACAAATCTCTTAATTTTGACTCGACTCTTTAACGTGTAACTGATATGCGTAGCAGCAAGGCGCATAATTGCGATAGGCTAGATTTTCACGGGTAGCAGAATGCTACTGCAGCGAAGAACTGCCCATGAAAATGTGTCCGCAGCGGCAGCAAGATGCTAGATTTTTACGGGCAGCGAAATGCTGGCAATTTTTCAACCAATAGGAATGCCAAGAAAACAGATAATACAAATTCAGCGCGCATGAAGCGTAGTTAACTAGGTAGAGCGTATACTACTAGAGGAAACGTAACTTCGCGTGTACAGAAGATGTGCCGTAGTAGTAAGATAGACCAGTGTGGTATGCAAGGTCCCTAGATTAGACAGGTCAAGACACGCGTGGGCAAAAAAATTAGTGAGGATGCGCCAGAAGTTTCGTATGACAATGGGTGTATTCCCAAATATACTTCCAGTACTGCCGACCGTGACGTCACGCAATCAACTGCGAACTGCGTTCCGTTTTTACTTCGAGTTGCCAATCGCAGTAAAATCGGAACGCTACACCGAGGACGCGGCCATCTCTCAAGTACTGCAACTGCCTCACGTCCCAGACCAGCCCCCTGTCACTCCGTGTTTCAGAAAACGAGTCTATCTTGTCACACTCGGCAGAGAGCGCTAGTAGTACAGTTGCACGGTTTGCGCGATTACCTTTACGGCCTTTACAGAGTGCCTTTACGGCCTTTACAGAGTGCAACCCGTGCAACTGCACTACTAGCGCCTTCAACAAGAACTAAAATTATGTGACATACTAGGTTACTCTTTTTACTTTTTCGCTCGATCTAGTTGCAGGGGGCTGTCCCAGACCGCAGTAGTTAAAGTCAACAACGTCACAGATATCATGACGTCACTGGCTGGCGGCAGGAAGCCACGGTCGTATAGGTATACACGTCTGGAAACTACATTGGAGGGGGTATGTCACTTATTGAAGCAATTTTTGTGTTCACTAGTCGCCACTAGGTTCGTTGCGATCTTATCAACAGTGCCGGAGGGGCCGGGGAGGGTCCAATAAGTCGTAGATTCGCATATATGTATATGGGTATTCGCTCACTCACACTCACTCATCGTATTTATTGAGGTTAGTGTTATCCTGGTAACTAAACCGCAGCGACAACTGATGGTGCCGCTGGAATTGAAATTTGCACTCGCTAAGTGACACGAATAATTGTGGCTCCCAGCATAGGAGTTTGCAGACCTGTATATACGACCGTGCAGTAAGCTGTCGCGCGATTTCGGAACGCGGTTGCCAGTACTTGCAGTACTGCGAGTATATTTCGGAATACACCGGATGGATGCTTTCCATTTAGAGCACAATATGACACGGTGTAAATATTTCTGGTTTATTCCTTTGCCCGGATTGACCGCTTACAATAGAAATTTGTACACTGTGTAACATCCGACCGGAACGTCTGTATGTTTTATCGACTATCATTATTGTAAGTCACTTTTATCAACTAAGCAAACTCTAAGGGTATGTTCCGATATACAGTGCGAGCACTGTTCGGTGCTCTTACTGGGGAGAAATTCGTTCCGTTATAGACGGACAGTATACAGTCGCAGTATCCTAAGGAAATATATGACGTCTAAATCGTCGTCATTTTTCTACTGTGAACACTGGTGCTTTCGAGGTTAGGTGCTCTCAGTGCTTTGATCACGTGATCAACAGCGTTCAGAAATTTAACAGCTTCCACTATTGATAATTATTATTATTGAATATTGTCATTTAAAAATACCGGCCGTTGAAAACAAAAATGGAAAATTTGAATAAATTGTGTTTATTGCAATGTGAAACAAATATTATGTATGAAATAGTAACGCCAAAAAATGTCGGCGTTCCGTTTTAAGCAGTAACCAGTATAGCTAACTATATAGGAACGGCTTCGCAGTATACTAAATTGACGACACACCTTACAGTGCTCGCAGTGTATATCGGAACATACCCCAAGTACGAGAATCTTATAACCATAAGGTATTAAAACAACTGTCTAACTATTTGGAATATCCCTAGATAGAATTAACTATGAAATCCACTAACCAAGGGTTAGAAACCATGTGACGAGATCTTCGGACTACAAAGAACTACAATATTATTTTACGTTATTATATATCATTATCATATTAGGACCATAATTAATGAACACCATTATATCCAATTACATAACACTCGACAATTGCACATTCGGAGCTAAGAGCCACACTCATGGAGCCTTGAGTAAAGGAGCCCGAACGCTGTACTGCGGACGTGGGTTATGAAAGCAGTGAAAATTTTTACTGAAATACCCGCTGGCGCTGCTGTACCCAAGAGAGGATGACAGAGACGGAATTAGAAAAGAGAGAGGAGAATATTCATATTCGTAGCGCAGTTATGAGTCACAGATGAGAAAAACAGTAAATTGTTCGTTTGTCAATTAATTCTGTCATTATGCATTTGTTAAGTAGATAATATTTTTGGGCATAATTCAAAGTCGAGTTGACCTAGACCCTAGAAATATTTATTAATAAAAATTATTTTTATACAATACGCGTCAAATGCAAACGAATTAAAAAACTGCAACAAAAAGTGCAAATAGTTATTAGTTAGTGCACAATAGGAATGTATTTTCTTCATACAGATAGGAAACATAAACATTTTCAAACAATGAAACAAATATTTTTTAACAATAAATAATATTAACAATGGGATAAACTACGGAACTGTGTAAATAAATCGAGTTTTACCTAAAACAAAGTTCATCCGAGAGCGAAATTTTCATCAGAGATCCTTGACAATTAACGCATTATTATGAATTGTCCAGCTCCGGATGGCCCGACGAACTCAATTGTTCTTCTACCCGACATGATGAAACTAATGTGTTCTATGTAAATAATTTATATGAAGCATTCCACCCGAATTCGACCAGGCTCCGACCCTCACCCTTTTCGATTCGACCCGAAATTTTGTATGTCGTTCACTCACATTAGTAAAGGCTACCATATTTTTTTACATTTTTCTTTCCATCCCGTTCTCAAGTGACAATTTTTTGAAAAAATCTATGAAACCCAATTCAATCAGTGATATGTTCTAATTGAAAAACGGCTTTTAGACTCCAAGTGTATAGTCTAATGATGTCTTTGATCCATTCGCTTCCCGGCTCGAATTTTGTCTTGTCCTCGTATGGAAGACGTTTTTTTCGAATTTACGTTGAAAACATTGTAACATCACGTTACGATTGAACAAGATTGTCAAGAATCTCTGAAAATTCTCAACTATCAACTTACGCTTCGGAAATAACAATCAAGGGCACGAATTTTCCGTTCCGAGTCGTAAGTTATACTAGGCAGATGAGTTTTCGTATCCACACAGTCAAAAAGTGCCCGAAGGTTCATCTGGACCAATTGGTTGCATCACAGGATGCACAGATGATCAGTCGATTTCCACATACTCGGTTACCGCTCGAGACGACATTCCGATTGGTCGAGCTCTCGAACATCTGCGACGTGCTGCTCTCGAAAACATCACTTCGACCACCGGTGATCGACAAGAAACTCGCCCATCTTATTGAGCCGCTTTTGTTTAGCCTCGAGCTCCTCGTAATACTGAGCGATCGTTCTGCCTGGTGGAAATATTGGCTTGTGCGGCGAGGCCATCTGTACGTGAATACTCGCGATACGTCTTCTTACGCTATGATTGTGTTGCCGTCGTCCTAAGCGCTTGCAGTTTGCTCTGCTGGCATCTCGCCCAGTTCGGCAGCCTGGGTAAGAACAATATTTCCTCATTGTACACTCTGCTATCAGAAATAAACTCAATATAAAATTTGTGATTACACATGACAATATATGAATTTTAACCTCACTTTCATGCTCGTTTTATTCAATCCGTAAATTACAATTTAATAAAGTATTGAAAATAGCATACGTATTTAAAAAATACCATTTTCTCACCTGCTTAGACATAATGTGGGGCAATCACTCACTACACCTTAAGACGCTGATTTTTATCACAATAAAAATATCTTTGCAAAACTCGTTCATACGTGAAAAGACGAAAAGCCAAGAATGCACGCAAACCCATCTGCTATCTTCGCAGCACTAGCGTTTCCCGTGGCTGCATTTCGAACCCAAATTTTCACCACTTTCAGGGTCCACGTTTATAATACTTTTCCTGCAGGCGTTTGGGCTCCTTTACTCCATGGCTACACTATAAGCAGCTTGCGCTAAACCATATAGACTGAAGTATAGAAGAATGTAAGACTATAAATAAGTGCATAACCGATATAATGTAAAGATAGATGCACTTCTGCAATAAACCATAAAACCAGAGACTGCAAAACCTTCAAAACCATGAATACCAATTACCCAGCTTGAATTATACTTTCCTCCGTAACGCCGTATTGTAAGCAACGCGTGCAGCGTTTTGAAGGTAATGCAGATCTCCAATGTGAAGCCATACAGAGCCCCATCTCAAGAACACATTGGGAAACCTACCTACGAAACGATTGAAGATAAATCAACTCAGGGAATAATTCTGTAAGGCGAAACAACCAAACAGATACATCAATACACTAACAATCATCCCCTTTAAGTGAACAAAGCTCATATCAGTTTTGAGGTAAAACATAAGAAAACACGTCCCTAGCTCCTCACAGGCATTGTACGACACCAAGGAATAAACTCAAAGATGTATACGTGGCAACGCCCAGTCACAGGCAACCAACAAACATGAGAACAACGTTCTAACACCTTCCGAACCAACCTATATCAATAGAAGAATTAATAATTCCAGAAGAGAATTATATACGAAAGCACAAATGTAAACCTGCTGCAAAACTACGAATTATCAAATTGTTAAATACCCTAAATCTGTTAAGATTGTTATAACACAAACACCGAAGAATACTGGCAGCAGCGCAATCCTAATAATATTGAGCAAATAGCAACAATGTCTCATAAAAAATCGCTATTGTACTCCAGGTGAAATAGCTTCTGAAATCGACTCAGATCCTAACGCGCACGAAAAGGGAAGAAGAAGCACGGTAGCCAAGGGGCCAAGGGGGCTTGCTGCCCCAACACCAAATTCCACGCTGAGTGGAAAATACAGCGCAACGACCCTACGCCTACACCAGCGCACCAACACAGCGTTATACCATATGTAAAAAGCTTGCAATATACTAATAGCTAAAGAGCTAAGAGCACGGGCGAACATGCGGCGAAGATGTCGTACCCTAATTTTAATTCCTAGAAAAGGGGGAAGGTGCGCAGAAGTTGACAAAAGCTAAAGAAGGGGATTGTTCTGCGCAACGATCGATACCCATAAAAACGGCTACTGATCATCGTCCTCTTGGTTTCTACCACTAGATTCGTTCTCTTATCCCGGTACATTCTCGTGGTAAAATCCTTTTGACTTTTACATTAAAACTTTTCCTACGTCGTCACTCTGTCCAAAAATCCAGCGAGCTTTTAGCTCTATTTTGTCATATTAATTTAAGATCCAACTACTAAGTAACCCCGTTGTTTGTGACTTGAATTGTTGAACTTATAAAATAAATCCAAGTTAATAAAAGTATCCAAATATATTAAAATCAGTCATTCCGTTAAATCCTCTCACCAATCTACACTGTAAGTCGTCATATCCAGATTGTTTTCAAAAGGTAAACCAATTAATTAAATTTTTCATCCAACAATAACTGCTCCCTTGGTTCGTTCGATTAAAGCGATAGAATGACCGTTGTCCGGTGTATTTCAATACTTTATCGGTAACTGGTGACTCAAACTACTGATGTAAGTCTAACTGTAGCTGTGTGAATGATTCCAGTGTCTAAAATCTGGAAATTTCCACCAGGTACCGTACCGACGTCACAGTCCCATGATACGGAATTGATACGCTTGTGTTCCGCACTTGACCTCTTTTTTGGTAAACGAATTGTAATATTGTTAAGAATGGATGCTGAAACCGGTTTGTTATCCATCGCGGCTGTGTGGATGAAAGGGAAGGTAGCATCGCCAAGACAGAGTGAAGTGCTGCGCCGCAAGTTGGTACGATTCATGTGCATTTACGATGTTTTGGAGTCAAAAAACGATCGTGATAAACGTAAATTTTGGGTTCGCCCGATATATACTGCACAGATGCGACGTGGTTCGTGACACAGATACAGTGATTTGTTTGACAGTTCGCAAATACTGGTAGCGCACACGGAACGGAATGTCCGGAACGTCTCTAATTGGGGCTTGAATTATCCCAGATAGCATTCTGTCGTAAATTCGTGATGTGACCGTCACATGCGCGCATGCATGACCCTGCCGGCAGGCAACTGTCTGTCTGTTTGCGCAATTGTAGGAAGACTTGCGAATGTTACTTTCCAGCAGGTGCCTGTTGCAGAACATGCATGATTCATGCATGTTTTGCCAGGAACGTCCTTGTGGAAGATTACATGAGATAATATGTGAATAAAAAAATATCCAAATTACTCAGATGAAAGAATTCGATAATATGAGACTATTGATAGTACAGTAAAAAATTTCCGTAAATCATAAATCGAAATAAATACATATGTCCTCATAATATGCGTGGGAAGAATATCGTCAGAAAAATATAACCTAAGGCTTACTAATGGAAAAATAAGGATATAAGCACCTACATGGATATAAAAAAGTAGTCGAATCTCTATAGCAAACGCATCTGATTTCACAAAACATAACTACCAAATTGTACTTACCGCATCAAATATTATGAGGTGATGTATATAATAATTAGTTTATATTCCTCAGGAAGTAAACACATGCATCAGTCGCGTGTTTCCCGCCGTTTGCTGCCAAATTTACATATATATTAGGCTGATTCAAAAAAAACGGCTAATTTTTTTTTTCAAAATCCTCACATAAAAACTTCCGAGAAGGTGTGAAAAGACGCCTGTAAAAAGCAGAGCCCTTAATATTATTATTAAGAGGTCGCGCATCGGGAATTTCTATTTCCCGTTTAAATAACACAGGAATAAATTTTTTTAAATTTTGTAATTTCGTATTTTTGCAACGGCTCATTGAATTAGCGGACAAAAGCATATTTTTGTAGGAAATTTGACGCTTTACAAAAAAAGTCCTTACAAAGTTTTCGATAGTCACACTCCTTCAAAAATTATTCGAGGTCAAAGTTGAACTTACAAAAAGATTCAATGTTTTTTTTTTTTCGATGATACTATGAATCTTTTCTCATTATTTTGTTATAAATATATATTTAATAAATATATCTTACTCTAATTGGGCTTTTTCAATCATTAATTTTCCCATCGAGTCAATATAAAGTTACCTTACAAAAATGCGATGTTAAATAATAAACATGTTATCATGGAGAATCCATAACTGATGCACTTAACTATTTAAAAATGTAATTGTTCCGAAATCTATCCTCTTTATAACAAAATAATGAGAAATGATTCATAGTATCATCGAAAAAAAAAAACGTTGAATTTTTTTGCAAGTTCAACTTTGACCTCGAATAACTTTGAAGGAGTGTGACTATTGAAAACTTTGTGAGGACTTTTTTTGTAAAGCGTCAAATTTCCTACAAAAATATGCTTTGGTCCGCTAATTCAATGATCCGTTGCAAAAATATGAAATTGCAAAATTTAAAAAAATTTATTCCTGTGTTATTTAAACGGGAAATAGAAATTCCCGATGCGCGACCTCTTAATAATAATATTAAGGGCTCTGCTTTTTACAGGCGTCTTTTCACACCTTCTCGGAAGTTTTTATGTGAGGATTTTGAAAAAAAAAATTAGCCGTTTTTTTTGAATCAGCCTAATATGTATATATATATATACATATATATATATATATATGTATGTATGTATGTAATATATATATATATATGTATGTCGGAGTATGACAATCTTTGTTCAATAATTCCATTTAAAAATGTATTTAGTCTTTTAAGAATAAAAGGATATTTCATTGGAAATTGAACTCTCGATGAGTTCACCGTATGAAGCGTCAAGCGTTATTTGCAAGCTATGAATATAGCTTAATGACGGAATCTTAGCAACAAACAAATGGTTTGTTTATAACAACGCTTGGACGAAATCCAGAGTCACGGGTTAGCTAGCGAGCTTACCGGACGAGTTCGGGATCGTCACGCTTAAATATGAGCAATCCTTGCCAAAATGATCACTTTTTATCCTCTCCGCCTTTCCCAGGATTTTCTCCGACATATATATGTTGGAGAAGAATAAAGAGGATGCATCATCAAGTGAAATCGAAACTTGAACTTTGAATGAGTCCGCCGTATCAAGCGTTAAGCGTTATTCAACATGCTTTGAATATAGAACAAACAAATGGTTTTTTTATAACAACGCTTGGATGAAATCGACAGTCACGGAAAAGCAAGCGAATTGACCGGACGTGTTGAGATCATCGCGCTTTTTACAATGAGCAATCCACGTAATGCAAATCCTACATCCTCTCCGCCTTTCCGAGGCTTCACCCCGACATATATATATATATATTGGGCACTCATTATTTAAATCCGTACACCTCGTATAACGAAGCAAACTGCGCGCCCTTGATCTTTCCGTGCTTCCATCGCGAACACTCCGTGATATACTGTACCTGCTTACCACGTACCTAATACTAAATAAAGTTTATATTAGAAATAAATATGAACGACAAATACGTGAATTCATTTCCATTCCTCCGTTCGTCCATTCATTTCTTTAACAATATCATTTTTTATAAATCTTAATCAATGTTAAATAATGGCAAATAATTTACTGTAAACTATTGGACGTCTTGTATGAGGTTTTATTTATAAACATTTCAGTTTTCCAAGTAATACTGCCAGGCGACAGGCATGGATTGCTAGTATGGGATTAATTAACGGGAGTCCTATGAATAAAACATCTCTTAATAAAACATCTCATTTATGTTCACGTGATTTTTCAAGCAATGCGTTTGATCACGCATCTTTGTGCAATATTAGACTCAAAGTTGATGCTGTTCCAACTGCCAGGTTGATGCAGTATTTGTATTATTTTGGTTATGAGTATTAAATGTTTTGCATCAGTGGAAATGTAAATGACATTTTATAACTTTTCTTTCTCGTAGCTACACAAACTTGGTGACAAATCCACTATTGTAACCACTCAGGAAAATATCTTTGAAAATAAAGAATTGAAAGCACAACCATCAGATCCAAATATTGAGGTAGAAAAGTCTTAGTAAATCTCTATAATATTCTCAAGTATTTAATATATTAATTGTATGATATTATTACACATTCTTCGGTATGCTGAAACAATAATGACAGAGAATCCAAAATGGAAATTAATAAATAATAATTCCACAACCCTTTTAACAGGTATTTTCATTTATAATCTAGCAACGAAAAGTTTTTACAGATAAATTCAGTACTTGATCAGAGACAACCGGAACTTAAACGCCCTCGTGTACATTCAATTACTTTTACGATTGAGTTAGATGATCCTGCAAACAAGAAATCGAGAATTGTGATCCGTAAATTATAAATTCTTCATATGCCTACTATCCAAATGTGGGAAATATTGGAGTTTCACTACGTAACATATAATCGTAATTCAATTTTTCGAGTTGCAAACGATAGTTGTCATACCAAAGTCGATCAGGATATCCAGCAACCGGGAATTCCTGGAAAACCGGGAATTATACGGGAAGTTGAAAATACCCTTGAAAATGCCGGAAATATACGGCAATTTCAAATAGCAACCGGGAATTTTTTCATCAAATTGGACTTGCATAAAATTTTGATCCAGGTCTAATAATGAGAGTTCTTACTGAACTCATTTCTCATGGAAATCATATCTTCCAAATATTATGTACTAAGTCAGCGACAAGCTACATGCCGTGTTCGTAATGAACGTAAATGTAAGAAAAAATATTTATGTGAAGGTATATTCCAATTTTACCAATCGAACATCAAAAGAAATTGTATGACAAAAAAAAGGAAAGGTACAAATCGCAAATTACAAGGTGACTGATGATTAACTACAATCATACAATTTTGTGATTGTACAATGGCATAATAATATTTAGCCTTTTCTAGATATTGGTGGAGTAGTATTTATCTCAATTTCGATCGTTCCGTCCTTCTTACCGACCTGATTCTAGGTCGCATAGGCCTCCAATTTTCCGCCACAATGCAAATACCCAAGTGCTAAAAGTGGGAAATACTGATTTTTTTTCGTAATTTCAAAAAAAAAAACCATCTTGTTTACGCCTAGATTTCTGGCTATACATTTCACATGCGCTATAAATTTATACGATTGTTTAATTTAAAATGTATTTTTCTCGTTGTAATTCTTACTTCGTGGCAATTATTATTTTTTTAATGCTGATAAGATGAAAATCTTTATGTACTTAATAGAAAAAAGTCGACATCAAAATTCAACAAATGCGGGATTCAGGGAGGATGGGATACACGTTTGGATTTTTCACAATAATAAAAACAAGTCGTGAATTAATTTACCATGTGTTTACTCAATTAATGAAAATGAAAAAATGATACTCGTTTTATATTTTGAATGTGCAATTAATTTCACATTGTTCACATTTTGAATTTTAGTTATTTCCAGATGGAAATTTTACATTTTTGAACTTTCAACTCATGATTAGAAACGTATAAACTTTAAGGGAGCTTTCCAGTGTGAAATTTTCAAAAAATCGATTTTTTTTTTTTTGCTTTATCGAATAGTATACACTCTTCCGAATATTCCCTGAAATTTTCATGCCGAAATTCAGATTATTTCGGTTACTGTACAGCATTTTTTGGAAGAAGGCAACGGAGCGCTACAGCTGCCGCGTCGGCCGTCTGCCCGTGCGACTGTTATTTCTATTGTCTCGTTCCTACCTGCACGTGCATGAACTTGGCTCGCCAATTGCCGAAAATGTGAATTCGGACTATTGCATAATTTGCCGTTAATTAGCCGTAAATTAGTCGCGCGACTTATTTTTTTGTCGCACTCAATTTTGAAAAAAAAAGCGGATGGCGTGTTAAATTCTTGAAAATCAATCAATCACTGCGTGTGGCAACTAGCCCCAAAGCACGTATTCTGCGGCAAGCAGATAGTAGAAATCGCTACGCAGTGTGCTGTGTGCACCTTCAATGAAGGTTACGACCCAATTTTAAAAATTTGGAAGACGATGGGATGCACGATAGGGCCGAGCGCCGCAGATTTCGCCGCTAAGTACAAGAATGCGCGCATCATCCGAGCAAACCGCCAGGCGTCCCTGGATAGCAAAGAGGCGAGGACAGCTCGTCGGACTGAACAATCCATTGAGCACGATCTTTTCGAAGAAGCAGAAGGGATATTGTACGGACCTGGCATCGCTGATTGACCGTAAGTAAACGATTTACCTAAAATTTCCTCACTTGAAACTTTGAACGCGTTTTTCTCGAAACAGCATTTTTCAAAACGGTGTCCAACTTGGAGGGCAGAGTTTTAAAGCTATCGAGTTGAATTTTTTATACAATATTCTTAACGTCATTGTTTATCGTGCTATGGAAGCTTTTTTTTTTTTTTTGACATCTTCCTATTTTTTTGTAAAAAAAACTGCCAAAAAAAATGCTAAAATCGATACTTTTTTTTAAAACCGGCGCCATTTTTGCAAAAAAAAAAAAAAAGAAAAAAGCCTCCATAGCACGAAAGCCAATTATATACCGATCAATAATCTTTTTGTGTTTTTTGTTTCAGATCAAAATTGTGACCCCCAACGTGGACACCACATCCAAGTGCATTTTCTGCAACAATTGTTTCATCATTTTTATAGATATTAATTAATAAATAAATCGATCTTTAAAAAATTGTTTAGTATTCTTCAATACCCAATTAATATACAAAAAAAAACCAGACCGATTAGATTATTTTTCTTTAAAAAAAAAAATCGCGAAAAACAGCGATTTTTCGGGCTGTCACACTGGAAAGCTCCCTTAAATACATCAAAAATGTATTTATATAACTTTCCTCGATATTGAATAATGTTTTGAACATTAAATTTTCTCATAGATCACTTATCATTCTATTAAAGCTTAAAGAAGTGAATAACGCATTTGACAAAACCACAATGCAACTCTGATTTTAGCAACAGTATAATATCACATTGATTAAAAAAATTAACTGTAGGTAAGTTGGAAAATTTAAAAGTTATCCACAAAATGAATAAAGTAATCAAAAGCTATATTTTCAGTCTTAATTTTTCTTTCGTTTAACTCCTTTATCGGACTTTATTATTTCATTCGTCATTATGTGTGAATTATGCAACTCATATATCATATATTTATACTTATCGTTAGTCGGATTACTCATATGTAATGATATCATATTCTCATTTTCACTATGAAATCATTTTGCTAATCTGCGTCATTAAAATTCTTGATAGACATTCGGCGCACAGCGTTCAACATTCGAGCTGTGTAACAATAAATTACCGCTTCGTCGAAGGACATATTGTCCGATAACATTTGTAATAAATAAATTTCAAAATCAACGTTATTTTATAAACGAGTGAGAGTTGCTGACATCAAATGTATCTAATCTTACCACATCTTCCCGAGCATTTCTTTTTATACCCTAAATCTCCAGGAATCTCAGATCTGTCTCTAACTACGTGGTTTTGATCTAATTCTGAATTTGCGTTTTTCCATTAATTAGTCAGTAATCAGAGTTTTTAATGCAATCTTACTTTCAAAAATAATACTTCGTTTTTCCAGGATATTGCAGTCATGCTAAAGAGAGGGGTGACAAAGTTCCAGCCTGCATGGAATAGCGAATTTTTGTGGGTACACCCCACAGCAAAAAACCCGTGCCAGGCACGCTGTGAATTGTGCAAGAAATGTTTTTCCGTTGACAGTATGAGTAGACAAGCTGCAGTTCGCCATTCTGTATCCAATAGTCCAGGGAAGATCGGAAATAAATCGGAAATTTTTGGAGACAGCAGATATCGAGATGCGGTTTTCTGCATTGTGTTCAGGAAGGTCCCAGGAAAAAAGCCTATATCGTCTGGTGGGGCCATTTTTCGAAAAATGCATTCTGAGCCAATAAATGCATTTTGCAATTGCATAATTATTGCAATATTATGAGAACGACTGGAAACTCGGAAAAATCGCTCGGAAATCGTTAATCGAGGGTTTTTGGGAATGCTGAATTCAATTCTGGCGTTAGAATTATCCGGGGGCGTTCGGGGGTAGCTCTGCGGGGGCACCCGGGGGTTGATTGGGGGGGAAATTGCAGCGTCCGTGAAAACAGGCAAACATCGTTACTCGAGGGTTTTTGGGGATGCAAAATTCAACTCTGGCATCAGAATTATCCAGGGGTATAAATTATAAAAATTTTAATTTAATATTGAATCATCAAATCAAAGGCCCTCATTTTTTGCTTTTTACCCTAGAACCTCGATCCGTGCCACTCTGGCGATTTTTTGGCGATATTATCACACATATTGGAAGACTGTGTAATTTTTGCAGGAAAAAAAGGGTCTGTTTGAATAAAAAAAATAATTTCTTCCTTTTTTGGTAAAAAATCAGCGTTACCGGAACGTAAAAATTTTTTCAAAAATTCCTCTCGAATGCGAACAAAAACCTACAACTTTTATGTAGAGTCATTTTTTTTCAGTTACTTCAAGTTTCCGAGATACACTCATTTGAAAAAAAACGGCAATTTCTCAAATAATGAATTAAAAAATCTGAAAAAATTCACACAGAGTACTTTTTAGTAGTACTTTGATATAATCAATTATGGGAAAGATCTGAAATGGTCAAAAAAAAGTGGCCGAGTTGACGGAGAATCCCTCATATGTGGATAACATAATTACATGCGTACACAATGATAATATTCAGCAATTAGTGTATGCATTTAATTTGTATCATCCACGTATCAAATTCACGCATGAATTAGAAGAAAATAATAGAATTAGCTTTCTTGATATGTGGGTAATTAATCATGAGGGAATATTGCAAACGGATTGATATCATAAACAAACCTGGTCTGCTAGATGTACAAATTTCAACTCATACCATCCGCTACAATGTAAAAAAAAGTGTTGCGATCGGTTTATTTGATAGAAGCATTACACTCTCGAATGGGCAGTTTAGAAAAAGAAATCTAAAACTAGTACGTGAAACATGAAAGAAAAACGGCTATCCTGACAAATTGATTAGACATTTACAGGAACAAAGAATATATAAACATTACAATAGTTGTAATGATTGGTAATTGTGATAACAACAAGGAAAAATGTTTAGGATCAATTCCCTTTATTGAAGGCTTGTCGCAGAACATAAAAAACACACTGCGCAAAGAAAACATCAATGTGTCATATAAAATCATCCACACGTTAAATAATTTATTAACATGTTTAGATTAAAAAACACCCGCGCTGGAACAAACTATTATTGTCTATAAGATTAACTGTATAGATTGTGATAAATGCTACTTAGGCCAATCTTCGCAATATTTCAAAAA
Organism: Neodiprion fabricii; assembly: GCF_021155785.1. Lineage (NCBI taxonomy): Eukaryota > Metazoa > Arthropoda > Insecta > Hymenoptera > Diprionidae > Neodiprion > Neodiprion fabricii. The sequence continues at coordinate 19,112,862 of NC_060239.1, forward strand.
AAGGATCGCTAATCATAAATATGATATCAAAACACATGATCTAGACAGATCGGCATTAGCGTATCACGCATTAGTTGAAGGACATAAGTTCAATTTTGAAAATGTAAAAATCTTAGAAAAAGAGGCAAACTGGCACAAAAGGATTGTAAAAGAAATGATACACATATCGAGAAATAATACTGTAAACAAAAGAAGTGATATCGATAATCTAAGTCACCTTTACGCAGAAATTTTATAAATCGCAAAAAGCATATATGTTAAAGGTCATATAAACAAAGTGCCAGTACATCAATAATCACGTAGACAAATGTATGACATTCAAACATTGTTGTTATAATTAACATTAGGAGTGTCAAAATGACAGATAGTCACTTCCTTCTGAAACATCATGTAAGCGACATCGTTAAAGCTAAGGAATGTCTAAAAATGTAAGTTTGTAATATTTTATTTTCATACGACAACCTATTAATAATATTTAATTGTGGAATTTGTGTATAATAATGCAATTAACAGTTCTATTTGTAAAATTTGTTAATTGTTAAAATTTAAGAAGCCTGATGATGGCAGGCGGGGTCCTGCTGAAACGTCGAAATAAAAGCATCATCCTTTGTGAATTGCATCTTGTCATCATTGACTGTTTCACCCAACGAAAATTAAATGATACTGCTAAATTTTATGCTGATAAAGCTACATGGACATGAAAATTTGCATTTCACAATTTCCCTACAAAAGTGCATTTACGAAATATGATGAAACAGCCAAAACACTCACATCACAAAACAGTAAAAGTACTGTAAGATTCAATGCATTGCCAAGAAAAATTTGTGGTCAGCGACCCCAAGAATCCTACGATACCAATTAACATTCGAATCTGTTCAGCCGTTCACAAAATATCATTTTTATTTTAGTTTTTGGGAATTTTTGGGATATATATCCTCAGTCAACGCCGTACGTAAGTCCGTGGTTTTGGGCGACGCGCAAACCACGTGAACGATCCAAAGTGATTGGAACGCATTATTTCAGCTATTTACTGGGTGCTGATATTCAGCACCCTAACTTTATTTGCATTTTTCTTAAAAATGAGTGAACGCGCAAACGAGAGCGAGTGATATTCGTCATATTCAAGCCACGCGCAAACGATCTAAACTATTTTCAGTCGATTATACCGACTTCGGGTGCCCACTTTGCGAACCTCCTCACTGAACTGTACCAAGGATGGAACGCGCACTGCAATGGATACGCACAAGCCGAGAGAGATAGCAAATATAGTGTCGGGCTCCTGAAATAAGCCTAATTTTCCTTAACAAAAATGACAAATTTTCGTGAGTGCATCCAATTTTAAACACTAATACCATACCTCAAAAAAGAGTTGAAGACACGAAAATAATAAGCGGATACGAGAACTTTTTATTTTCATTACTCTAAATCATCAGGTCAACAACTGTTTTCTTCACAAATATCCTCTCAGAAAAATATCACAGAATCAACAAAAAACGAATGGTTAATTATTTTTACTTAAGACAATGTGAAAATCACCCGACGCCACGTCTCTTCGCTTGTTACCTTAACAATAAGTAACAAATGCTACTAAGCATAATGTGATGGTATCGTTATCAATTTTTTAAAAACTAAAGATGTTCATTAAAAATTCAGTATGTAAAATAATCAAGTATGTACTGTAACGTGACATATTTGGTGGCTCCCGGAACCCTGAGCGGAACCAAAATTAATGGGGTTTCCGAGATTGAGTAGCGAAACATTTATAAAAGAGCTCTAATCAGAGTCGAAACGTTGACGGTAAAATTTGTTGTTAATAAGAGACCTACATTTCCAAGATCCACCACAACACTTATACTACAAGGTCAAGATCATTTTCAAATATAATTGAGAATAACCACGGAGAAAGATGGGCTTTTTTCATAACATTTCTTTGATTTATGGCGTTACCATGACGAAATTACTCAGAAGATGGATGTCTGTTTCAAAGAAATTGACAAAAATGAAGAATAGAAGGATCTTTTTACTGACGTGTAAGAAAAAAGACCTTTTGCCTACACACTTAAAATTCTCAAAATTTAATCCTACTAGGTTAGGTTTCATTTCATCTATTTGTAAACATAAATTCAAACGCAATTTGCGTAGATTTCAACTAAGTATTTTAAATTTGGAAATAAGTGAAACTCACTCTACTATTATTAAAACACAAAGACTACTAAACAACCTAGATAATGCAATTAGAGAAAAATCACCTGTAGACATGATTAATGAGTTTTATAGTTCACAAAATCGCAGTTTAGAGAAACAATTTCTGAAAATGAAATCTTCTAACATTAAAAAGGTTGATAATCTTTCACATTCAAAATCAAACTCGGTAAGAAAATTAAACGGCTCTGACAAATCGAAATGGTTTGTAAACTTAACGAATGTCGCTATACCCCCACAAGTTATTGAAACTGTAAGTTTGGGACCAAAACATGGAATTTTGATAAAAAACAAGGCAATACCTACATCCAATCTCATAGCTGATTCTGAATCTTGCGCTCATAAAATTTCTTTCGAGTCACGCAATCGAGCTAGAATTGATTTTTCTAATAAAATTACCAACTTTAAACACAATCCACGAATAACAGGTGAATTCAACACAAGAGCACTCAACGCTATTAAAGACTTCCGGGCTTCTCACCCTGGATTGTTGTTCTTAAAAGCTGCAGACGAAGGTAACGCAACCGTTTGTATTATTCTCAATGACTATAGAATGAAAATGTCACAGCAGCTATCAGAGCGAAACACGTATAAAATTGTCAGACATGATCTTACTTACACCTTACAACAACTTGTTAATGCACTAATTAAAGGTTGGCACAAAAAAACCTTCATTACCAGACAATTCAAACGTAGCATCTACACTAATAATAGTGTGCCACCTAGAGCTTATAGCTTACCCAAGATTCATAAAACTGATGTCCTGTGAAAGTTATTGTGTCATTTTTAGATCGTCCAACTAATAAATTAGCCAAAATCTTAAATTCATGGATAAAATTGGGTTTGACAAGACCAGCTTCTTGGCTATTGATTTGATAAAAAATCGTTGGCGTGAACTATCACCGAACTAGTCCAGTCATTTTAGTAGTTTCACTATGGAATTCGAGCTACCCAGCTGTATACTTGTACAAACTTTTATTTTGAAATCCTAAAACTTGTCTCAAAACCTACATATTGTAAGGTGTTCGCGTCTGTCAAAAATTAAGGTCAAAGATCACAAAAATCGATTTTTTGGAAATATCTCGTTTCCTTTGGGGTTTGCGCTATTTGTATTTATTATCAATATTATAGAAGATAAAATTCTCTACAACTTTTGTCTCAAAAGTTTTTTTATACGTTGAATCGTTTTCGAGATAGAGGGCACTGAGCGTGCAGTGTTCAACTATGTAGCGTATCATTCAAGGTCAACCGGTTTTGAGACAAGTTTTAGGATTTCAAAATAAAAGTTTGTACAAGTATACAGCTGGGTATCTCGAATTCCGTAATTCTTACCTTATTTTTACTAGGATGACTGGACTAAACATCCACGTACCACTCGAACAATTTTTAGTAGCTTTAAACATCTGCTTTGATGCTTCTATATTCAAATTCGATGATAAGATATTTTCCCAAATCTTTGGATTATCAATGGGCTCTTCCTTATCTCCAATACTAGCAGACAAGGTTATGGATGGCCTTGAGGCTATTGCATAAAAAAACTGCCTTTCGGGACCAAGCCGCTTGCACTTGAACGTTCTGAAGTTCTGACGTGCGAGGAATATAACTGGAAGCCCGTATGAGTTTCGCGTGGTTGATGAAATTAGGATACGTTTATCTAAGGAGAGGTTCGCACGTATATATATATATTATTTCAAATATTTATTGCTTATGCAAATAATAATAAGTTACAGAAATCATTGAATAAACTTCGAGTTTTCAAGAGATCTGTTGCATAACTCGTTGCAGTAAAGTGAAAAATATTACAAGAGAAATTACCCGAAACAGCAGTTAGCTAATTCATGACTAAATACTAGGATGGGCGATATCAAGCAAAAGATCGATTCTCAGAATCGATTCGAATTGATTTTGGAAAAATCGATTCATCCAAAAAATCGGATACAAAAGATTGATCTTCAGAAGATTGATCGTTATTTTTAATTTTTAGTTTAACTGGAAACCGGTAGCTATATTGGAGATTCAAAATCGCGTTACAGAAACGTAGTACTTATTCAACAGTTTTGATATTTAACAATAGTTTGCTTTGTGTCGTATTTGTTTATCACAGCAATTGTTCTCATATACATATTACACAAATCCAGCCGCTAAGTTGGAAGCTTTTTTTATTAGTTGTGATATTAGATTTATTCAGCGCTAGAAATTGGTTGATTCTTTTGTATTCTCAAACCTATATTATTCATAAAATACAGAACGCCAAAATAGACTTTCAAAACTTTTTTTAATTGAAGAACCTAATCCGATCCTTGCAGTCTTGGAATCGATTCTAGAAAAAATCGATTAGTAAAGTATCATTTCAAAAGATCTATTTTCTCGACCCAAAAGTTCGATTCTTCAGTGGATCGATCTAGAATCGCGCATCCCTACTAAATACATTGCCATCAATGACCCAGGTCTCACCACGTGGAGGTCGCTGCGATGAAGAGACCCACCCTATCCCGTCCCAACCTCTCAACCATGCCAGGAAAAATTAAAAGTGTTACATACATCAATAGATATTCAAAAGAAAATTATTAAATCAAAAAAATTGAGTTAGACATGCAGGAGTATATTAGAAATTGATAGATAAGGCGTATTGAAAAATCAGCAAATTCTATGGTACAAAACATAATCAAAAGTAATGACGCGTCTATAAATAAAATATGTACATTCGATCGCGTGGAGTACCATACCTTTCGCTTTCCGTTATGACGTTTCTTTGGAATAACAAGTAATTATTATAGAAATAAAACGATTCCTCAAAATAAAGTGTTTCAATGAATATTATGGAATAAAAGATGCAAACATTCAGCAAACGAATATGAAAGATCATTATTCAGAAATTCATTAATTTCTGAACTTGAAAACATAATGTGAAAACACGTTGTATCCGTGCAAAATTTCGAATGGGCTGTAACTGAAAAATGAAAAATTAACAAGCAGGATATACATGTGTTACGTGGGGGTCAGAGTGTACTGAGCGGTGGTAGTTAATGATTAATTGAATAATCAATCTCCCACGTAACGACAATGAATAAGTATTAAAACTAAGAAAAGACCTACCTTTCGATAAGCCGGTAATTTGTAGGATCGTGTTGCTATAGTCCTGTACAGGTCTGTGAGGTTTGTTTAAATTGTTGAGGCAATTTTATAATGATGAAAATGTGAGAAAGGTCGTTCAAAATAAATGGTTTAATACGATTTAACTGGTAAAAGATGAAGTATATTCTGTTTCGATTTGGTGATTGAAGTGTCTGGTAACAATCAATAGTGATAATGATATAAGAGCCGAAAGTAACAATTTATAAAGTGTTCAAGTTTATACAAATCGTGTGTTATACTATTCTAAAGGATATTATTCTTCGGTACCAGGAACATCTACTCTGAACGATGGTTAACTAGCTGGTCGTGATTATTCGATATAGTATCTCTCTTTTTAGATTATCTTAAATCAATTATATATACTATTGTTAAGTCTTATTCGTTAATTCTTGGAAACAATAAGTACGATTTAATTGGGGGTAGTGAAGCTAGCCACCAATTCTAGACTTGCTTTTGAATGAAAATTACTGAAGTAGATTTTGATTATAAAGGTGAAACAAGAATTCGTTCAATTTCGAAGATTAACACTCGGATTGACTTAGCTTTAGGTGAATCGGTCGACGAGATTGAGAGCCGTCGGATCGTGTCGGTCTGCGTCGGTAGAATTCTGGACCAGGGCCTCACCCCAAGTTTGGAAGAGTTGATCAATCGAACGATGTTGAACATCGGTTACTTAGTCTTTTTAGATTTGGAATGATATCTTGTTATCGAAAGTTATAGTTGAAAGTGTCAATTTTCTGATTTTGATGTGTGTTAAAAGTGATTCCAACGATTATTTATTAAAAATGATATTGTAATTATTATCATTATCGTTGATTAAAGTTATTCTTGGATATGAAGGTCACAACTCAAAACACTTTTTATTGTGTTAACGTTTCGGCCCTGGTGGGGGCCCTCCTCAGAAAAATTTTATTTAAATATCTGTCACGAACAAAATAAAAAATAATATACAAATAGGTTTGACAAAATAAGACATATTGATGTAAATAATAACGTAACGAACTCTTAAAAGCATTGCAAATATGTTTTAAGGCTGCCATATTTAAATTTAACCACAACATGTATGCCCAAACGTATGGTTTACCTATGGGCTCACCGCTCTCTCCAATTTTGTCTGATTTGGTTTTGGATGACCTTGAACAACACTGTCTTAATAAACTAGACTTCAAGCCTGCATTCTTTTTCAGATACGTAGACGACATAATTACAGCTGTCCCTTCGCATAAAATCGCAGAAATGCTTTCAGTTTTCAATAGTTTCCATCCGAGACTACAATTTACATCTGAACTAGAGTCTAATCACCAAATCAGCTTTTTAGATGTCCTGATTATCAATGACAATCAGCTCATTAAAACTGATTGGTTCCACAAGTCTACTTGGTCACAAAGGTATTTAAATTACCATTCTCACCACCCCAAATCATACAAAATTGGAACGATCAATTGCTTAGTTGACCGAGCGATCCGACTCTCAAGCATGGAATTTCACAATAAAAATTTGTCCTTGATTCAGCAGGTACTATTTAAGAACGACTATCCACCTCGCCTGCTTAACAAACATATAAAGTTTAAATATAATTCCATCTTGTGATCTACCAGCCCTAACAACAATTTCGATACAACTACTACACAGACCATTCAAAAAAACTATATTTCCATCCCTTATGTTGCGGGTTTGTTTGAGTCATTTAATAGAACATTCTCCAAATACAAAATTCAATTTGTGGGCAAATGTGCACATGATATATCCTCGTTGTTTGATTCGGGTAAAGACCCCTTACCCCTGGGCAATCGCTCGGGTGTAGTTTACAAAATACCTTGCAATCATTGCAACAAGGCTTACATAGGCCAAACTAGTAGACAACTACACACAAGGATAACCGAACACATACGCAATTTCCATGAACATGAGGATAATTATACTGCATTGACGAGACATGCCATCGATTACGACCACTCTTTTAACTATTCTCAAGCTAGTATCATTGATGTTGAACCTTTGTATTATAATAGGCTTCTGTTAGAAATGTGCAATATCGTAGCACATCCTAATTCTGTCAACCGTAAACAAGACATAGAACATTTAAGCAATATTTACACCTCTGTGATACGACCATTGTAATTTGTCCATTACCGACTGAGCTTGCTCTCGATTTTACCTTCATAACACAAAAAAATTTTTGTTTTCCGTTTAACCCGTTGACTCTGCGTTGCCCTGATAACTATTGAGATCGACCTCTTCCCACTACACACTAGACGTTCCACTGTGCTTATGTGCTCTGACTCAACCATAACGGCTGTGTATTTTATTTCTTTTAACAAACCAACTATAATTATGAATTCGTGGGAGTTACGTGTCGCCAACCCAGTGTGTTTCGGTTTTTGTCTTTTTTTGCCTTTTTGTTCTATTTATTCTTCAATTACCAACACGCATTTATGTAATTGGAAGTGTTATCGCTTATGAGGTAATCTCTCTTTTATACTTGCTTCAACACCTTTGCAAATTATTTACATCAATATGTCTTATTTTGTCAAACCTATTTGTATATTATTTTTTATTTTGTTCGTGACAGATATTTAAATAAAATTGTTCTGAGGAGGGCCCCCACCAGGGCCGCAACGTTAACACGATAAAAAGTGTTTTGAGTTGTGACCTTCATATCCAAGAATAACTTTAATCAACAAATCTCCAGGGTCAAGATAAATCTTCTTCATATTATTATTATCACTTAAAATTACCTGATTCGGTTGAATCAGGGCCGAACTCAATTTGATTATGGAAAATGGAATGGCATAAAAATGTCTATTCGCGAAATGATGAGATTTAGTAAAGCACAGGAAAGATTGAAACGTAGAAGATAGTGAGTCTTTTGCAGCTAACAGAATAACTGAATGCTCGAATTTGACAAATTAGCGCGAGACTTTAGGTCGGTCACAACTAAGATTTTCCAAACGCTACTATTGCTCAAGAAGGGCTGATACGGGTTGACGTCCACGCACCTCGCGACTTGACAGACGAAAGACGCGGCTTCTTGGGCCCGAGGGTCCAAGGAGCTGCAGTTGTAATAAGTTACAACGGTAATTAGCCAATGAGGTGCGAGGGCGACCTCCTGGCGCCCAAATCCACATGATCAGCGTTACTTCACGCTCTTCGACGGTGTTCCGACAATTCTCAATCTCGTCGGTGACACATTGAAGATATGAACAAAAGATATTCACATGCAATGTTCACACATTCATTCATACATTCCAATAAGTAATCTATTTTAATTTGGTGGTTCTAAAGGTAGTGGTTTATCCTAGTTATTGATTACAGTTTTAACTTAAAAAGACGGATAATTCCAGGCCGAGCGCTACTGATGCTAATTCAGCAGTCTCCTATCTCAGTTCTTGGTACCAGTTAAATAGAAGAAAGTTGAACCTTATACTAGGGATCATCGTTGGTCTCTACGTGACTTTGCCAGGAGGGGTGGAACTCGCCGTTATTAGAATATGAGATTTTGATGAAATGATATCTGTGCATTGAAGAAATTAAAGCAATGAAATGAAATGGAATTTTGAAAAAGGTACGCCAAGGCGGTACGTCGGGGCGTAACATCCCTCCCCACTTAGAAACCATCAACGTCCCCGTTGATGAATAATTAAAGGCTAGTAGGTATATGAAAATTGAGAGTAATCAAAATGATAATGTATGTGTGTGTGTGACAATGATAATGATGAATTAAGGTATTATATAGATATAAGAACAAATTTCAGGTCGGCGGGAGAGTAGCTCTCTGTGATCAGTAAAACTGGTCAGCCGGCCTTTACATTAAGGACAACTGTATCTTAGGTTAACGTAAGGGAGTAATAACATGATTAAAGGTGGTATATCTTATAACATGGTGACAATCGTTGCTACCGCAATCTAGGATGTAAGGTCGGCGGGAGAATAACTCTCTGTGATCAGTAAACTGGTCAGCCGGCCTTCACATTAAGGACAACTATGAATCAGGTTAACGTAAGGGAGTAATATCATGATTAGAGGTGGAATATCTTAGAACATTGTGACAATCGTTGCTACCGCAATCTAGGATGTAAGGTCGGCGGGAGAATAACTCTCTGTGATCAGTAAACTGGTCAGCCGGCCTTCACATTAAGGACAACTATAACTCAGGTTAACGTAAGGGAGTAATAACATGATTAAAGGTGGTATATCTTATAACATTGTGACAATCGTTGCTACCGCAATCTAGGATGTAAGGTCGGCGGGAGAATAACTCTCTGTGATCAGTAAACTGGTCAGCCGGCCTTCACATTAAGGACAACTATAACTCAGGTTAACGTAAGGGAGTAATATCATGATTAGAGGTGGAATATCTTAGAACATTGTGACAATCGTTGCTACCGCAATTTAGGATGTAAGGTCGGCGGGAGAATAACTCTCTATGATCAGTGAGACTGGTCAGCCGAGTTCTTCATAGCGAAAATGACTTATGCGAAACGTTGGTGGAACGGCTAGTATGTTCTGCGTTGGTTGACATTTGGCTTTGGCGCTGCTGGGCATCAGGTGTACCGTATCCTCTGATTGGTGAACGAGATCTGGATGCTCGGCTAGCTGGAGAGCCTTACGCCTTGGTAGAGGCCGGATTCCGTGCATTGAGATCTTTGTGGTGGGCCCAGTATCATGTGACCCACTGAGAGTCGTAGTCGTATGTGTACCCTCGTAGCGGATACTCGTTAATAGGTTGACGAACAGGAATCTTGGCAGTACTTTTTAAGTGGTGCCTTTTTTTGGCATCTGGGTTACTCTGGAGTAGTGCATTCTGGACCCAAACAGCTCGTCGACTGCATTCAGCCACTCGAACTCGCCTTTTCTCCTGTTAGGTTTTGTAAAAATTTTTACCAAATTGCCATTTGCCTTAAATAATTGCCGAAGTTCCAATGGTCATTTTTTTCTAATATACTGTAGCATTTTTAACGTTAATTTAGAATAAAAGAAATTTGAAAGAAAGGAAAGGTTTTAAGGTTAACATCACACTGAGTTGATCCATTCAGAAGCTTCTGAACAAACTCTAAGGGCAGATCAAGTTCATTGCTTAACTTCCATCTTAGGTGTTAGACTTCAAACTTAGAGCTAGTTACAGTTGGATATTCCTCGTTGCGGTTGGTCACGCCCCATCCGTTGGCGTTAAGCTTAAAATTACTTAGAAATAAAGAATCGTTTCCGTAGTACTTTTCGTACTGCACTTGCTCCTGAGCAACCAATCTGCTTCCCTAAGTCTGATGTTATGTAACTTTTCATAGGGGGCCATACTTAGTTCAGACTCGATTGTTACACTTTGTTACGATACGGGGGAGGGAGTCTTTTGATGTTTGTACGTAATTTTTTGAATTGAATGTAAAATTTTTTGATAATTAATAAAAAAATTCGAACTGAATTCCCGCGCCAGATTCTGTTATAGCCAAACCTTTAACATTTTGAAACTAGCGCGCTGCGGTAGCTCTTGGCATTAGATCACTCAACTTACAGTATAAATTTATAAGGTCGGTAAAGAAGTAGATTTATAAGTTTATAACCTATGATACTTGGTGATCTATAAACATTCAATACATATTGATTTAACTTATACGAAAGTAATAATTTTATTTGCATAATGGATTATGATCTCAATAAAGTATATCAAAGATTATTTGATGCATACAAAAAAAGCCATCGGGAAATATCTGCACAGCAAGCTCAAATTAACCTGAATCAAATTTGGAAAGAGTTAAAAGAGTCTTGCAAAACAAAAGTCGAAATTGCTGAAAAAGCAGAAGCAAAGATTAAAGAGTACACCTCTTTGTTGATTTTTTTATTTGATTCCGAAAAATTACGTACAATTTGGGACGGGGGGAGGGGGGGTTGACATTTTGTTATGATCTGATACACAGGAGGGGTAGGGGTTGAAAAGTTCTTCAAATTCCGTTACGTAATTTAAGTACGGCCCCTAGTATATCCCAGGATTGTTGGTAAATGATGTGATCATGTAGTCCTTCAAGTTCGTTTCCCTCAATATCCAAAATCCGATAATTAATAAGGTAAATTTCCCTAATGAATCCATATTCTTCCTCCTTATTTCCTCGAAAATGAATGTTCATTACTCCCAATCTCATATTTGTAGTCGCATCAATCAGTCTACAATGCGTTCCATCAGTAAGCCAATTCGAGTTTGTCTACGTGTTTAACGAATCTTTCACCGTTGTTACCTTCTAATACTACATTATTATTTTCCAAGATTTTAACAATTCTATATGGACCCTGGTATCGCTTGCTAAATTTTCCCTTTCTAGCTTCTATTTGTACGCGTACCATGTCTCCTGCTTTGCCTTTGAACGGATGTACTGTCCGATCGTAATACATTTTCGACCTCTCCTTCGCCTGCACTAAGTTGGTCGCAGCCAAGGCCTGCATTTCGCTTAATCTAATCATTAGGTCTTCAAGATACGAGTTATACGTTAAACGGTTCTCATCAATATCAAACGAAGTTGGACAACGCGCTATTCTTCCGAAAACTAGCTCATACGGCGTGAAGTTTGTGGCTTCATGAACTGCCGTATTGTATGAAAACATAGCAAATTGAACTAGTTCATCCCGATCGTCAAACTCATCAATATAATGTTTAATGTATTCTGTTAAAACTATATGACTACGTTCTAAAGCGCCATAGGTTTGCGGTCGATAACTGGAAGTGGTAATATGTTTAATTTTGAAAACTTTTGCTAATTCTTGTAATAGCTTATTTACGAAACTTGTTCCTCGATCTGTTAGAATGGTTTTAGGCGATCCAAATTGCAAAATCAGATGTTTTACCATTACGTGAGCTACAGTTTCAGCTCTTATATCGGGGATAGGCACAGCGATACAAAATTTCGTCAAATTATCCTGCATAGTTAAGATATGTTTATTGCCACTAGGGGTCTGCGGAAGTGGACCTACTGTGTCTAGCGAAATTTTCTCAAACGGCTCAGATAGAGTGTCCGTTATTAGCATTGGCTCTCTAGTCTTTACGCGAATTAGCTTTTGTTTTTGACAGCTTTCGCATCTTCGAATGAAATTACTGATATCTTCTCTCATTCGTGGCCAATAAAATCTTTCGCGGATTCTTCGATATGTTTTGGTCACCCCTTTGTGTCCTCCTATTAGTCCACTATGCATTTCCGAAATTATGCCCAATCGTATTTCTGATGGTGGTATCTCGGTTATACCTGAACAGATGGTAATGTCTATGTCTTCGTCCTCAAAAATATCTATTAATAAATTTGAGATATCTATTGATAGTTCGTCAGTCATATCCCCTAATTTTGAAATTCTAAATGTTTTTATTTTCAAATCTAGTAAAGTCGTTTTCAAATTTTCCAAGGCTACCTTGACGTTATGTAATTCAATTTTGTCAAAGTGTTTTCGTTTAACTACGAGGCTGAATATGCTATATTTTCCCCTTTTTGTAATAATGACTTGGCCTAGTTTTGGTTTTGCATCACGATGATCGTCTGCACTTATTAATTCTAAATCGTTTAATAATCTGCTGACTGGTGTAGAAAATTCTGAATCTATTGATATGAAATGAACATAATTGTCTTTTCTGTATGTTAAATTTTCTCGACTGAATGAAATTCTATTCCGTGAATGGTAACCCGTTTTTGGAAATTTTAATGGCGATACTGTTTCTAAATCTGGTGGTATACCTTCCGTGATTTCACTTCGGGTTGGTAAATCTCGGACTTCTAGTTGCGGCTGTAAACGCCTTGGCGTTTTGCTGACCTTGCTTTTTACTGAAACGTCTCCCGCCTCATTCAACTCAGGTATCATATTCAAAGGATACGGGGTTGAGAGTGCTATTGGTCTGGGTGCGACTATAGGTGTTGGTAATGCCGATTTCTGCAAAGGTCGACTAACTACTGACTCATTCAAATTAGTTTGATTGGTATTAGTCTATCCAGCCTCGCTATTATTTCCTTGATTTCTCTTAACCTTTTCTAAAAATCTTTCAATTTTATTATTTACTTCATCGTCATCCGTCTCATCATTTTCGTCGAGTACCTCACGAATGGTTTCGTCTAATTCTTCACCCTCTGATATATGACCTGGTATCTCTATTTCATCTGCATCCGAGTTACTGGAGTTGTCTAGAAGACTCCTCTCGTGCAAGGTCTTGTCAAAGCGTTCAAATGAATCTTGCAACTCCTTCGGATTTAGATTACTTCTTTCGCGCAAAGATTTATTAAAAAGGTCAAATGATTTCCTTAGCTCTTTAGGATCTATAGATAATTTAGCTTTACGACTCGCTTCTGCTTGCAAAAATACATCATCATCCGAATCGCTATCTCTATCACGCGGTGATTTTAATTTCACAGTTATATTTTCAGGCTCAGAATCAGATTCATTGTCGTCGTCGGTTCGTGCGTCAGTCTGTAAGTCTGATTGTTCAGGTTGTCGTGTTACCTGGGATGTAGTGGGTTGTTCAAGACGTAAATTCGGCAATACGCTTCTTTGCCTCCGGTAGGCCGGCGGTTCGGAAGATTCATCGTCGGATGAGTCTTCAGAAAGAGTTTGCCTACTTCCTGTTGTTGTCCTAGCTCTCGATCGAGTTCTTGTTGAGATCGCGTTCTCATCTGGCTCTACGGTAATCTTTGTTTTTGGACGGAACGTTTCGTCAGCTGATTTTCTTGTTGGAACTGAGTCTGATCTAGCTAATGGTCGATTTGTTTTTGGAACAGATAATTTTGAAATTTTTGAAACAATGCGTAATATCTTCCATTGGTTGCGTTTAGTCCTGACCTTCAAGTTTGACCAAGGGTTCATAATAGCAAATATCGTTTGGAGTTTTTGATTTTCTATTAGTTTTAAATTTGTACAAGCAAAAATTTTGATTCCCGTTCCTCCAAAAACAAATCGTAACATGGTTCTTACTTTGTTCCATGCTAATTTATCTAGACCACATCCCATTCTAGGTATTCTAACTGTTTTAACTGAGTCAGAAAAAGAGATCTCAGCCTTACGCTCGCGCAAATAATCTTTACCTAATATACCGTCGCAATTTAGCAAAAAGGTTGAACGTACGACGTGAAATTTACTTGGTTCGTTTTGTAAAGTCAAATTTGTTATTCCCAAAGTTTTAACTTTATCGATTGTTATTCCCGTTATCGTAGAAATTTCGTCTACACTGATTAAGACGTCAGGATGTAAAACATTAGCTTTAATGAGTGTTCTTTTAATTCAGGAGCTGTCATCCTGATCAGTGGCGATTCTCGATCTGGTCCGCGCGTATCGATGCACCGGCCGGCGGTTCCGCGAAACGGACCGTCGGTTGACGCTCGGGCGTCGCGTACCTCGCCGTTGCGTCCGGACGACGAGTCGCGTTCAAGTTTAAAGATTCAGCTGTTTCGGAGGTTCTACGCGGAGATGGTGACCGTGTTCTGACGTTCGAATTATCAAACCTTGCTTGGTTAAAACCGGACTGCTGATTCGGGTTGTATGAACGGGTGTTTGAATTTGGCGAATTCGATCTGCCCGTATTTAAATTTGCTCCCGGCGATCCCGATCTCTGTGGAATCGATGCAGGATTTATTGTGGGCGGATATACATAAGGTGGTAAATACGGATATGTCATCGGCGGATGATAATACGGGTGTTCTGGAAAATAAGGCGGATATTGATGACCACGCGGTTGCTGGTGCTGAAACTGTGGGTGAGCGGGCATGCCGTATGGGTAATAACCCCTCGGTTCGGGTGATCGTCGATCGGTGACGTTTGCCGTCGGGTGTCTGTACATCGCCGCGTTCGGTGACGGGCTTCTCGCGCGTGTCTCCGCTCCGTCTGAGATGCCATAATTCGAATACAATCGCGGCGCATTATTTTGGTTATAGGTTATTGGAGAGTTCAGTCGCGGAATTTGTACTCTCTGTGTTTCTCCGGAAGACATTATTCCCTGACGCATACGATTTTCTGTTTTTCGCGCTAACTTAAACGCTTCTTCCAATGTCTTTACACGTCCTTCAACATATCTTTCGATAGCTTCAAGTAGTCCTCGAATATAAGCATCCAACGCGTTCACTTGTAGTACTTTCATTACCGCGTCGACGTCAGTTTTTCCGTACTCGTCTTCTAAAGCTGCGCGAGCTGCACTGACCAAGATTTTTAATCGATCGTAGAAATCGCTCACGTTTTCATCACGTTTCATCCGTATATTCGCGATCTCTTGTTGATAATACGGATAAGTCCTTTCAGCTGCAAATCGACTTTTCAGATGTTTTATTAATTCGTTGACCGTATTGAAAGTTTCGCCATATGTACTATCGCGAGCTGCTCCTTGCAATTTTCCCAGAACGCACCGTACGTATGCGCCTTCCGAATTCGGCGGAACATACACTGAACCGTTTTGCACGTCTTGTAAGAAATCTTTCAAACGAATGTTTTTCCCGTCAAAATATGGAATATCTAATGTGCTATACTGCAACGCAAAGCACTCCGCCATTGACGTCATCATAGCGTTACTCGCGTCTAGGGAGGATACATTGGTTCGGTCCGCGCTGTGGTTTCCCGTTTCGTTAGGCATTTCAAAATCGAAAAAGGTTGTTTATGCACACAAAATAATTCAGGCCAATTTTAGGCAAATATTGGGAACACAGTTGATGCACAAATGACCAGTGGAAAATTCGGCAATATGTATACGATATCAGGATATTATGATATATACATACAAATACACAAGTAATGAATCGCAGAGTTTCATGCACAATTTGTCGTTGATTATATAATTATTATCTAGAAAGAAAGATGCCTTGTTTTTTCATGCGCTTGACCAGTTTTTCAATTTTAACACAAAAACTAAAATTATTTTTTTTTTTTTCTTTTGATTTTTATTTAAACAAATCTCACTTTTAGCAAGACATCCCAGCGCTGCCACCAATTCTTGTGTTACGTGGGGGTGAGGGTGTACTGAGCGGTGGTAGTTAATGATTAATTGAATAATCAAGCTCCCACGTAACGACAATGAATAATTATGAAAACTAAGAAAAGACCTACCTTTCGATAAGCCGGTAATTTGTAGGATCGTGTTGCTATAGTCCTGTACAGGTCTGTGAGGTTTGTTTAAATTGTTGAGGCAATTTTATAATGATGAAAATGGGAAAAAGGTCGTTCAAAATAAATGGTTTAATATGATTTAACTGGTAAAAGATGAAGTATATTCTGTTTCGATTTGGTGATTGAAATGTCTGGTAACAATCAATGGTGATAATGATATAAGAGCCGAAAGTAACAATTTATAAAGTGTTTATAAAAAATCGTGTGTTATTCTATTCTAAAGGATATTATTGTTTGGTACCAGGAACATCTACTCTGAACGATGGTTATAACTACCTGGTCGTGATTATTCGATATAGTATCTCTCTTTTTAGATTATCTTAAATCAATTATATATACTATTGTTAAGTCTTATTGGTTAATTCTTGGAAACAATAAGTATGATTTAATTGGGGGTAGTGAAGCTAGCCACCAATTCTAGACTTGCTTTTGAATGAATATTACTGAAGTAAATTTGGATCAAAAAGGTGAAACAAGAATTCGTTCAATTTCGAAGATTAACACTCGGATTGACTTAGCTTTAGGTGAATCGGTCGACGAGATTGAGAGCCGTCGGATCGTGTCGGTCTGCGTCGGTAGAATTCTGGACCAGGGGCCTCACCTCAAGTTTGGAAGAGTTGGTCAATCGAACGATGTTGAACGTCGGTCACTTGGTCTTTGTGAATTTAGAATGATATCTTATTATCGCAGGCTTGAAAGTGTCAATTTCCTAATTTTGATGTATGTTAAAAATGATTCCAACGATTATTTATTCAAAATGATATTGTAGTTATTATTATTATCACTTAAAATTACCTGATTCGATTGAATCAGGGCCGAACTCAATTTAATTATGGAAAATGGAATAGCATAAAAATGTCTATTCGCGAAATGATGAGATTTAGTAAAGCACAGAAAAGATGGAAACGTAGAAGATAGTGAGTCTCTTGCAGCTAACAGAATAACTGAATTCTCGAATTTGACGAATTAGCGCGAGACTTTAGGCAGGTCACAACTAAGATTTTCCGAACGCTACTATTGCTCGAGAAGGGCTATTACGGGTTGACGTCCACGCACCTCGCGACTTGACAGACGAAAGACGCGGCTTCTTGGGCCCGAGGGTCCAAGGAGCTGCAGTTGTAATAAGTTACAACGGTAATTAGCCAATGAGGTGCGAGGGCGACCTCCCGGTGCCCAAATCCACATGGTCAGCGTTACTTCACGCTCTTCGACGGTGTTCCGACGATTCTCAATCTCGTCGGTGACACATTGAAGATGTGAACAAAAGATATTTACATGCGATGTTCACACCTTCATTCATATATCCTAATAAGTAATCTATTTTAATTTGGTGGTTCCAAAGGTAGTGGTTTATCCTAGTTATTGATTATAGTTTTAACTTAAAAAGAGGGATATTTTCAGGGTGAGCGCTACTGATGCTAATTCAGCAGTCTCCTATCTCAGTTCTTGGTACCAGTTAAATAGAAGAAAGTTGAACCTTATACTAGGGATCATTGTTGGTCTCTACGTGACTTTTGCCAGGAGGGGTGGAACTCGCCGTTATTAGAATATGAGATTTTGATGAAATGATATCTGTGCATTGAAGAAATTAAAGAAATGAAATGAAATGGAATTTTGAAAAAGGTACGCCAAGGCGGTACGTCGCGGCGTCGGGGCGTAACACACCCGTCCTCTCCAACTCTCTTTATACATATAACGATCTTTAGACAAAGTGGTTGTGTTTGAAGAAAAAAACTTTTTTGACTAGCTCGCTATTTTAACCATCAATAAACCTAATGGAGCGATGGGAGATAAAGAAAATAAAAAAAGTGACAACCAACATCATAACCGTCTTATTTTATCGATTTACTTCTTACCGTTTTTAACATTTGATTACGTTGTATAAGGTTAGTTTCCTTTGTTTTTATATACATAGTTTATGTTTTATTTTTTTATTATCATTTCTACTTTTATTATATATTATTAAGGTTGTTCCGATTCGGCACCAACAATGTATTGTAAATAATTGTTTCCAATAGATGCATTAAATATGGCCTGAGGATGACTCTAATCAGAGTCGAAACGTTGACGGTAAAATCTGTTGTTAATAAAAGACCTACATTTCCAAGATCCACCACAACATTTATAAAAGAGCGCCAGAACTGGAGTCACGCATCCGAAATTCCGAGAGGGGACACTGTAGCGAATAGCGAATAGGATATTTCAGGTTTTTTGTTTCTTTTTTTTTCGAGTTTCAACGGCATCAAGCAGGAGGTCAGCAACGAAGTCGAGGAAAATGCAGAGTGAGGGAATAGCAACGATTTTGATGATAGGATGTTGCGGCAGGTCGTCGATTTTGGTAATCACTCCAGTTCTGGCGATCGTGCGAGGTAGTCGCCTTTTGGAGTTTCGCGAAGCAATGGAGCCGCCTAAAAATCACGAGGGGATTGGAGAATTTGTTGCGTGGGTGTAGAACGGCAAGCGCTGCTTATATCCTGACGACTGAATTTCGAGAATCATTGAGTAAAGGCTTGCCGAATAACGGATGGCCATTTTGAATTTGCCTTGTCGAAAAGTACTCGAAATTCTTTTGCCGATTCTTTTGCTTGGTGACCGTAGCCGGAGTTGCGCGTGATGGAATAGAGTAAATTTTGAGTAATTGAGAATGTTGAATAGAGTTACGGTTTTGAGTTGCGTCTTTCTCGTTTTTGAAATTACGTACAGCCCGAATTCTGCTGTACCGGGTCGAGTCGAGTTATCGTGTTTTTCAGTGTCGCCTCTCGAGTAGGTAGGTCGAGAATTGCCGAAATGGGCTGTTGGAATTAGCGAACAACGTTTTTGAGGACTTCGAGAAAGTTTCAATTCGGATGCCCCGCGATGGCGTTTAGTTGAGGTTACGTTTAGTCGCGCTTACGATTAGTTAAGTTTACGTTTAGTTAGGATTGTGTTTAGTTGAGTTGTGCTAAATTGAGATTGCGTTTAGTTGAGATTACGTATAACTGAGATTGCCTTTAATTGAGATTGCGTATAGATCAGATTGCCTTTAATTGAGATTGCGTATAGTTGAGATTGCGTTTTTGTTGAGTATATTCAGGTAGCGATTGAGATGAGAAGTTTGTGTTATCGAGTTTTAGTTGCGTCTGAAATATGATGGCGCTTAAGAATTTGTTTATTTGAGTTTCATATAAACTTGAGTTCTGTGGAGTCGGGTAATATTGAGAACGCCGTCTGTTCAGTAGCCCGGCGGGGTACCGTCGAGAAATTAGTTATAGTTTCGGTTCCGAGCAATTATTGTTACGTTAACGTTTTTAGGTTTTGAATTGAGAGTTGCGTGTTAAGGTTTTGTAAATATTGAGGTAGATTTTATTTAGGGAGATACGAGCTCAATAGATTGAGAAATAGCGTGGGTTACGAATAATTTTCTTCTGTGTGATTTTGGATCGCGAAGAGCCAATTTTAAATTAATTTTTTGTTTTTGTATCACCGCTATTGTAAAATGCATTATTTTATTTTATTTTTTGTTAAATAGCGTGTTGTTGAGGAGTGTCACTCTCTCTCTCCAAAATTACCCCTCCCCTCTCCGTGGTACTGAACTACAGAGAATATTACCCGAGGCTTAGCGAAGATAAAGATTTCGAGGCGCGTTGACCACGCCAGGCGCCCAACAGAATCTCGCGATATCTTTTGTAAGATCAAATTTGTTTTCAGCTGACATCGCAGGCCGCCAAATTATTGTGCGCGCTATAAGTTCTCGGTCACTTCTCCGGGTGGGCGTGGTGCAGTAAAAATCAGCATCATAGTACCAATGGTCTTTTACGATCGGTGTATTGAATTGGCGCATAACTTTTAAAATATCAATACTGGCGCACCTGTGGCACGAAACACACCCGTTCAGTTGACATTCACGATTGCATGATTTTATCCGCACTTTTTCACCATTTTTATAAATACATATTGTTTTTGCAAAGTATACATTATGTTTTAGGGCTGATTTGGGTAAAAGACAACGGCAACAGGGGTACTTGGAGCCCCCGAACTCTTAAGATTGGTAGGGGCAATATACTGTGACGTGGTATTTCGTACCCCGTCACTTTGTTTAATTATCGCATTCCCCTAGGTGCAGATATCGCTAAAAATAACGAAAGCACGTCTGAGGCCAATACTCCAAAAATGAACGACTAATTATCTTTAAGTTGAATTCTCTTTACTGAGCTAATTGTATGCTATTTTCTAATTCTGTAATGCTCTTCGAGAACCATCCGCGAGACCTTCACGTCAAGATACCAGGACACTGCCTGACAGGGGTCACGTACCAGCTCAACATCAACACCACCGACTACAGACGAACGAATACCGCGGAAACCACTCCCGATGGATGCCTATCTAGTTGTCGAAAAGGGTCGTGCGTGATGCACAACAGCACCTCCAACTATTTGAGACTTATCGGCCAGGAGCCGAACCACGAACGAATGCTTCTACCGCTCGGATGCATCGTCAGGCGGCGTACAGGGCTGTGCGTCAAAAACACAACAAAGCCTCCCGTCGACGATACTTATCAGCCTGGAGCTGAACCGACCCTAAAATCTACTAAGTCGTTGACTATCCAATAGAAGACGGTTTTCTCGTCACGAACCGTCTTATCGAAGGACTGCGGCGTGGAATAGGCTAATGATATGCTGACCACGTGGATCTGGTGGATCTAGTGTGGGGATCCGGGTTGAGGGCCATCACCACCACATCGTTCCGGCATGAGGGCTTCGATGAGCGAGGGCCGGGATGCAGCGCCGACGAAATAGCTACAACGGGGAGTACCAGTAAAGCAAGGAGTGAGTTACAGTCTGTCGCAAGTCCAGGGGACCGGTGACGTAACATTGCCGCACACCTCAATATCGCAATACCTGAGCAGTACGACCCCCCCCCCCCCCCCCCCCTTCTCACCAACGATACCGCATAGCTGCAGGAAAACATCGCTAACCACCTTCCGACGTCCTGATACCTCGATACCTGTCGTCGAGGGAAAAGAACATCAAGCGGCGAGGGATTATCGCCGCCTATCCGTGGACCAGGCCACGCGACCAGCTGGTCCAATTAAGATACCGCAAATTTTGGGAAGAATCACGTGACACCAGCTCGATGAAAATCAGGATCATCGCTCATCTCATCACTCTACGTTCAGTTCCTGAATCGCAAAGACGTGCTATTGTCATATTTAGTGCCATTACTGCTATCACTGTATTTAGTTTCTCGCTATTGTACCGCATCCTCTAGTATCTGCTATATCTTCTTTTACGTAAGTGAGGTTCCTTTTCTATTTTGTGAAGCCACGAGATTACTTGCAATATATCGTACCTTTACCTTTATCTCTTTCTCTCTTTACCTTGCAGTTGGTCTGCTTGAGCCAATTGGGCTCGTATCTTTTCTCTTTACCTTGCAGTTGGTCTGCTTGAGCCACCTGGGCTCGTACCTTATTCTCTCTTATCTCTTATCTTGTCCCTTTCTCTGCCTTATTGCAAGTAACTTCGCGACTGATTGACTATTACTTACGCATTGTAGTGACTATCGCTTTATCTTATTATCTTTCTCTTTTAGAATATTTGAATGTCTAATATCGCTGTCTAGCAGCGCGTTCCGTTGAAGGATCAATTTTTATCTTAGCTACTGAGCATTGCTATTTTGTTATATTTTCTCTGATTAGTTTCTATCTGTCTCTTTACCTATTATCGTTGATTATCGTATCTTAGTGAGTGTACCGCGGGAGCGATCTTATATCGCTACGCGGTCCCGCTCGTCGTTCATTTGACATTGGAGTATTGTGCCGTATCGCATAACATCTTTTTCACTATTTTCTTCGCTAATATCGCTGATCGTAGTTGTCCGTAGTCTATTTGGTTTGCCGTACGCTGCATATTAATTATCTTGAATATTGTTTGCCTTATCTTGAATTATCTTTTATCGTACCGAATATTATCTCTCTTTCTCTCGCACTTACCGCAAACTAGAGACTACGTATTATCTTTTAGTACCTATATCTTATGGTAATTTCCTATTTGACCTGTCGCTTGAATTTACCTTGTAATTCATAATTCCCTGTCTGCCTATTTCTGATTATTCTGGTAATGTGATAACTATTACAATTGTTGTATTTCGCATGTGTTTATAATCGCTTCTCATATTTTATGATTTATTTACCTACCGCTTAATTTAAGTACAGTATATCTTTTCTGTTCTGCCTATCTATCTTAAAACCGTGTTAATCATTACCTTTAGTATCGCGAGCTTACGCATATTTCCCGCTTATTCGGAAAACGTTCCGTTAATTGTTAACTCTCTCGCTTAACCTTTCTCTGGCTGTAACTATTGTTAATTATCGCATTTATCGTAATTGTATCGCAACCTCTTCAGCTACTTGCTTGTCATTAAACTTATCGCTCCTTGTTTAATATATTTGATATTAGTCCTGCTTCACCTGTTTCTTATTTTATCTATTGGATTCGACTCCGCCCCTCTACCATTATCTTGTCTCTCTGAGCGAACTGTGCAAAACCGTCGTAGAACCTGACCTTACCTTTATCTATTACCTTTACCTTTACCTTTGTCTTTTTCTCTAATTATCTATTTTTGACGCATGTGCGTCTGGCGCCCAACAATCGTATCTTTCTCCCTTAGTATCTCTCTCTATCTAATTATTTAGGTTAGCGACTGCGCCGTAGGGTAACCAATTATCGTTATATCGTTCTTACCCTCAAATATATAAAAATATTGGTTACAATACATACGGTAGTGTCCGTACGATGTCCATGGAAACGAGACGCTGAGACTCTAAAAGTGATTGGCTAGAATCTATTAACGGATATGGAGTCATTAACGCCACGGTCTTACCCACGGCCTTACGTACAGGTCTTGCAACGAACGTGGTGAGGGGTTATCAGTTCACGTCCGAAACAAAAGTACAACTTATGGCCACAAGAGCAGCGCTACGAGTTATTCATAAGCTTTTGGTATTATTTGGCAAAACCAGCCCCCTGACACACGCTGCTAAAAGTGGTTCGCAAAATGTCCCTCGATTCTGCCGCCAATCTCAACCACTAGTGGCGCTAGTAGTTGTCTGACTGTGGCGGTCTCGGAACTCCCACTCCATTTCTTGCTCGCGCTCGAGGCGCCCCAACGGGGATCAGTGAAATTATTTTATTATCTTTATTATCATTATTATTATTTCTGGTAACCTTGATTCTCCCTCTGGTTTTTCTCTCCCGCCTAACCGGCAAAACGTGATCTGCGTCATTTAATAAATAGCGTGATAAATCAACAGTAAATATCAGTGGATTATTTCCCATTCCTTAAAGATATTGAAAATTGTAGCGACGCTCGCTATATGACAAGCTTGCGCGTGGTCAGCGAGGGCAGCGAGCGTGTCAAAAATCTACTAGCGCCACGTATAGGAATTAAAAACGGGGACAAAACGCGTACAGTTTTTTAGTATACGAGCATTGGTGAGTGTCAGGAGGCTGAGCGGAACCCTAACCAATCTTTTTGATACTCATACATAGATAACCTTACGTTGTGATGTCACTCATATGTCCGTGACATAGACTTATAAAGATAGACTGAGCGCTCTTATGAGCCGCTTGAAGCAAATATTTGAAGGACAGAAATATGCTGGGAGTACTCCTTTCTCTCTGTGACGATATTTGTAGCGGGGATCGAGACAGTAGAGGAGAATGAGCCGAAATCACGCTCCTATATCTATAGCTGTCACTCACTGATATACCATATATGTATACACTGGATTGATTTTACCGTATACTCTACGTGTAAGCTCGTGCGTCCAATTGAACAATTGAATTTCCGCCATCTTGTACAGAAAGTTGTCACAAAATGCGCGCTAGATTTGAACTGCGTAATGTATGCTATTTAGATCTTACGATATATTCGTCACACAAAAAAGTTTTTGACGAGTAAAATAAAGTTTGATACATTGAATGAAGAACAAATCATTTTTTCGAAAGTATATTATTATTTACAATTATATGATGTAAAAGATCATTAAATAATATGACAAAAAACTTGTATTTAAGCATGATTTTTCTTTATATTCAAAAGAAGTCGTCAATTCTGAGAAGTTTCCGTCCATTATCCTTTATCCTATGGTGGGCTGAATTCCATACGGATTATTCAAAAATTTGTATAACACTAATTCAACCGTTAGGGAATCCATTTACCATCCATTGATCATCAAAGTGGAGCTTAAGACATGTAAAAAAAGTTTTGAATTAAATTACATCGAATTGGGTGAGTAAAAACTTTATTCAAAAATATGGAGAAAAAAACATTCCTTGCAAACGTTAAGGCATTTTTATAGAGTTGCGTGCGATAAACCACAACCGTAATATAATTAGTAGTATCAATCCACAATCCATTCACATGAAGAAAAAGTTACAACTACAATCAAAAGAAAATAAAAAAGATGTACATATCTGAGCATGTAAATCAGGTACAAATGTGTAGGTGACATATTGGCACCTGTCAAGATATGTACTACATACATGGTTATACAGATTAGATGTCATAAAAAAAAAATGGGTGCGTGTACTTATGTACGCGCGTGAGAAGTTATACTTCTTTGGCATCATTAAAAAACAATAAAACAAATAACGAATGTCTTACATTATATTTAAATAATCTATTAAATTTTTGTCACGAACTTTTTATTAGATGTTCTATTAAATTTATTTCTTTATTTTGTAAATATTAAAAAACCAATAATAAATATTCAACATTGATAATTTAATAATATTTAGTATTAATTTTATTAAATAATGATATTTTAATTTATATCAATAAATAATACATACGGATAACTAACCTCAATTATATTGGAGCACTTGAAAAAGTATTTTAGCACAATTTTTTCACTAATATTCACAAATAGTAAATAATATTAATCCAAATATTCAATTTAAATCACTACTGAATATATTTTATTGCCACATATATAATTCGCATTTGTATGAAAATAAAACACGTATTGTGACTGTAAAAACTAAAACCATGTGGATAAATATTATAAATAACTATGAAAACAGTGATCAGAGGCGACAAGCGTACCAACATTAGCTTTTTTTCGAGACTTAATGAATTCGGTTGAGTGGGCAACTTCATCCTGTTAATTTTGTGTTACAGTGATGCGCGCGCATCTTGAAATTTCACTCTCGAATTCGGTTGAGTGGGCAACTTCATCCTGTTAATTTTGTGTTACAGTGATGCGCGCGCATCTTGAAATTTCACTCTCATCAGTTTTTCATAACGCGCCTAAAGAAGTATAACTTCAATAATAATCCATAAATAATATTTATTACAAATGAGTTAGAAGTGAAAATTAAAAATTTTGCATATTCAACGTCTCAGTCTAAGGATGCAAAATAAACTAGAAACCATGAAGCACATATTGGATCTCGTCAGGGGATATAAATGGTTATTGATTGGCCCATACGAGTTGCCGATTTGTGTAATGCCGTACATTCAATCCTGTTTGTCGCAAAGTAGCAATCTTGGTTAAAGCAAACATTCGTAATTCGATATACTCTTTGATGACAGATTTTGTGAGTTGATATACGTGATTAAAAAGCTCATCCGGCGCATCGTCGAAAATGTGAGCATCTAGCTCACTAAATATTAAATTTTCTAACGGATTCTGTAAAAGACTTTTTAAAATCTGCAAACACAAAATATCTGGAGACTGAGGCTCTACTGGAGGGAATCAGCTACACTTTGACTTAGCGTTTGAGCAGCTAATCTTACTTTCATTTTCATTTTAAAGTACTGTATATGACTGAGTCGCAATTTGTTACCTGCTCTCAAGCCCTCAATCTCTTATAAATGCGCAAGCTCTGCGATAAATCTCCACTCGATTTTATTCCCAGCTTCATCGTATAGAATTTTAAAGTCACCCAAGCAATTTCTGATTAACTTAAGCATATGACAAGCGTCAAAAATTACGTGTATCCGATGTTTAGTTATGGGGTGTGGAAAGGAAGGCTGTGGATCAGCCATTTTGAAATTAGCACCTAACAATCGCACCAAGGCAAAGTGTTCACTAGGCCCATCTAAAGTTAGGGATACAACGTGAACGTTAATTTCATGCTATTTTATCAATGCATCAGTGACCAAAGTGTACAATGCTTCTAATCCGATGCCATTCAGGAGAAAATATCCAATTGGTAATTTCCAACGATTATTAATAGCAACTACCAACAAAACAAGGACATTTTTGGCTTCTTTTATCAGATCATCATTCGACTCCAAAGTAGTACCAAAATGAACATGACCTCTAATAGTCCCATCTCTGTTTCACTGAATTCCTTTTTTTATTCCCATTTCATCGAGTATCAGACCACAGAATACGTCTTTGTTATTAGTTCTTTCACTCTCTACTCTTATTTTTAAAGTAGCAAAACTTTCTGCAGTAAAGCCAGGTTTACAGTCAATGCTTTGATACCAGTATCGTAACACACGAGGATCAGGCAGAGCTAAATTAAATTTTTTTCTCACAAAATTATAAGCTTTTGCCGAATAGAAATGGAGTGTCAAAGCAAAAGAACGAAGTATATTGAAACGTTGACAAAAAATACGTTATACATATAATTGACCGCTCACCAAAATTCAATAATATATTATCCACGAGATCGAGAATTCTTACCCTTCATATTAAAATTGGATTACTTCTGAGAACATGGGCTATATTCATAACATCGAGCTTTCACATGGGAAAGCGACAGCTGACTACCTACGTCGTTGGATCCGCACAGCTGAAAAAATGTCGAGGATGAAGAACCACAGGATCTTTCTACTTCGATGTAAGAAACAAAGAATAATGCCCAAACATTTAAGTTTTATCAAAGACAACCTCTCATAGTATTAATTTCAACTTGTAAAGTTCTAAAACCAAAGCCAAACAACTAGCAACTAATTTCCAACTATCCTTACTCAACCTAGAAATTAATGACGTTCATACGCTGTGACGTGGTATTTCGTACCCCGTCACTTTATTTAATTATCGCATTCCCCTAGGTACAAATATCGCTAAAAATAACGAAAGCACGTCTGAGGCCAATACTCCAAAAATGAACGACTAATTATCTTTAAGTTGATTTCTCTTTACTAAGCTAATTGTATGCTATTTTCTAATTCTGTAATGCTCTTCGAGAACCATCTGCGAGACCTTCACGTCAAGATACCAGGACATTTCCTGACAGGGGTCACGTACCAGCTCAACATCAACACCACCGACTACAGACGAACGAATACCGCTGAAACCACTCCCGATGGATGCCTATCTAGTTGTCGAAAAGGGTCGTGCGTGATGCACAACAGCACCTCCAACTATTTGAGACTTATCGGCCAGGAGCCGAACCACGAACGAATGCTTCTACCGCTCGGATGCATCGTCAGGCGGCGTACAGGGCTGTGCGTCAAAAACACAATGAAGCCTCCCGTCGACGATACTTATCAGCCTGGAGCTGAACCGACCCTAATATCTACTAAGTCGTTGACTATCCAATAGAAGACGGTTTTCTCTTAACGAACCGTCTTATCGAAGGACTGCGGCGTGGAATAGGCTAATGATATGCTGACCACGTGGATCTGGTGGATCTAGTGTGGGGATCCGGGTTGAGGGCCATCACCACCAGATCGTTCCGGCATGAGGGCTTCCATGAGCGAGGGCCGGGATGCAGCGCCGACGAAATAGCTACAACGGGGAGTACCAGTAAAGCAAGGAGTGAGTTACAGTCTGTCGCAAGTCCAGGAGACCGGTGACGTAACATTGCCGCACACCTCAATATCGCAATACCTGAGCAGTACGACCCCACCCCCTTCTCACCAACGATACCGCATAGCTGCAGGAAAACATCTCTAATCACCTTCCGACGTCCTGATACCTCGATACCTGTCGTCGAGGGAAAAGAACATCAAGCGGCGAGGGATTATCGCCGCCTATCCGTGGACCAGGCCACGGGACCAGCTGGTCCAATTAAGATACCGCAAATTTTGGGAAGAATCACGTGACACCGGCTCGATGAAAATCAGGATCATCGCTCATCTCATTACTCTACGTTCAGTTACTGACATTAACAGTCGTGCTATCGTAATTTTCTGTGCCTTACCGCTATCAAAGTTCGCTATTGTACCTTATCGCATTCTCTATACCAGTTCTATCTTCTTTCACGTAAGTGAGGTTCCTTTTCTATTTTGTGAAGCCACGAGATTACTTGCAATATATCGTACCTTTACCTTTATCTCTTTCTCTCTTTACCTTGCAGTTGGTCTGCTTGAGCCAACTGGGCTCGTACCTTATTATCTCTTATCTTGTCCCTTTCTCTGTCTTATTGCAAGTAACTTCGCGACTGGTTGATTATTACTTACGCATTGTAGTGACTATCGCTTTATCTTATTATCGCTCTCTTTTAGAATATTTGAATGTCGAATATCGCTGTCTAGCAGCGTGTTCCGTTAAAGGATCAATTTTTATCTTAGCTACTGAGCATTACTATTTTGTTATATTTTCTCTGATTAGTTTCTATCTGTCTCTTTACCTATTATCGTTGATTATCGTATCTTAGCGAGAGTACCGCGGGAGCGATCTTATATCGCTGCGCGGTCCCGTTCGTCGTTCATTTGACATTGGAGTATTGTGCCATATCGCATAGCATCTTTTTAACTGTTTTCTTCGCTAATATCGCTGATCGTAGTTGTCCGTAGTCTATTGGGTTTGCCGTACGTTGCATATTAATTACCTTGAATATTGTTTGCCTTATCTTGAATTACCTTTTATCGTACCGACTATTATCTTTCTTTCTCTCGCACTTACCGCAAACCAGAGACTACGTATTATCTTTTAGTATCTATATTTTATAATAATTTTCTATTTGACCTATCGCTTGAATTTACCTTGTAGTGCATAATTCCCTGTCTGCCTATTTCTGATCATTCTGGTAATGTGATAACTATTTCAATTGTTGTATTTCGCATGTGTTATAATCGCTTCTCTGATTTTATGATTTATTTGCTTACCGCTTAATTTAAGTACAGTATATCTTTTTCTGTTCTGCCTATCTATCGTAAAACCGTGTTAATCATTACCTTTAGTATCGCGAGCTTACGCATATTTCCCGCTTATTCGTAAAACGTTCCGTTAATTGTTAACTCTCTCGCTTAACCTTTCTCTGGCTGTAACTATTGTTAATTATCGCATTTATCGTAATTGTATCGCAACCTCTTCAGCTACTTGCTTGTCATTAAACTTATCGCTCCTTGTTTAATATATTTGATATTAGTCCTGCTTCACCTGTTTCTTATTTTATCTATTGGATTCGACTCCGCCCCTCTACCATTATCTTGTGTCTCTGAGCGAACTGTGCAAAACCGTCGTAGAACCTGACCTTATCTTTATCTATTACCTTTACCTTTATCTTTGTCTTTTTCTCTAATTATCTATTTTTGGCGCATGTGCGTCTGGCGCCCAACAATCGTATCTTTCTCCCTTAGTATCTCTCTCTATCTAATTATTTAGGTTAGCGACTGCGCCGTAGGGTAACCAATTATCGTTATATCGTTCTTACCCTCAAATATATAAAAATATCTGGTTACAAAATGGCGCCCAACGTGGGGCCACGCCAATAAAGAGGGATTATCTTATTCAGTGGTGAAAGCAGAGTTTATCGTATACTGTCAAAGCACCAGAGAAAAGTAAGAGACCGAATACGAACCCCAGAAACCCCAAAAATTAATAAAATTGCGAGGAACTCAGACAATTGAGCAACATATTTAAATCAATTGATTACTGCGACCAAGATTGGATATAAACCAAAGTTTGAATATTAGGATTCCATATTGCGACCGAATACAGCCTAGATATCGCTAAATTAAAATATCGAAAACTAAAAACTATTTAAATACCGCATGGCTTAACCGCCATCAATAACGTAAACCCGAAAACTATTTAAATATCGCACGGCTTAACCGCCATCAATAACGCAAATTCAAAAATTATCTAAATACCGCACGGCTTAACCGCCACTAATAACGCAAATTTGAAAATTATCTAAATATCGCACGGCTTAACCGCCATCCATAACGCAAGGTCGAAAAATATTTAAATATCGCACAAATAACTGCCGTAACTATCGGGAACATAAAAACACGTGGATACCGCACAGATTAACCGACGTACCTCTCGAATAATATCAACAGAAAAACTCAGGGATAATTCGATACGACCTGAACATCCTGACCTTATAATCTGCTCAGTCTAGTGTGTGGCAGGGGTGATCCCTTGTTGTAATCAAACTTGTTATCGATTCGCTAGATCGCGGTGTTTTGGTTTCTTCAGCGAGGTCACCATATTAATCTTCTTGCACAACAAAATCTATTGTGAAACCTTTGGCTTGGGTAGGATAATATAATCTTCCGTTGTTTATATCGCAGTTTCCGGCTTTACAGGGTCACGCTAGTTAACCGACTAAATAATCCATCAATACCGCAATTTCTTTCTCTTCGGGTCACCTATCGCTAGTCAACACTTCTTATGTCAATACACACGTCCGCTAAGGCGTGGGTAGACTCCTTGACCGACGCCGAATTAAACAACGAATTAGAAGGACGCTCGTTGTCAACAGCAGGCATATTACCGGTCCGTCGTCAGCGGTTGACGAATTTTTGTAAGCAACACGGTCTAAACATGGATGACCCTCCTGCTCTCGACGACGCTCATATGACTACACCGACAGACGACAGCGATAGCATAACGTTACCCACACCGACGCAACCAATCAACCCCGCGCCTCATACCGACGATGAGATTCGTGACGCGACGCGACCGTCGAACCGTAACCCCGAGACGTCAGCAACCGGCGCGATTCGGAAGCAGCCACCGGAACCGCAGCCTAGCCGGATTAGCCCGCGTAATATACCGCCAGAATTCCTTCCCGGCAATGATGCATCGGCTAAGCCGGCGCCCGTTCAGCAACCGCCGTTGAGATCACGGGAGTATCATCCGGTGAATCCGCCACCATTCGACTACCGCACAGGGAATTCTCCCCCTTACGAATATCGCGACGCACCACCGCTGCGGAGGCCTGCCTTCCGCAACCAGGGTTTCGAGGACGGCCAATATAACTTCCCGCGACCGAGCATGAACAGCAACTTAGCATCACCGTCCAGACCGACCGCGTTAGCCGCGTATGAGGTTATGAGGAAATGGAATCTCAAGTTTTCGGGAACGCGTAACGAGGACGCCGAAGCATTTCTCGCACGGATAGACGAGGGCCGATCGCTCATTAAGGGGTAACGCCACTGTAACGGTCCAAAAAAAAAGGTTTTTTCACGAATTTTTTGCTTCCAAAATTGAAAGTAATTGAAAAAAAACTTTTAAGGGTGTTATCGGGCATACATTAAACTTTATTATCAAATTTTTTTACAGCAAAAAAAAAACAAAATGGCGGTTCCACAGCTATGTTCCCGGGGCATGTTTTGCTTGCAGGGCTCCGCGGCACGCAGCACCACTGGTGCACTTTTGAATCTAGAACAAAAAAAAAAAAAACCATCAATCTAGAGGGTTATAGCTAGAGAATGTCGATCGGATTTTGAAAATTATCAATTTTTGTGGATTTGGCGTGCGTTTGAAAAAAAAAATTGATTTTTGACGAAAAAAATGGCTAGTTTTTTGTTAATAAAAAATCAATAAATAAAGTTATTGAAAATCCCGATCGACATTCTCAAGATAATGTTAATGTTCACATCTGGTCAAAATTTCAAGTAAAAAAAATGAAAATTGTTCGAGTGATGCTGCGTGCCATTTTGAAAAACCGTGTTTCGAGAAAAACGCGTTTAAAGTTTTGCGAATAGTTTTTTATTGGAAAAAATAAAAAAAAGGAGGTAAAAAAAATTTTACCGTTAGTCTGCAATCCCAGCACCATACATTTGTCCTTCGATGGCCAAATTTTCGTCTTCTTCGTCTTTCCTGGTAGATTTTTGGAGCGCACGCGCACTTTTTTCCGCGTCGCTCAGATATGTCTCCGCGTGCGTAATGCGTTTGGCGTCGGCTTCGATGCAGAAATTATATAACTGTACACCAATTTCCACCTCCAACATCTTGAATATTTCAAGATATAAATTTGAAAAACTGGCAAATTCGAAAAATTAACGACGGAGCCAGGAATCGAACCTGGTATCTAGCGATGCTTTACCGGAGCCTTACTCCACTAGACCACCTAGCCGCCCTGACTCTGATGTCGTTAATTCCTCTTATCACCAGTTAGTTCAAATTTGTTTTCTTGTGCTGTTGTATGTGAATATCTTGTATGAATATCTTGAATATTTGCAAGACGTTGGTAAGGCCGCCATTGAATGTGCGAACAGCGATATCCATCGCGATATCTAGGACAGTTTTTCCGCTTGAAGATGATTTGGGGGCCAAAAAAAAATTTTTCTCGCACGGGACCTTTTTTTCCTTATTCTAGAGGGTTTAAACTATTTTTGAAGCCAATAAAAAAAAAATCGATTTTTCAAAAAATTTACAGTGGCCATACCCCTTAACATTCGCGACGAGGATATTTTAAATAGTATCCCCTTCTTCTTATCAGGTGTCGCAATTTATTGGTTCCGCAACAAGCGCGAAACGTGGCGTTCCTTTGCAGAATTTAAGGCCGCATGGCGCCGTAGATTTGTCAATCCGGAATTGCAGTTCGCATTGAGGGAGGAAATTCGTAGACGAACCCAGGGCGAGTTCGAGTCAGTCGCTGATTATCTAACATATATGAGAGCGTATTTCGACAGACTGAGGCCCGCGTGGTCGGACGATGAACAGCTAGATTACGCATACCGCAACTTATTACCGCGATTACAGGTTACAATTCGACGAGACGAATTACAAGACCTTGATCAATTAGAAGACATTGCGAGTCGGATAGAAATCAGCTTCCGCGTAGCAAATAATTATCAAGCGCCGCCAACCCCGGAACGATCGGTACTACCCGAATTAGCTTACCGCGGGCAAAGAAATCCCAGGCCTTATCGCAACAATTTCGCAGCAATTAACTTTTTCGAGGAAGGTCCGGAACCCGAGACGGAACTGGCCAACGCGACTCAATTCGCTCAATCAACACCTAATCGTGGGACACAGGGTAACCGACCCAGCGGTCGAAGTGCACCACCGCGTGCTAAGACCCCGCGATTCAAGAGTCGAGACGATACCAGTGCGCCGACCACTCCTACCGCTACCACGGCTCAGACGGATACCGCGGACATCGCGAACAACCCTCCTGAGTTCGCCGGTAACCCCTTTCTGCCGAGCCCGAAAGGTACGCTGATCTGCTACAGGTGTAGAAAACCCGGTCACCGATATGCGAATTGCCCCGAACCCGCAACCGGTCTGTATTGTTTCCGATGTGGCAAAGTCGGATTTACTAAGGCGACGTGTCCGAATCGGTGTGCGGGAAACCAGTGATGGAGCCGCACGAACGGGGAACCGCGGAAACCCCTCCGTCACCCGAATCGTTAGATTTTTGTAATCCGATCCAAGCGCCTGCTAGAATTCCGCTATTGTTTCTCAACTTTGAACTTTTATCGCAACCCGTCGCAGCATTATTTGATTGTGGCTCTTCTCGCACCTTTCTTGGCCCAGAGGCTATATCGCTAGTTACCGCGTTAAATCTCCCAATTTTGCCGTCTCGCTTAGGTCCGGTCAAAATGGCCGCCGGGCAGGAGGCACAGATTACCGGTGAAGTGGACTTACCGGTCATGCTACGGGGGGTGTACCATAATATTCCCGCTCGGCTAGTGCCCAGTCTCAGCTTCTCTTGTATCATTGGGTTAGACTTCATTCGGATATTCGGGATCGTAGTGAATTTTGCCGCATTGACCTGGCGTTTCCAGGATGACCCTGAGCGTAGTTATACATTCGATAACGATCCACGCGTAGCTGTCAGTCCTTTTTGCAACGGTTTAGTCACCTTATCGGAACAGCAAAATCTCGAATTAGCAGCCTTTATGAAGTCCGAAATACCGCCTATGCCTGAACACATTGGAGTAACCAAGCTCACCTCCCATCGAATTGACGTAGGGAACGCTCTCGCGATCCGTCAGAGATCTTACCGCGTATCGCCTAAAATACAGGAGGCTATAGACGAAGAGGTAGGCAAAATGCTAGCAGCCGGCATCATCGAACCATCTCATAGCGCATGGGCTAGCCCCATAGTAATGGTAAAGAAGCCAAATGGTTCTTATCGCTTCTGCATAGATTTCCGCAAAGTCAATCAGGTATCTAAGAAAGACGCGTACCCTCTGCCTAGAATGGACAGTATCCTAGACAAGCTGCGTTCAGCTCGCTATATCTCGACCATCGACCTTAGCCAGGCGTATTATCAAATTCCGCTTACCGAAGACAGTCGTGAAATTACCGCATTCATAGTCCCCGGGAAAGGACTATTTCATTTCACTAGGATGCCTTTTGGCCTAACCGGAGCACCGGCCACGTTTCAGAGGCTATTAGATCGATTAATAGGACCGGATATGGATCCACATGCGTTTGCGTACCTGGATGATATAATAATAGCTACTACAACTTTTGACGAGCACCTTCACTGGCTCAAACATGTCTTACGCGTCATTCATTCCGCAGGATTAACCGTCAACCCTGAAAAGAGTAAATTTTGTCGCGCGGAGGTCAAGTACCTCGGTTTTCTCGTAAATGAACACGGCTTGCAAATAGATCCGGATAAAGTCTCGCCTGTAGTTAATTATCCAGTACCGCCTAACGTCAAATTAGTCCGACGCTTTCTAGGAATGGCATCTTGGTATCGTCGTTTTATTCCCAAGTTTGCTTCAATTACCGAACCGTTAACTAGGCTTTTAAAGAAATCTCAGGACTGGATTTGGGATCAGGAACAAAATACCGCATTCGATGAAATTCGAACTCATTTAACAACCGCACCAACATTAGCCTACCCGAATTTTGAAGTACCTTTTGTCTTACACACGGATGCTAGTAATGTCGGAGTCGGGGCAGTATTAACCCAGACTCAAGATGGCGCGGAGCGTGTTATCGCTTATGCCAGCCGAACCCTATCGGACGCCGAAAGAAAATATTCCGTGACCGAACTGGAATGTCTCGCCGTGTTATGGGCAATACAGAAATATCGCGCTTATATTGAGGGCTATCATTTTACCGTCATTACCGATCATAGTAGTCTAAGGTGGCTCCATAATCTCAAAAACCCCACGGGGAGATTGGCCCGTTGGGCTCTCGAGTTACTTAGTTATGATTTCGAAATCATCCACCGTAAAGGTGCGCTAAACGTAGTTCCTGACGCACTATCCCGCATTCCCGAAGTAGCCGCCGTTATAGTACCATCGGATGACCCCTGGTACGACCGTCGTAGGGCCGAAGTAATATCGCAACCTAAGAAATTCCCGCGTTGGAAAATAGATGGGGATAAGTTATATTTTTACCGCGAAGATCCAATAATCGGTACCCTAGTTCAGGATTTAGATGCTTGGAAACTAGTCTTACCCGCAAATCTTCATTCTCGCGCCTTGCAAGAGGCACATAGTGACCCCCAGGCCGGTCACCTAGGTGTCGACAAGTCTTACCGCAGAGTAGCTCTCGCATACTATTGGCCTAACATGTATCACGACGTGGTCCAACACCTTAGGCGTTGTGACACCTGTCAGCGAAGCAAGGTTGACCAACGGGCCCCAGTAGGTTTAATGGGACGTAGGGTCATCGAACAACCGTGGTCAGTAGTCGCCGCCGACATAATGGGTCCGTTCCCTCCCAGTCGCTCGGGCTACGCCTATCTCCTTGTCTTCCAGGACCTGTTTACGAAATGGGTCGAGGTTTGCCCTTTGCGCAAGGCTACCGGTCGTAATATTAGCGACGCCTTCACCGATTTAATCGCATCACGCTGGGGCACCCCCCAAGTACTACTGACTGACAATGGCACCGAATTTGTAAACAAATCCATAAAAGAACTTGCCGATACCTACCACGTAACCCACACGACGACGCCACCGTATCACCCTCAAGCAAATCCCGTAGAACGAGTCAACCGCGTGTTAAAAACCATGATTATCGCTTTCCTCGAGCAAGAACACCGGGAGTGGGACCTACACCTCCCCGACTTTCGTTTCGCTTACAATACCGCATATCATACTTCCGCCCAAACGAGTCCAGCGTTCCTAAATTTCGGTCGGACACCAGTTCCAATAAACTCCCTTCGGCGAACAGCCAGCGGCGGCGTACAAGTAGAAAGACAGAGTCCCGAGCTCTGGAAGGAGCGTATGGAACGCCTCCAACTGTTACGGGAATGGGTCGCCGAAAACCTGGCTAACGCATTTGAACGACAAGCCAGTTATTACAATCGCCGCCATCGGACCCAACCGTACTCCGTGGGAGAACTAGTATTGAAGCGCCAACATACTCTTTCTTCGGCTGCTCAAAATTACAGCGCCAAACTGGCTAAGAAATTCCATGGACCATATCGCATTACCAGAACCATCTCCCCTGTAGTCGTTGAACTCAGCGACGTAGTTAGTAACAAGGTGATTGGGAAAACCCATATTGGGCATTTAAAGGCATATCGTAACAATTAGACTTGACTTTCGCAGATACCGCAACCTTTTCCGCAAAATTTTAATACCGCAACCACATACCGCAACCAAACCCAACGCGACCATGAGCGACTCCAGCGGGACTGAGGGGGAATTTGAAGAGCCGCAGTTCCACGAGGCGGGGGCCGAACCCAGGGGCTGGGACAGGCTGGCTCGCCACCAGTCGCTGCTGCAGCAGCTCAGGCGTCAGCATCCGGCCTTTTGGCTGGATCTGACGACCGCCGCCCTGGAGGTCCAGGAAGACCGGGCGGAACGTGAACGGGCCCTGCGGCAGACCGCCATCGTCCATGCACACCCGGACGACCACACCAGGGGTACCCAGGCCGGTAACGGCCTCGGGCGGAACGAGGTCGGGGCTCAGACGGAGCACCCGACCACTGGCGAGACGCGGTCAACAGGGACCCAGACCCTGGAGACCAGGGTCCCTGTTAACCACAAGCCACCGACAACGGGGATAAAACGGGCCTCCACCCCACCCGAGCCCCACCAGTTCCGGGAGAGAAACGCACCCCGGGCGGCAAGCGCGAACCCCCGGCCGACACCACCCGCGGTCTCACCTGTGAGGCCGAGGTACCCGCGACCGGTGGTCGGTGGCAGATCCCCGTACGGCTCGTGCTGGATCTGCCAGCAATACGGCCACCGAGTGGGGGCATGCGCGGATAGGGTGCCCGAGGACAGGGTATGTTATAAGTGCGGCGTGTATGGTTACCTGCACCCCGAGTGCCCGGAGTGCCATCCGCCAGCAGAAGTGCCCAGCAGGCTCCGAGGCACCTCCCCACCACCACCGGGGGAGCCGGACGTCTATTGGACCCGGCGCGACGGCGGCCCCGTCCACCGCGATTTCCGCTTATTTTAAGGCCATTTTTTTTTCTTTTATCTTCCACAAAATGTTTTTTTTTCTTCTCGCTAATTTATTACCGCAAATCTTTATTTTTATTACCGCAATTTACTTTAATTTTTTTTTACCGCCAAAAATTCTTTATTTTTTTTTGTACCGCAATTACCGCAACCACTCGCCAAGATTACCGTTTTTTTTTCTTTTTCGCAAATTTTTTTTATTATCGCAATTTTTTTTTATCGCAATTTTTTTTTCTTATCGCATAGTATTTTTTTTTATTATTATCGCAAATTTTTTTTTCTTGTCGCATATTTTTTTTTATTATTATTATCGAAGAATTGTTCTCTTTTTTTTTTTTTTTTTTTTTGCCGCTAGGCTTTTATGAATAAATTATCTTATTACCGCTACACAATTATTTTCTCGTTGCTATAGTAACAGTGAACCGTCTTATCACCTATATCCGATCACTCACGGTGCGCCCACGATCCACTCCTGAAGTCTGTCATATTCATCGTTACGGGATCAATTAAACCCCTCTCGTAAATTGGTTACAAAATAACGTCCAACAATTAAAACCCCGCGTTCGGTAAGATAAACGCCTAAATCCTACCGCGTCATCGTCGTTGCGATGTCTAGTCATTTAACGCAGTGACAACTTGGGGTCAAAACTCCTTTTATCGCAATTATCTTAAAAATAACGCTTAACAATTTTTTTTTGGTCGCTTTACCCAGAATAACACCTCACATGAGGCCAAAATTTCAATATCGCTCTCTACCGCATAAATTGTCTGAACCCCTCTGCAACAACACCCTTCAACCAAGCAATCGAATCAATCAACTCTCTACCTTCTCGCAAAAATTTAGCTCATCCTTTCGCTTCCTTCACTCACAACCGATCAGGTCAACAGTAGAACTTGGAAAACTATGTTTCGCCAAGAATCAGCAGGCCGTACTCCAAAGTCTCTCAACTAAGTCAAGTATCGCATGGCTTTTCCATTTCAATCCTATCTGTCGCAACTATCTCTAACATCTCTAACGATCATCTAGTCACATGCAAAAGTAAGTAGTCAACATAATGGTTTCCTAATGGCAAAGGACCTCCTCGGTCCTCCGTAAGGAGGGGGGAGTTGTGACGTGGTATTTCGTACCCCGTCACTTTATTTAATTATCGCATTCCCCTAGGTACAAATATCGCTAAAAATAACGAAAGCACGTCTGAGGCCAATACTCCAAAAATGAACGACTAATTATCTTTAAGTTGATTTCTCTTTACTAAGCTAATTGTATGCTATTTTCTAATTCTGTAATGCTCTTCGAGAACCATCTGCGAGACCTTCACGTCAAGATACCAGGACATTTCCTGACAGGGGTCACGTACCAGCTCAACATCAACACCACCGACTACAGACGAACGAATACCGCTGAAACCACTCCCGATGGATGCCTATCTAGTTGTCGAAAAGGGTCGTGCGTGATGCACAACAGCACCTCCAACTATTTGAGACTTATCGGCCAGGAGCCGAACCACGAACGAATGCTTCTACCGCTCGGATGCATCGTCAGGCGGCGTACAGGGCTGTGCGTCAAAAACAC
Organism: Neodiprion fabricii; assembly: GCF_021155785.1. Classification (NCBI taxonomy): domain Eukaryota; kingdom Metazoa; phylum Arthropoda; class Insecta; order Hymenoptera; family Diprionidae; genus Neodiprion; species Neodiprion fabricii. The sequence continues at coordinate 19,152,379 of NC_060239.1, forward strand.
AATGAAGCCTCCCGTCGACGATACTTATCAGCCTGGAGCTGAACCGACCCTAATATCTACTAAGTCGTTGACTATCCAATAGAAGACGGTTTTCTCTTAACGAACCGTCTTATCGAAGGACTGCGGCGTGGAATAGGCTAATGATATGCTGACCACGTGGATCTGGTGGATCTAGTGTGGGGATCCGGGTTGAGGGCCATCACCACCAGATCGTTCCGGCATGAGGGCTTCCATGAGCGAGGGCCGGGATGCAGCGCCGACGAAATAGCTACAACGGGGAGTACCAGTAAAGCAAGGAGTGAGTTACAGTCTGTCGCAAGTCCAGGAGACCGGTGACGTAACATTGCCGCACACCTCAATATCGCAATACCTGAGCAGTACGACCCCACCCCCTTCTCACCAACGATACCGCATAGCTGCAGGAAAACATCTCTAATCACCTTCCGACGTCCTGATACCTCGATACCTGTCGTCGAGGGAAAAGAACATCAAGCGGCGAGGGATTATCGCCGCCTATCCGTGGACCAGGCCACGGGACCAGCTGGTCCAATTAAGATACCGCAAATTTTGGGAAGAATCACGTGACACCGGCTCGATGAAAATCAGGATCATCGCTCATCTCATTACTCTACGTTCAGTTACTGACATTAACAGTCGTGCTATCGTAATTTTCTGTGCCTTACCGCTATCAAAGTTCGCTATTGTACCTTATCGCATTCTCTATACCAGTTCTATCTTCTTTCACGTAAGTGAGGTTCCTTTTCTATTTTGTGAAGCCACGAGATTACTTGCAATATATCGTACTTTTACCTTTATCTCTTTCTCTCTTTACCTTGCAGTTGGTCTGCTTGAGCCAACTGGGCTCGTACCTTATTATCTCTTATCTTGTCCCTTTCTCTGTCTTATTGCAAGTAACTTCGCGACTGGTTGATTATTACTTACGCATTGTAGTGACTATCGCTTTATCTTATTATCGCTCTCTTTTAGAATATTTGAATGTCGAATATCGCTGTCTAGCAGCGTGTTCCGTTAAAGGATCAATTTTTATCTTAGCTACTGAGCATTACTATTTTGTTATATTTTCTCTGATTAGTTTCTATCTGTCTCTTTACCTATTATCGTTGATTATCGTATCTTAGCGAGAGTACCGCGGGAGCGATCTTATATCGCTGCGCGGTCCCGTTCGTCGTTCATTTGACATTGGAGTATTGTGCCATATCGCATAGCATCTTTTTAACTGTTTTCTTCGCTAATATCGCTGATCGTAGTTGTCCGTAGTCTATTGGGTTTGCCGTACGTTGCATATTAATTACCTTGAATATTGTTTGCCTTATCTTGAATTACCTTTTATCGTACCGACTATTATCTTTCTTTCTCTCGCACTTACCGCAAACCAGAGACTACGTATTATCTTTTAGTATCTATATTTTATAATAATTTTCTATTTGACCTATCGCTTGAATTTACCTTGTAGTGCATAATTCCCTGTCTGCCTATTTCTGATCATTCTGGTAATGTGATAACTATTTCAATTGTTGTATTTCGCATGTGTTATAATCGCTTCTCTGATTTTATGATTTATTTGCTTACCGCTTAATTTAAGTACAGTATATCTTTTTCTGTTCTGCCTATCTATCGTAAAACCGTGTTAATCATTACCTTTTAGTATCGCGAGCTTGCGCATATTTCCCGCTTATTCGGAAAACGTTCCGTTAATTGTTAACTCTCTCGCTTAACCTTTCTCTGGCTGTAACTATTGTTAATTATCGCATATATCGTATTTGTATCGCAAACTCTTCAGCTACTTGCTTGTCAGTAAACTTATCGCTTCTTGTTTAATATATTTGATATTATTCCTGCTTCACCTGTTTCTTATTTTATCTATTGGATTCGACTCCGCCCCTCTACCATTATCTTGTCTCTCTGAGCGAACTGTGCAAAACCGTCGTAGAACCTGACCTTATCTTTATCTATTACCTTTACCTTTATCTTTGTCTTTTTCTCTAATTATCTATTTTTGACGCATGTGCGTCTGGCGCCCAACAATCGTATCTTTCTCCCTTAGTATCTCTCTCTATCTAATTATTTAGGTTAGCGACTGCGCCGTAGGGTAACCAATTATCGTTATATCGTTCTTACCCTCAAATATATAAAAATATCTGGTTACAACGCATATTATCAATTCCGAAAAGATTTTGACTAACTTAACCGAACAAATCAACCATAAACTGGGGAATACTTCAGGAAAAAAGTTCTTTGATTCCCAACATCGGATGTTAAACAATAAGTTCATCGCAATCAAAAATGGTAACATTAAAAAATTCACCATGTTGCTTGCTCAAAAAAAACCTTCCAACAACCACAAAGATTCGCTCTCAAAGGGAAAAAATAATTGGTTAGTAAATCTAACGGATACTCTTATTCCTGACAACGTTGCTGAAATAGTACAACTTGGTCCTAAATTTGGACGTCCATATAATAATCGCGATCTTCCTGTTTTCAATCTCATCTCCAACTTTGAAGCAAAAATAACGAGTTTTCCAACCGACTCAAGAAACCAAGTAAGATCAGATTTCACTAACAGAGTTCTTAATTTCCCAAAGTACCCCAGAAATAACAACAATAATTTAGTCACAGACAAAAAAATCCGTGATACCATGTTATTTAAAAAAAACAACCCGAACATCATGTTTTTAAAAGCAGATAAAGGCAATACGTCAGTAGCCATGCTCAGAGATTCTTACAATAACAAAATGCGACAATAGCTTTTGGACACTAACACCTACAGAATTGCTAGATATGACCTTTGCAACTCCCTACAAACTAGGGTGAACAAACTCACTTTCAATTGGTTCAACTCCAAATTAATAAACAAAAACATACACAGAAGCATCTCTACCTACAATAGTGTCCCCCCACGTGCATATGGGCTACCTAAAATCCATAAAGAAGAAGTCCCATTACGAATTATAGTCTCTTTTGTCAATAGCCCGACTTACGCCTTATCCAAGTTAATCAATTCATGGCCCATCACAAATATCACTCCCCCCCCCCCCCCCCACCTCCAGAGTCAAAGATAGCTTTACTTTAGTTGAAACAATAAAAAAATTGATTATTCCAGACAACTACATTTTATGTTCCGACAGACCTTGCTATGCACGCAGTAAATAACCGTTGGGCCTCTCTAGATAAAAAGATCCCAATTCCACTCAGTGAACTAGTTAAAGCCTTAAACATTTGTTTCGATTCGGCAATCTTTAAATTAACAATGACACATATGCACAACAATTCGGGGTACCCATGGGATCCCCTCTCTCTCCAATTCTGTCAGATCTTGTGATGGAAGACCTAGAAAGGTCATGCATTAGCAATCTAGATTTTGATTTACCCTTCTACTTCCGATATGTTGACGATATTCTAACTGCAGTCCCTAAAGAAAAAATAGATTACACACTGAATATTTTCAACCAATATCATCCACGACTACAATTCATCATTGAAATAGAAGATAATAACGCCATCAATGTCCTAGATTTATTGCTGATACACAACAACACTAAAATCAAAACAGATTGGTTCCACAAAAAAACCTGGTCTCAAAGATATTTGAATTTTAATTCCCACCACCCGATGTCCTACAAGATAGGTACCATCTTTAATCTTGTTGACCGAGCCAACAAACTTTCAAGTACAGAATTCCATGAAAAAAATCTGTCACTCATATATAATATATTAAGATGGAATGATTATCCTCACGGCCTATTACACAAACATATAAATAAGAGCCGCTCCCATATCAACAACTTACTTGACAATAATATTGACTCTGCTCCCGCAGACGACAACAATAGACCTACCTGTCAAGTTTGTGGGAAAAAATTCAAAAGAAACAACTTACAAATAGTCTTTGATTCGGAAAAAGATAGGATCCCCATGGGCAAACGATCCAATGTTGTGTACAAAATACCTTGCAATGATTGCAATCAAGTTTATATCGGACAAACTGGCCGCCATCTAAACACCAGAATTAAAGAACATCAACGCAATGTACATGAGAATGAAGAACGTCACACTGCTCTAACAAAACATGTGACCAATAAACAACATACTTTTAGCTATGACAATACAAACATCCTCTGTGAAGAACCTAATTATTATAAAAGGTTATTACTAGAAATGTGCAATATTGTAGGACACACTAATTCCGTTAACCTTAGACAAGATGTTGAACATCTTAGCAATATTTACAAATAGCTAATCTCCGCCCACATATCACACATTGTTTAACCTTAACTATACACATAAAATTATTGTCCCCATGGCAGAGTTTTTTTACATAATTTTTTTTTTTTTTTCGTTTTTTTTATATATGTTTATATCTGGTTCACCTTCACTCTGGGTCATATTTGTTTCTCCCATCAGTCGTTATTTACCAGTTGACCCAATCGGTTCAAGAAAATTTTTATTTGTAACTCCTACACTTTAAACAACCGGAGGAGCCGACAATGACTACCGTTAGTCGAAGAACTTTGGCTCGACAAATTGTATTTTATGAATTCGACTTGTATCTTAATCCCCTTCCTATAAAAAGGTAAATTACTCTCTAAGCCTATCCTTTTTTTAACAATTAATCAATTTGTACTCACTAACCTATAATATACAATAGCCTTAAGAGTATTACATCTATAGTATTTAATGTCTGATTGTACTTTTCTTATAAAAAATTTATTTTGTTCTTGACAGTTAAATAAATAAATTAATCGTTCTGAGGAGGGCCCATATCCGGGTCGAAACGTTAACAAAAAATACATTATACATATAATTGACCGCTCACCAAGATTCAATAATATATTATCCACGAGGTCGAGAATTCTTACCCTTCAAAAGAACGAAGTGCAGGCGGATACTTTTTTCTTGTAATACGTACTTTACCATTTTTAGCAGCACGTTCAATTAGTTCCGAAACACCTTCGTCCGGTATTGATTCCAAGGAACTCAATGCATTTTCAGATACCAACCTTTCATTTCGAAGTTCGGTAATGATATCTTGCAAAGATGTTACTCGTCTTTTTAAGCGACCTATGTATTCTCTTTGTGATTTTATAAGTTTTTTTTTCACATGCAGAATGGCCCTGGTTTGAAACAGTTTCTTTATAGTGGTCCTCGGACTATGTGTGTAGCGATGATCATGTGAGACTGCCTTCGAACTTCTCGGCGTATCAATGCATACGCTTGTTGGTGTCAACTTAGTACTCAGGTTATCCCTAGAGTCACCTAAAAATAATTTTTGAATTGAATTAAGATTCGTATATCCTCCATGATTCTGTAACAAGTGGTATACTAAGTAATATTTTCACATACTATTACTTGAGCTGAGGAGGTTAGTACTCAAACTAAGACGATCACTATCAGTTTCTATGGCGTTGGCGTTCTGCTCTGTTACATCTACGGAGACAATGGCGTTGGCGTTCTGCTCTGTTACATCTACGGAGACAATGGCGTTGGCATTTTGGTCTGTTACATCTACGGAGACAACAAAATCTTGGATTCAATTTTACTGAACAGAAGACAAAAAACATCGGTAAACCTAACAACATTTCAGAATAATACAATTACCTGAAATCAGTAGCTTATTAACATCATGTACTTCGGTTGTATTTACTGTGGTAGACAATGGCTCATCAAGATCATGTAATTTGGTTACATTTACTGTGGTGGGCCGATCGGATTCATTCTGAAATTCGGTCTGCTGCAAGTTTTCACCTACAGATAAGTTACTAATAAATAACGACAATGGAAATACACAGAAATGCGTCACACACGATTTTTTTGTAACAGAGCACTTTATAATCTGTAGGTAATTAACCGCTTCGACGGCATTGACGCAATAGTGCATCACATCAACGTGTCTTTATGCACACTGAGTTTTTTCTGACCTAAAAGGGATTAATAGTTTCAGATCTTACCAAATAACGTTGGGATACTGCCTTTTCGTAAAGTTATATAATTTTTGCTTTTCTTCTGGAAGCAAGAGGGTTCAAAGTGGTCGGAACACAGAAGGCTATCACTTGATGGAGACCACGGTCCAATGTTTATATTTGCGATCCACTGCTTCATAAGATCAGGTTCATCCAATGGGAACCTACATAACAAGCAAAGTTTAAATTCATTAATTCACACGTTATGTTGCATTGAGTAACGGTACTTACTTGAAGAATGAATAGCCACGTCCATATTCCCTTAATCGGTGACAAGACGAACACTCTGATTTTGGGTTGTCAAATACAGTTGGTACACTGTTCTTTTTCAATGTAATTAGGAATCCTGTCCTATCGAAGCAGTCGTTTGTAAAATGAGCTGAACACAATGTACTATTTCGGTTTGGCTTCCAGTCCTTCCTCTTCATTTCTTTTAACCACTGCTGAAGGCGGAACACATCTTTCACGGGAAATCTACACATCGAATTATAATTTAATCCCTGAGTCAATAATACCCGAGTTTTCAATTTCAATTATAATAAGATCGGTTCATAATTCAAATATTGTGAATTTTTACTGACACGACTTGTACGTTATAATACTCGTTAAATATAATTAGTAAACACTTCGTATGCTGACATAACCTCTGCAAGTTATCATTTGCAGAACGCTTCAGCGTTGTATACTCACTTGTGAAATGATCGCCCACAATATTTTGATTGCTTTGTTTTGCAAAAAACGCAGGTACTCATTGTTACCTCAATAATTGTTACTGTAATTTTCCAACACAATCGATTATATACACATACATATATCACGTATATGTTTATATATATCTGAAGTGACAAAAATCTGTACAAAATGGCTACCGTTCAATTGGCGTGACGGCACCACCGGCACCACGCTTAAATCGCTTAAATCCAATCCAGTGTATATATATATCAGTGGGTGGAGGTGACTCAAATAGTATGGCAAAGCGAATGCTTATTTCCGCCACTTGGAGCAGTGCAACCTTGTGGTAAGCCACTCAATTAGAATGGGAAGAGTCAAGAGATGGTTTTAAATAGCTGTGTTATAACAGAACGTTAACAATATTATATTTTTAATCAATCAAAAATGAGTGCAATGCTCATAAAATCCTAATATTTCTCTTTACGAACGAAATATGCGTAGGATTATAATGAATATGTATTTGATATATGTACACGATCTTTTGCAGTAATAAATATCATGACATTTTCAGATGTCATAATTTTTTTATAGCTCAATTTTTGGCAAGAATAATTATTTTTTATGGTCAAAAGAAGTTGAGTTTATTAATTGTCAGACAAACTGTGAATCCTAAGCTGGGGTACACGACATTTGAGACACTAATACATGAATTTATATAGTATCGACTAGTAGTGAAGTGGAAGAGTGCTTGTCTCGCTCGTGGTCGACGCAGGTAACCCAATACCGTTTTGTTTTAATAGTACTGTTAATTTTTCTGGCGTAATGTTTCGTCTGTAAATTTGTATTTTTTAACAATTGTTTTATTATGTGAATGTGAAAGTAGAGGAACAGAGGATAGATAGGAATACAAAAAGTAATGGACGCATTACATACGTACAAAATATTTTATTCTTTTCTCAATTTAGCCAGTTTATTCTGTACAACGAAACATTTTTGTTTCTTTTGATTCTCTTGATACGTGAGTTGACGCATTCTTAGCCGTATAATATAATAAAATATAGAGACGGAGAATACTTTAGAAGCATGCTTCATGCAGGGAAACGTAAAATTATAATTAGAAAGTATTTCAGCTAGTGTTAAATTAAAGACATTTTTATCGCGAGCGTGTTTAGCGAAGCAAGACTCAACAAACGTTATTAGCTTTACGAAATGTGTATTAGCGTGTATTACTCGCCCTCGGGACTTCACGTCGACTAACTTTGATGTTGAAGACGAGTATTCGCTATTATTTTGGAGAACATTCCGACATTCCTCACACACATCATAACGTCGTAGAACTAGGTAAATTGCCTGCAACTGTATAGGGGGCTTTCCACGTCAGATCGACCTGCCCATAAGACTGACCCTCTTTGAATTTGTTTAAACTTCGTGAAAACTTTCTGTTACTTGTCGAGAGTTTTTGTGATTTTTTAAAGATTCTTACTCGACGACGCTTAGACGTTAGCATTCGGTATAATATGTGCGGAAATTGGAAACGTTCGAATTGTAATTAAGTATTACTCAAAAACTATTGATTCCATGAAAAAAGTTGTAAATTATGCAAAAAGTTATCGGAGCTGCTGGAAACCCGTGAGAGCTCAAAGAATGTTAGATTTTGAGATTTTTAAAAAGCGGCATAATTTTTTTCAACAAAAATTTCAGAGGATGTTTCTTTCTTACTGTTCAAAAACTTGTATAAACTTCATCATGGGCCGTGATTTAGTTTCGAAGCTATGATTTTTTTTAAATTCTAAAAAAAAATCAGAAAATGTTCCTAGGAGCCCACCGGTACCTGTGGGCTCTGACCACTTTCTGACAGTTGCGATTGGTATCGCGTTGGCTGCTCAATCAGGTGGTAACTGTCAGCCAATAAAATTCAAACGACTTGACGCACGCGCATAAGGTGCGCACTTTCCTCATGGACGCACGGTATAATCATCGAGTGTATTTAATTCGGGCAATTGTTCAAAAATATGTTAAAACCCAATTATTTTATATTGGTAAAAATATGATAACTAATGTTAGTGATAGGCAGAACTTTAATAAACTTTTGCTTTTCAAAGGGCAATGACTTTGTAAACTCAAGTAATAAAAATTAGTACGTATTTTTATTCGTGATCCTAATGACTGTCCCTTTCCCAATTGAAATTGTATATATTATAATCGATAAATTTCACAAGTTATAGCAATCGATTAATGTCTCGTATTCCATTAAAACTTCAAATTTTGTTCGACAGATGGCACTGTGAGTGGGGTGGTCAAGATGGCGGAACCTATAAGATTATTTGAAAATTAAAAATTATTCGAAATCAATATTAAAAATCTTTTATAAACTATGAATAGTAGAGTGAAAATTTTAATTTATTTACAAATATATCCACACATGAGCCGTCATTAGGTTTAAAATTCATTCATTCATCCATTCCACAATTCATTCATTCCAGGTGTATATGGTTTAAAACAGTGTATATGGTTAAAACTGGTGGATATGCTTGAGATTATAAATAATTGTCAATAACCGTCTTTCGTCAAGGCACTATATTTGTTTATTGCACTTTTATTATTTCTCGTTCTATATCGTCTCGTTTTAAATTTGGGCTTAGGTTTTGGAGTGTTTGATTTTTAATTTAATAGGTATGTCCTCGTAGTTTAGATTTACTTTATTATTTTTAAATGGTCGATTTTGGATCGATTACGAGTTCTTTTCAGAGAGGAAAACCTCCGCACCTCCTTCCTCCTGGAGAGACGTAGACCAAGCCTCATAATTTTCTCCTTAAATTTGCGACCAGGTGCCCCACTCCCTGGGTCTAACCTCATCCGATCGTGCCGTGTACAATGAGCGGTTATATTTGAATCATTACAAACCCTGTAACCCTTTTCCGTCTTACGCATGGTGACTATAAGTAAGGAGTCCGAACGCAATGCTAGCCAAATAGTCGGTGAAAGTGATGAACGATTCGCGGATTGTATCCGCCTGGTAGCGCTACTACTGTGGGCTCCGTCAGCGTATCCTATTCGTAACCAAGCGCGGGTATCGCTTGCGAATACATCCCAAACTACAAGATCTTTCATCACTTTCACGAACCACTTTTCGACGATTCCGCCATATGCGTTCGGACTCCTTACTCTAGTCTCCATGGTCTTACGGCTCGGCCCCGCACGGCATGACCTCCGTGAAGTTGGCCCCCCGAAGTTATTATTTTTAATTCTAATTAATGCAATTCGTTTGAGAATCGTTTGAGAGGGGTTTGAGAGTAAAGAAAAATCGTTTGAGAGTTAGTAGTTTTTCCGGAAAATTGATTTCAATTTTGGGTGTGAAGTTGGCCCCCATATTTTCTATCTCCTCAAAAAATGGACTTGGACGTTTAATTTTTTTTTTAATCTTTTGAGAATCGTTTGAGAGGATTTGAGAGTAGAAAAAAACTGTTAGAGAGTCAATATTTTAATTGATATTCCATAATTATTGAGTGATTGATTTCCCCATGATTTCCCCTAGTTTCCGAGCACTTCCGGCCTGCGCAATGGATATGCGCGGTGTACATGCGCAGTGTATCTAAAATCAGCTGGAGGCTGGTCGTGAGTGTTCTGCGTCGAAGAAACTGGTGTTTCTGTTTCATCGTGTGTTCTCCAGTAACAAAATTAATTAATCCTTTAAAAAATTGAGCAACATTCCAACGAGAGCAATAATGTTCAAAGAGCGAAAGAACTTTTGGAATAAAGTCGTATAATAAATTTATCCGACGTTTTTTCAATGATCTTGCCAAACATCGTCGAGTTGTGAACAAATATTGAAGCTTGTGGGAATTCAGGGGTTATAAATACAGGGAAACGATACGTGATATAGTGAGAACTAAAAAAAATGACATTTATTTTATAGCTTTGTTGTGAAATTTTTAGTCATGGTATTTGTCCCACAATTTTTTTCGCTGCGCAAAAGCTACACAGTTTATTTACCTTGTAAATGCGACAAGGGATGGTACGCCTAGCCGAGTAACATGAATCGTTCGCAAGATCGTTGCAAGCACGGTCCAAGATTTACAAGATCTGAGAACACAGAAATCTTGGAATAGACGAACAGGAACATCGCTGACATATATTATAAGCCCATCGACATTCTACGTTTCTTCCAATTATGAGTGCATTATTCCTTATCTGCAAGTAAATATCAATTTTGGCGTTTTATAAAAGATTTCACTTTCTGTTGCACTGCGTTAAAAATATTTCGTCAAGTTTCCCGTTTTAGACGCTCGTGTCTTTTTCCAATAGTTTCATCCAATTCTTCTCTTACCATTGGTGTCATTGAGAGAAAATTGCTCAGCTTCGTCTCCATGTCCATCTCGTACCCGTTCGATTTACGGTAATCCGCATCCCCGAAACTCGTATTTCTTCGTCAATCTCGGTCGCTACAGCTGATTTCAGACGCCCTATGCAGACATGTTGCGCATATACAGTGCGCACACACAATGCGCACACCGGAAGTGCTCTAATCCTAGGGGAAATCGCACATTCAATAATTATTTAATATCAATTAAAATATTAAATCTCTAACAGTTTTTTTCTACTCTCAAAACCTCTTAAACGATTCTCAAACGATTAAAAAACAATTAAACGTCCAAGTCCATTTTTCGAGGAGATAGAAAACATGGGGGCCAACTTCACACCCAAAATTGAAATCAATTTTCCGGAAAAACTACTAACTCTCAAAAGATTCTTCTTTACTCTCAAACCCTCTCAAACGATTCTCAAACGAATTGCATTAATTAGATTTAAAAATAACAACTTCAGGGGGCCAACTTCACGGAGGTCACGGCATGTATGCTCCGTCCCGTTAAGACCATAGACTTATAAAGATAGACTGAGCGCTATTATGAGCCGCTTGAAACAAACATTTAAAGGACAGAAATATGCCGGGAGTACTCCTTTCTCCCTCTGACGATATTTGTGGCGGGGATCGAGGCGGTAGAGGAGAATGAGGTGAAATCATGCGCCTATATCTATAGCTGTTCCACTTCCACTGCTTCGTTGTCTTCCACCATGACGCCGATTGAAAGGAGAGAGTAGTACTCCCGGTATATTTCTGTCCCTTATATGTAATTGTCAGTGCCTCTTATAGGAGCGCTCAGTCCAGGGGCGGTTTATGCACTAGGCCCGCTAGGCCCGAGCCTAGGGCGCCGTGGGCGCCGTGGCAGAAGGGGGCGCCACGGGCCGGCGAAATTTCGCAAGTTTGCGCGCCCCCTTCTCTTATGCACCAATACTAATCGTATGCCCATTGCGACACACCCTGGCGCCGTGGCAGAAGGGGGTGCCCCGGGCCGGCGGAATTCACAAATTTGCGCGCCCCCTTCTCTTATGCACCAATACCAATCGTACGCCCACTGCAACACATCCTGACAAGCGAATTTAAGTTTTTTCGTGCTCAATTCATTTTAGTTGTCAAACATTTCTGCGAACAAATTTCCTAACCTACAGTCCCTACATTGTAGTACAACGGACAGCTGGACAAATGAGCGTCAATAAAATGAGTGGCGTCAAGCGCCGTAAATTGACAAAAGAGAAAGAGGAGAAAGAGTCGCTCATAACCCAAAAAATTCCGTGAATTGATACTTTTTTCATCAATCGGGAAACAGTTCAAGAAACGGCGCAAACATCAAGTTCTGCTACAACTGAAGATTTGACGGGCGAGGTAAATATCGACGTACCCTGATAATTTAATATACGTATTAGACTGTTACTTGAAATTATTTTTTATTTTTCTTTCGCCAACGTTTGAATAAAATTTGAAATAATTAATTATCATCACTTGTAAAAGATGAATCTGGGGAAAAAATCCTGTGGATCCCAAACGCAAAAATGGCCAAAATAACGAGGCAACCATTCTAGTTGGTTCCAAAACCCTCATCAATGTATATTTCCTGTCTAACCATATCCTGCAATTTTTTTCCCGCATTCTCCTGATTTCAGCAAATATCGCGTTCGCAAGTAGAATCTATTGTCGAAAATGAAAAGGAGGCTGAGGAGGAGAAAATAATCGACGAAGTTACGAATTCAGTGACTTCTGCAGCTGAAACTCGTGCCGATGGTCACGATCGTGATTTTTCTCTTGCTGACCCTGGTTTGTGGCCAAAAAGAAATTCAGAAATGATTGATTTCATTTTACGAAATCCGTTGGAGCAAGAGGATCCGAGATTGAAGAATTTTCGGGCTTCAAAACGCGTTTATGGGTCTAAAACAAGATATTGTACTGCGCAAATATTTTTTCAAAAAACATCAAATGGTGAAATGCACCGACGAGAATGGTTAGCATATTCGCACTCGAAAGGTTGCGTGTATTGCATACCTTGTATGCTATTCTCGACATCAGTAAACGCGTTTACAGAAGGCTTCAACGACTGGAAGAATGATGTGCGAATAGCTGAGCATGAGAGAAGTCTTGGTCATCGAGAAAATACACAAAAGCATGTACTGCGAGGAAATTTATTGGGAAAGATTGATAGCAAGTTACATGCGCAATACATTCAAGAATGTAATTACTGGCGACAAGTACTGACTCGCGTTATAATTGCGATAAAGTTTCTTGCAACCCGAGGCTTGGCTTTCCGAGGAACAGAAGAGAAATTTGGATCGGTCAGCAATGGCAATTATTTGGGTATTCTTGAAGTGATGGCTCGTAACGATCCATTTCTCCAAAATCACATAGATCGGTTCGGAAATCCAGGAAAAAGAAACGTATCGTATTTTTCTAAGGATATTTGCGAAGAATTCATTGCGATGATATATGTTGATCTACTCAAAAAATTGATTTCGGATGTAAAAGCCTCCAAGTATTATGCGATGAGTGTAGATTCGACTCCCGACATTTCACATTCGGATCAGTTGACGTTCATTATCCGGTACGTGTGCAAAAACGGAGAGCCCGTAGAACGTTTTTTGCAATTTATACCTATTGAAGGTCTCCGCGCGTCTGAGATAGAGCAGGGGATTATGCAGGTATTGTTCAACAAAGATATCAACATAAAGGACTGCCGTGGACAATCATACGACAATGCGAGCAATATGTCGGGCTGTTACGGTGGGGTACAAGCCAAAATTATCGAACGTAATCCTTTGGCGATTTACGTCCCGTGCGCAGCGCATTCCCCTAATTTAGTAGGTCAAGCAGCTGCTGATTGTTGTTCGAGAGCGACCAGATTTTTTATGTTCGTGCAACACGTCTACACATTCTTGAGTGCATCTACGTCCAGGTGGGGACAAATAAAATCGAAGGTCGAAAATCAGCCTGGAATGCTCTTGCCCAAAAGTTTGTCTGGCACAAGATGGTCAGCTAGAGCGGAAGCATGTCGAGCACTCGTAAGATCGTGGGAGAGTCTGCGAGACGCCCTCGACGATATTGCGGAAAATGGTTCCGAAAAGCCATTCACAAAAGCCGAAGCCGAAGGATTGTCGCAACAATTTGGTTTGCTGGAGACCGCCATAATGGCTGTGACTTGGAGCGATATCTTGGAGCGTTTCGAAAAAACGAATAAAAGTCTCCAGCGCGTTAACATCCATTTGACAACAGTTGTACAACTGTATGATGCCCTCCAAGCATTTGTTGTCGGTTTGCGTGATCGTTTCGACGATTATGAAAAGAAAGCAAAGGAGCTATCTCAATGCAACGAATATGCGCATGAGAATCAACGACGCAGAAGAAGGACCGCTCGATTTGACGAGGTAAGCGGTAATGAAGCGATATTGGACGGAAAACAAAACATGCGTATAAAAACGTTTCTCGTCATACTCGATCGATTGTCAGGCGAATTAGAAAAAAGAAGTCTCGCCTACAAAAATGTCAACGCTCGCTTTGGCTTTCTCAGTCGTTTGCCATCACTCACGGATGCAGAGATCATCACACAATGTGAAGATTTACGAACGACATACTCCACCGATCTCGACAACGATTTTGGTGAAGAATGCATACATTTCCGGAATTTTATCCGGGAAATCAGATTGACGGAGGATGAAATCAACATTGGGAAATGTTTGATGATCATTCGCGAGAAGAATATTGTTGCTACATTCCCCAATATGGATATCGTTTTTCGAATGTATCTCACGCTTTTCTCCAGTAATGCTACAGGGGAACGTTCCTTTTCGACGTTGAAAAGAGTGAAATATTATTTACGGAATACGATGGGTCAGAATCGTCTCTCTAGTCTCGCGTTTTTATCGTTGAATTCAGAGCTTGTTGATATGGCAGAGACCGATACAATCATCGATAAATTTGCAAGATTAAAAGCGAGAAAGCGAACGTTTTAATCGGGTCCACTCAAACGTCAATATCGCCAATATAAAATATATATGTGCTCCATTCCTACCCACAAACCTACATAATATATGTATGATTGAAATTCTGTTTCCGTTAAATTATTTTTGAAATATAAAAATTATTTATTCTAGCCTATGCTTTTTCAACTATTTTATGGAGAGTGGAGAGGGGGCGCTAATTTCGTCAGGCCTAGGGCACCCGTTTTCGTAAACCGCCCCTGGCTCAGTCTATCTTTATGTTTCTATGGTTAAGACCGTGGTCCCTGTGACGTCGGAACGGTACCCGGTGGAAATTTCCAGATGCTAGACACCGCAATCGTTCACACAGCTACAGTTACACTCACATCAGTAGTTTGGGTCACCAATTACCGATAAAGTATTGAAATACACCGGACAACGGGCATTCTGTCGCTCTAATCGAACGAACCGAGGAAGGAGTAATTATTGGATAAAAGTTTAATTAATTGGCTTACCTTTTGAGAATAATCTGGATATGATGACTTGCAGCGTAGATTGGTGAGAGGATTTAACGGAATGATTGATTCTAATATATTTGGATACTTTGATTAACTTGGATTTATTTTATAAGTTCAATATTTCAAGTCACAAAAACAGAGTTACTTAGAGTAAGATCTTAAATTAATATGACAAAATGGAGCTGAAAGCTCGCTGGACTTTTGGGCAGAGTAACGTTGTATGAAAAGTTTAAATGCAAAAGGCAAAAGGATTTTACCGCGAGATTGTACCGGAACAAGATGAGGAATCTGGTGGTAGAAACCAAGAGGACGATCCGATGATCGGTCGCCGTTTTTATAGGTGTCGGTCGTTGCGCAGAATGATCGCAGCACGACATCTTCGCCGCATGCACGCCTGTGATCTTAGTTCTTCAGCTATTACTATATTGCAAGCTTTTACATATGGTATAACGCTGCGCTGGTGCGGTGGTGTAGGTGCGGGGTCGTTGTTCTGTAATTTTCCATTCTGCGTGGGCTTTGTTGTTGGGGCGCAAGCCCCTCTTGGCCCCTCGGCTACCGTGCTTCTTCCCCCCTGTGGCGTGCTTTCAGCAGCTATTTCCTAATATGGTAATCGCAGTGCGTATGCGCTAGTGGTGACCCATGTTTCGTGGTGTATGTTAGTGCCGTGTGCATTTTCAGGGTCACGATGCGCTGAATTCTAGTTCCTGTTTACTTCTTAAATATTACTACTATCCTGTTGGTTACAAAGTCTGTATATCAAGATTGTCATATTGGTTACTCGTCGTTTGTTAGTTTTATAGCGTGTAACTGTATAAAATTGCGTATGTATTATAATTGATTACTGTCGTTATTCACCTGGAGTACAATAGCGATTGTTTATGAGACATAGTTGCTATTTGCTTAACATTATTAGAATTGCGCTGCTGCGAATATTCTTAGGTGTTTGTGTTATAACTATCTTAACAGATTTAGGGTATTTAACAATTTGATAATTCATAGTTTTAGAGCAGGTTTACATGTGTGCTTTCGTATATAATTCTCTTCTGCAATTATTAATTCTTATATTGATATAAATCGGCTTGGAAGCTTCTAGAATGTTTTTCTTATGTTTGTTGGTTGCCTGTTACTGGGCGTTGCCACGTATGTATCTTTGAGTTTATTGCGAGTTGATTTACCTTCGATCGTTTCGTTGGTAAGTTTCCTAATGTGTTCTCTAGATGAAACTCTGTATGGCTTCACATTGGAGATCTATATTGCCTTCCAAACGTTGCGCGTGTTGCCTACAATACGGAGTTACGGAGGAGAGTATAATTCATGCTGGATAATTAGTATTCCCGGTTTTGAAGGTTTTGCACTATCTGGTTTTATGGATTATTGCAGCAGTGCTATCTTTACATTATATTGGTTATACATTTACCTATGGTTTTACAGTCTTCTATACTCCAGGCTATATGGTATAGCGTAAGTTGCTTATAGTATAGCTCTCAGCTCCGAATGCACAAATGGCATTGTCGAGTGTTATATAATAATTGGATATAATCGTGTTAGTTAATTATGGTGTTAATATGACAGTGGTATATAATAATGTATAATAATATTATAGCTCTTTGTAGTGCGAAGATCTCGTAACATGGTTTTTAAGCTTTTGTTAGTGAATGTCATGGTTATTTCCATCTAGGGATATTCCAAATAATTAGACAGTTGTTTTATTTCCTTATGGTTACAAGGTTCTCGTACTTCGAGTTTGGTTAGTTGATAAAAGTAACATCCAGTAATAATAGTCGATAAAACATTCGGACGTTCCGGTCGGATGTTACAGTTCCGATAATACTAGGGCCCGTATTCATAGTCAGGTCTCAAGGCGGTGCTTAAGACCGTCTTGGCGAAGATCGTCTTGTTCGTTCAAGACCGTCTTGAGATGCTATGAAATGTTGCGTGCTCCAGACAATGCTTATTTCAAATAAGACTGGACTGTGCAACCTTGTAAGTTATGCTTCGAATAAGACCGACTTGATGAAGACCGTCTTGTTTGACGTCTATGAAACCAAACGCCATCTTAAGGCCTCGTATAAGACCGTCTTATTCGAGTCCGGTCTTTAAGCACTGACCATGAATACCGGCCTAGGTCCATGCATCTGACCATGGAGCCTACAGTAAAGGAGCCCGAACGCCTGCAGGAAAAGTATTATAAACGTGGACCCTGAAAGTGAGGAAAGGTTGGGTTCGAAATGCAGCCACGGGAAGCGCTAGTGCTCCAAAGATAGGAGATGGGTTTGCATTTACACGACATTCTTGGCTTTTCGTCTTTGCGCGTATAAACGGGTTTTCTAAAGATTTTTTTATTGTGATAAAAATCAGCATCGTAAGGTGTAGTGACTGATTGCCCCACATTACATCTAAGCAGGTGAGAAAATGGTATTTTTTAAATACATATGCTATTTTCAATACTTTATTAAACTGTAATTTACGGATTGAATAAAACGAGCATGAAAGTGAGGTTAAAATTCATATATTGTCATGTGTAATCACAAATTTTCATTTTGAGTTTATTTCTGGTAGCACAGTGCACAATGGAGAAATATTGTTCTTACCCAGGCTGCCGAAAAAACTGCAAGCGCTTAGGACGACGGCAGCTGTCTGTCTTCAAGGTGCCAAAGGTAAATCTCCGGTCACAATTTTTTCTCTTTGTTAAATGAGTCAACACGGATAATTTGTTGACGAAATATTAAGTTATTGCATACCAATCTTTGTCGTTAGGCAAAAATATGTTTGTTCAATGACTTGACTTATGTAAAATTTTGACCCGCCTTGTTTTTACATGTATCTTCGTATTAATTACAATAAAATTTTGGTTTTGTCTGTAGAATATGCAACAGCGATGGAGCGAATTCCTTGGACAGTGTCTCTCTCACACTGATTTTCTGTGCGAACTTCACTTTTCCAATGACTAAGATGGGCGAGTTTCTTATCGATCAGCGGTGGTCGAACGGGATGATTTCGAGAGCATGTCGCAGTTGTTTGAAAGCTTAACTGATCGGAATGTCGTCTCGAGCAGTATACCGAGTGTATGGAAATCAACTAATCATCTGTACATTCTGTGATGCAACCAATTGGTCCAGATGAACCTTCGGACGCTTTTTGACACCTAATATCACTTACAACTCGGAACGGAAAATTCGTGCCCTCGATTGTTATTTCCAAAGTGTAAGTTGATAGTTGAGAATTTTTAGGGATTCTTCACAAGCTTGTACAATCGTAACGTGATGTTACAATGTTTCCAGCGTATATTCGAAAAAAACGTCGTCCATACGAGGACAAGACGAAATTCGAGCCCGGAAGCGAGTGGATCGAAGACATCGTTAGACAATACACTTGGAGTCGGAAAGCCGCTTTTCAATTAGAACATATCATTGATTGAATTGGGTTTCATAGATTTTTTCAAAGAATTGTCACTCGATAACGGGATGGAAAAACAAAATGTAAAAAAAATATGGTAGCCTCTACTAATGTGAGTGAACGACATACAAAATTTCGAGTCGAATCGAAAAGGGTGAGAGTCGGAGCCTGGTCGAATTCGGGTGGAATGCTCCATATAAATTATTCACCGAGGAAACATTAGTTTCATCGTGTCGGCTAGAAGAACATTTGAGTTCGTTGGGCCATCCGGAGTTGGATAATTTATGATAATGCGGTAATTGTCGAGGGTCTGCGATGAAAATTTCGCTCTCAGATGACCTTCGATTTAGGTAAAAATCGATTTATTTCCACACGCAGTTTATCGCATTATTAATATTATTTATTGTTAAAAATGTTTGTTTTACTGACTGAAAATGTCTATGTTTCCTATCTATACGAAAAAACACATTCCTATTGTGCACTAAATAATAAATATTCGCACTTTTTATTGTTTTTTAATTCGTTTGGATTTGACGCGTATTGTATAAAATTAATTTTTATCAATAAATATTTCTAGGGCGTAGGTCAACTCAACTTTGAATTATGCCCAAAAATATTATCTAGTTAACGGCCACGAAAAAATCTTGGACTCGACGAAACAGACGCCAAAAGTGTCTGTTCGTGGCAATTTGTGAAATTCTTGGCAAAGGCATTCATCAGCCAGAATCATTGTTTTCACGCCGTTCACGGAGCGGCGTCAACATAGCCAAATCACACCCCACAATATTGCGCGCATCGGGTATGCGATATCGACTGAGAGACTGGGTATACCAGAAAAATTGGTCGACTTATTTATCGTGTTTTTGTGATAAAACAATTATTTCGCAAATTATTCCAACCTTATATACGCGTTTCCCAAATGATTTCCAGTTGATTCGGGGGAAAAAAAATCTAATATCCAATCATTTTCTGCTAACTACATGCTGAACAGATTTTTAATTGTTATTAACAAAATATAATGTCATAAATTATAATAATAGTGGCATTAAATTGCGTAAATAATTCCCTAAATATAACATCTATAAAAAATAATAATTGTTAAATTATCTGCTAACTATACGGAACTGTCAGCGAGGGCAGCAAGCGTGTCAGAAGTCTACTAGCACCAAGTATAGGAACTAAAAAACGGGGACAAGACGCGTACAATTTTTTAGTATACGAGCAATGGCGAGTGTCAGGGGGCTGGCTTCGCCTCTGTCCTAGGGAGTTTTTAGCGTTGCCAGCTAGTTTCGGAACGCATAAGCATGGAACACGTGCCAAAATTGACTGGCAGCGCTAAAAACACCCTAGGACAGAGGCAGAGCTAACTACGAACTCAGCAGTGCAAATAAGATAAAAGATAGTTGACAGCACTGGAAGCTAATATCGGAACACACCTATGGTTGGCGCACTACCTCTCGTACTCCCCCCAAGCTTTATACCCTTTATACCGCTCGGTAATAAATATAGCTTGCGGAGCGTCCATGAATCTGTGAAGACCACTGGTGAAGACAGCCTATATGTAAGGCGACTCATGCGCTTGCGCACAAAAGTGCAAGCATTGTCGAAAATGTCAATACTTGTGAAGAAAAAGAATTTCAAAAATATGTGATGTGGTAAAAAAAAAGAGTGAAGAAAGTTTCGTGTTAAAGTTGGCCCCTAATAAAAACACTAATAAGTCGGCACGCTGTCACCGCAAAATGAAAAAGTCAAATAAACATCGATCGGGCGTGAGTAACATTTCCTCGGTTTGTTTGGCCGAAGGAAAAAGTGACGTTGCTGACATACAAGAGCAACTAACAACTTCTTATACGAAGGAACAAGATATCCCTGAATATTTGGAGGGCTGTGGTTTGAACACATGCTCGGCGGGTGACACGCCAGATACTGTCGAGCCATTGTCCCGAGATACCAAGGAACATTCTAAGGAGAAGAAGCTTTCAACAGCCTCCATATCTGGTACAGATACAAAGAAAACCGTTACAGTGAAACACCCGGAGTCGAATAAACCAAAACCAACAGCCAAGAAAGGTAAACCCATACAAGCCGACCTGGATGTTTCTAAGGAGTTCATCAGATGCAGAGACGAGTGCGTCACTCGTTTGGATCTCAGCAAATCGAGCATTACAAATCTTCCAAACACTGTGCGTGACCTTACGCATCTCGTCGAGTTTTATCTCTATGGTAATAAATTGGTCACTTTGCCGCCAGAGATTGGTTGCCTTACCAATATCAAGACACTGGCGCTGAGTGAGAACTCGCTTACAAGCTTACCAGACACATTGGCGAATCTAAAGTCTCTTAAAGTTCTGGATTTGAGGCATAACAAGCTCAGTGAAATACCGGACGTTGTGTACGAGTTGACGTCATTGACTACCTTATTTTTGCGATTTAATCGTGTCAGGTTTGTCAGTGAGAGCATCAGGAACCTGACCAATTTAACGATGCTAAGTTTGCGAGAGAACAAAATCAGGGAACTCCCAGCTGGTATTGGTAAATTAGTTCATTTGATCACCTTTGACGTATCGCACAATCACTTGGAGCATTTACCTGAAGAAATAGGTAATTGCGTTCAGTTGTCTACATTGGATTTGCAGCACAATGAGCTACTTGACATACCAGAAACCATTGGGAATCTTACCGCTGTTACCAGACTCGGGTTGAGGTACAACAGATTGTCTAGCATACCAAAGTCACTTGCCAACTGCAAATTGATGGACGAATTCAGCGTCGAAGGTAACCAAGTATCACAACTGCCCGAAGGCCTGCTGTCAAGCCTGTCAGACTTGACTACGATCACGCTGTCTCGGAATGCGTTCACTGCTTATCCTTCTGGAGGTCCGTCCCAGTTCACAAACGTTCATTCGATCAACTTGGAGCACAATCAGATCGACAAAATACCGTACGGTATTTTTTCCAGGGCTAAGAATCTTACCAAACTGAACATGAAGGAAAATCAGTTGACTGCTCTGCCCTTGGATATTGGTACTTGGACTAATATGGTCGAGTTGAACCTGGGGACAAATCAACTTACAAAAATTCCTGACGACATCCAGTGTTTGCAGAGCTTGGAAATTCTTATCCTGTCGAATAATTTGCTGAAGCGAATTCCTGCGAGTATAGCCAACCTACGGAAACTTCGTATACTGGATCTTGAGGAAAATAAAATAGAATCTCTTCCTAATGAAATTGGGTTTCTTCGAGATCTTCAGAAATTAATATTACAGTCTAATCAGGTAACTTGCTTGCCTAGAGCTATCGGACATCTAACTAATCTGACTCATTTGAGTGTAGGGGAAAATAATTTAAATTACCTTCCGGAAGAAATTGGAACCTTGGAGAATTTGGATTCCTTGTATGTTAATGACAATGCCAATTTGCATAATTTACCATTCGAACTGGCGCTGTGCACAAACCTCAGTATTATGTCAATTGAGAATTGTCCACTTTCACAAATTCCAGCCGAAATTGTTGCCGGAGGTCCGTCGCTAGTTATACAATTTCTAAAAATGCAAGGACCATACAGATCAATGTAACAAGACTTAGGTATGCATATTGATGATTGTGTTATCTGATGTATCACATATTGTTCCAATGGGTGAAATTAATTTTTTCCATCACGGAAAAACTTACTTTGTATGAATTTGTATTGATTGTCCTACGTAACGTGCCGATTAAATTGGACAATTACTTTGTAAATTATTTTCTATCGCCAGCTACAATATAAATCTGTGGATATAAAGATATTTTATTATTTACTTCTAACTATGATGTAATGACACGCTTGCAGCATTGTTCACTTCCTGTAACTTGTGATTTCTTTTTTTCGTAAAATCATAATTTATTCACATTTTCTAAGGGTATCTACTGACTAAAGCTAGGGAAAGTTAGGAAAATTAAACATGGTTAAAAATTGTGCAGGTTTTTCAAAAGAAAGACTAAACACTTCTATATGCAATGGTGTATTATAATTATTTTTCCAGATCATATTTTGCAACAGTTGCTAATGGAAAGTCTGTAAATTTCACATCAATTTATTTTTGGCAGTTCAGGCGGACTTTAATTTATCCCATAAAAAAGGTGAAGGTCGATAAGAAATTATCATATCCAAGTTAGTAATGTTATTGTAACGGTTCATGCCGAGGAAAAACCGTTATTTCACGATTTTGAAATAGTGTGAAACTCAGTAAACCGTAATAAAACAAAACATACTATATTTCGAAATCTTACTTCCTCCAAAATCGTTATAATATTCAAAAAATAGTGACCTTTGCCCCAATGTCTCGTTGCGATAACTTTACTAACTTCGACCTTGTCAGAAATTCACGTAAACATATTGACATAAAACTTGCTTACGCCAAAGATTTGACGAAATTTCGCTACAAATGTTTCTTGAAAATTCGTACATAGTTTTACGTAAAAGAATTGATGTACAAATAAATCTGTACGGCTTTTTGAATCTGTTTGAAAACACTTGCCGCCATAAAAATGTACATACATCTAAGGTATATATGTGGATTTTCCAAAATGTGCCAATGTTATCATTGCTAAACTTCATCAACTTTCTATATTGCAACGATCAAGCTATAATAAGAAACAAAAAAATCTTAGGAAGAATTCAGCAAAAATGTATGTATGAAAATACCAATGAAGTAGCCAAAAATCGAAATAATTTAAGATCAGTTTTTCCACTTTTGGAAAAATGAACAATGACAAATGAGAGGGTACAAATCAAACAAACAGTAGCCATTTCAGACATTGCATGCATGTTCCTGAAATTTGGATTAATCGAGTTTGATCGAAAACTCAAGTGCCCCTAATTTTGATATAGTTAAAAAAAATTTGGGACTATTTTGGACCTATGTTATAGATTTACATTGCAACTTTATATTGCCGATTTAAATTCTTGACCAAGCTAAAATAATCAATTGAAACTTTACGTACTATTCTCATGCACGGCTGTTTCCCTATTTTCAAATGTCAATGCCTTACCTTGAAAGACAATAAATAGAACATTCATATGAATGAAAACTGTCGTTTTATTATTATCTGCATACTAAGCACAAACAAAACAAAAAAAAAAAACGCTGAAAGGCCCAATACAGAATAGAGACGACATCCTTTTCCGCGAATACAATAGCAAATGTGTTTCATTGTAAGGCGAGTATTCAAATCAGTCATATTCTGTAGCACAATCTTTCAATTGTCAAGGCGAACTGGCCAAATTTATTTTTTTGTTATTTTACAAACAGGTCGTGTAATTAGAAATTCTTGAACTGTTGTCCACGATTTACAATATTGTGAAAGGAAGTTAGGTCAGGTTATTGGGCCTGCTGTTAATGACTTATTAATAAAGGTACGTTACGTAGGATTCCCCATTTTCTCTGTATACAAACACGTGGTTGCGCACGAGAATAGTCTAATTCTTCGATCCGTGACTATCCAGTCAGATTTGACTCCTCCCTCAGTTATTAATTTTCCTTATACTCAAGTTGTTTGTCTTGTAAATCGATTTTTCATATAATTATAAAATCGCAATACCTATCTATTTATTGCGCAAAATGCTATTATCGAATGATTTCTACAATAAATTTCAGTTATTATGCGTGGGGCATTTTTTGTGAAATCAGACAAGACTTTGAGGTTTGTTGTTGTTGTTGCTGTTGTTGTTGTTGTTGTTGTTGTTGTTGATGTTGATCTTTTTCTTATTCTTCTTCTTCTTATTATTATTATTATTTTTCACTTCACTGCTATTTTGCCTTTCAAAAGGAGCATTCATGATGTATTCGAATTTTTTGCCTTACTTTCTTATACAGAGATTCATTTTCATAAATTCACCTTTTTCAACTGTTCAAACGAATATAACTCGAAAACGAAAGGATATTGCAGAAAGTCAAGATATTCTTTTTTCGTCTTGACCATTAGTTGACACATTTCCCCAGTATAAGACATCTGGCATACGTGGGACGCCCAACCACTAAAATTCATATCGCGACTAAACTATTGGTTATTTTTAATTGCAAAAATGATCAGAGTGTCCTTAAACTATTTTTCAAAAGATAATACAGGTTATTTTGGAGAAAAGAATTCAAAACTCCAAAGAAATAGGAACAAATTTGGTTTCAATATTTTTGAAATATTTTTTTGTCCATTTTCATTGATTTAAAACAAGTATGAGCAAGAGTGGGGCGTTTAGTATCCCGCCGTGCCAGCTGAGGATTAATCATAAATTCATAAAAAATATGAAAAATTAAATAGTATATTTCCTCAAAATTACCAAGTTTTTCCAGTTATGTACGAAAAAATTGTTTCACCACGATGGTCTCGTTTTCTTTTTTTTGCGAAAAACAACCTGAAAAGTATTTGGTTTTTCGTGAATTTTAAGCCACGTATCATTATGAGTCGAATAATGGTCGTTACACATTCATTATTTGTTTAAATTTGAATTTAATCGATTCTAAAAAAAGTTTAAAAGTGGTGTCCAATTTTTGTTTGCCAAAATGATTTTTTTTTGTAATATAAAAAATTTGGAACTGCAACCAATTACATCCAAACCTTCAGCGACGTTTGAGGTTTTCAAAAAAACTATTGACAATGTTTTTTTTGGACACCACAAATATAAATCAACATGTAATAAAGATTTGGAAATGACTGATTGCACAGTTAAATTTTTTTTTAATCGAAAAAATTTCCTTAAACTCTGTAATATTTGTATTTAAGTAAGTAATAAAATGAAAACAAGTGATCGGCCCATGATGACGTTTGTCTTGAAATTCGAGAAAAATACACATTTTCAGGATTTTTTTTCGCCAAAAAATAAAAACAGAGCATCATGATAAAAAACGATTTTTTTTGTTTAAAATTCAAAATTTGGTGATTTTGAGGAGATATTACTTATTCATGTTTTTTTTTTGAATCTATGGTTGAAGACTGCTTTAAATTTCTTCGTTTTCGAGTTGCATTCATTCGAAAACTTGCAGCAAGTCGTCTTCTGAAAGTTTGCAATTGAAGAATAAACTGAGATGAAAATTTCGACAAAATCACAAGTATTCTTTTCGATGGGAAGAATGGAATAAACCAAATAAAACAAGTCAAAAAATTTGATCACAAAATCTTGTTTGATTTCACCATAAATTCTTCATGCATTATATTTATAGATATAGGTAAATATGTAGATGTATATATGTTATCTATAATATGAAATATAAATATGAAATTGTATATTACTATTCTTGACCGATACACCATGAGTACACATCTCGTTCGTATTTTATATGTCGTATAAATATGTTGATATTTTTTTTATTATTTGCTGATTTGTCATTTCCGTATTGAAAAATTCTAGTTATAAACAACTTTTCTCTGTGACAATTATCTTCGTTGCTGGAATATTTACGGGTATTTAAATTACTCGCTTTTAAATAGCTGCAGTCAGTTCGTTCTGTTTTTGTTTTCTTTTTGTTACACTTTGTAATAACCTGTAACAGGCACGTAATACCCAAGAAAAAATAAAGACGTCATTTTTTATCCATCCGTCTTTCTAATTATACTGATTATTGAACAACGAAATAGTATATTATGCAACAAGTGTGAAACACACAATTTTACGCACGTATTTCATTCGATATTTTTTTGATATAGTATGCGTAAAATAATTCGATTTTTAGCACTGTTATTAGTGCGTAAAATTCAATTTCACCCATTTAGTCGAATAGTGCCATTTGACGCACTAATAACAGTGCATAAAATCGCATTTGACGCATACGATGTCTGAAATACGTTAATCGACAGGGGGATAAATGAATCAAAAAAACGAAAAAATACAACGTGATGTTCAAAAGACCAAGTAAAGTATCACCCTTATTTGAGAACTTTATTGTACGAGATTTATGTGTCGTTTATAGCGTTGAACATGATAATAGAAAAAGAAGAAGTGTGTTGAATGTTATCAAATTTGCTATATTGAATATGTATTAAATCCCTCGTATTGACTGAAACCCTCTCGCGTCAACTGTAGCGAGCAAGTCGACATGAATACGAGTGTAGAGATTATGAAATTATATCAAATTGACGAGTATTAAGGTATGTTAATACTCTTCGGAAGATGGTATAAAAATATTGAAAATATTGACTATTACCGTTTGGTCTGAACTTATGTTCAATACTGTGTATTAGCCAGCTGGCCTACATGTCGCGACCAGCTTATATAAATAATATATACGGGTATGATAAAATATGAAATCAAGATGGACATATTAAATGTTTACTACCGAAGTGTTCTACATTTGTACTTGCATATGCATTATGAACGTATATGTATGATGGACGTATGATACGATATACTGTTAAATTTTATTCCATGTTATACTGCTAGGATCATTATACATTATACGGATATATAGCGGATGTAATGTATTAGCTTTATTATCATCTTCAACTGGACCCTTAATTGGAATAACGAGTTGAAAATGAAGGCTTGAAATTCGTAGAAAAATTGTCGCTGCAATTGACTGCATGTGTAAAAATAAGAGAATTATTGAAGGTATTCATGTACCTACGGAATAATGTATATCATAACGTCCAATCGTAAAATGTATGAGAATTTTACGTGATTTATGTATTATTCAAATTTTAATGTTACATCCCATCACTTGAGTTGATGTTTTTCCCCATCTTAAACCGATTCATTCTTACGTAATCAACTTAACGTAATAATCCTACTTATGTGTAGTTATTTTCAATATCGTCATATGCCAGTATTTATCAGGAATACAAGGAGTGTTTCAACCAAGCGATTGACGTATGTATCATTCGAAATCATATTGTATTTCCGAAATCACTTCGCAACCTCTGAAATCGCACTGAAATCAGTAATATTAAAATAAAATTCTGCATTAGTAATCGTCGAGGTAATCATTGGTAGTCATGAGAAATTATTTAGGATTACAACAATTTCTTTGTAACCTCAAGAAATCATGTAATCAAAGTAAAATTTATTTCTTAAGTAATCTCTCGTAATTACTGTATAAAGTAAGTACATAATCACCAAATACGTAATCATGGTGTCGTGTTTGCTTCGGTGAAACATCCCTTGAAAGAATATACATGTATATCGTTTCAGCCTATTTGTTATCTTTATCTGTGTCTCTGTAATATGTTTTAGCTTTCTCTATTTTTGACGACATCCCAAACTCTGTACTATATCGTGTATAAGAAGTTGGCACGCTTACAAAAATATTTTAGATTATTGTTTGCAATGATAAGCTGTATAATGATCGCATACTTTCCTAAACAAATTGTAAATGATTACGAAAAGAACAAATCCCGAATTCCATTGTTTGAATGCCAACTTCACGTATAAAAAAAAATCAGGATGGAATGCCCGGGTAAAAGTTTGAATCAAAAGTAATGAAGCCAATTGTGTAAAAAAAAAGACTCTTTAAATTAAGTAAACGCTTACGTCCTATTTTTATGCACTAAACATTTGAGACACAACCACATGTAATATTTATTTGTTTTAATCTGAATTTTTTTTTGTGCGTCGTTATTATTGCTTAATCATTAATAGATGTTGCCGCGTTGTCCATATAAAGACAATGTTTCAAAATCAAATTTGTACGATATTAGAATAGGACTTGAAAAAGTTTTTACGTAAATATGCGAACTATGCAAGATGTAAAACTCATCTTACGTTTATATCGTGGTAAATGGTAACACTTACATTTTCAACCGAGCTTTAGGAATTACACTTAATGATTTTGTTCTCGGTCCCTTCTTAAGTAGATCAACGTAAGAGAACCACTCGCAAATAATTCTAGATTTTTTCAATAAATTGTTGAGCTATGAGTTTTTGAAATATTGCAGTTTTTATTTATATAATTGTGTGCTTTCACGTAAAACATAATATTTATGAATATTTTTAAAATACTTGATAATTACTGAATAACTCGAATTCTTTGATTGGATTAATTAGTATTAATATGTCTAATACATATTAGAATTATTCATTAATATTGTTGTTATACTGTTATTATAATTTATGTTGTATTTACTGTATATAATGTATAATTGTGTGTAAATTGCACATACACTGTAAGTATATACAGGTATTATGTGGCAATCCAACAATATGGCAACAATATTCATGCATGAGAACTCCGTCGAGGCAATATCATAAGGATTTGGTTAAAAAACAGGTAATTTTTTTACTTTTTTGTACGTGGGTATTAGAAGTATAAAGTCCGATTTTTTGTACGCAATACAATATTTTATAAACTTTCTTTTTTTTTTTATTGAAAAATAATACGTACTTAATATTAATACAAAAACGATATTCGGTTGCGGTGTGATCGAATGGCGTGGATCAAATCTCAAAATATATTTGTCCGAACGACTTAAAAATTGGACAGATCATTGATGATAACATTAAAATTGGGAAAATGGTGACCTAGTGAAAAATTTCGGCGTAAAAACGACCTTAATCGTTGGTGATTAGGAACATTTTTTAAAACTATTCGATCACCCTATAGAAATTCTTATAATCAAGAATCTGTAGAAATTTTAAGTCCATTGAGTGAACATATTTCGAGATTTGATCTAAGCCGTTGGACTACACCGTGGCCGAAAATCTTATCTGTATTAAAAATAAATCTGTTGTCAAATAATATTTTTCAATTAAAAATAAACTGCAACTTCAGAAAAGCTTGTACTAACTCTCTATGAAAATCCGACCTTGTTTTTTTAATATCCCAGTAAAAAAAATTTTGAAACTCAATATGTTGTTTGTACCGAATCCTTACTATAGTGCCTTAATTAGCTTAGGTAATTATCTCAAGCATTGAAAGCACGTTTCGTGAATTGTCGTATGCTTAAATCGATGGCGCCTAATAAAATTCATTCAATTTTAATGAGGCTGATTATTATAGATGATCTGACTTTGGCGTGACGATTAGAACCCAAGTAATGTTGAAATTTTTCTCGCCCTTATCTCATTAGTGATAGAAAGATTTTTGTATAATCCAAGTAACTCTACAGACACCTATCATAAAACAGTCAACTCCTGTGTATAATCACAAAAAATAATTGTTTTATCATCGGGGTCCGTAGAGTTACGTGGATTATAATCGTCACACCAAAGTTAGGCTTTTATAATCAACCTCTGACGTTGAGTGAATTTTATTAGGGGCCATCGGATTAGCTATTTTTCCTGTGATTTTAGGTGTATCACTTTGAAAATACTATTAAAATGATCATCCTAGCATGCAGAAAATTCAATCAAAGCTTCACACAAATCTGTCGCACTTCACCGAACGAAAGACGCATACGGGCATTTCCACCTCAAATCGGTTGATTTTGGGTGTTTTTTGACCTTCCATTTTTTAAATCAATATAATCTTTTTTAACGTGAAATGTACGTAGCAAAAGGAGATCCATATTTTTCGATGGTCCAAAAAATCTGTGTACTCTAGTTATGAATTATTGCATTTTATTGTGAAAGTAGAGTGTAGGCCGCTGTGAGAATTAATATCTCGGGTCCTATCTACCGTAGAGAATGTTCAAAAACACATTTTGAAGGTAATGAAAGACACTTTTCGAGAAAAATTTGCAAGTTCTGACGAAATCTAGTTTTGTTGTGTTTAAGAATAATTAAAATGTTGAATTTTTTTCGAAGTTATATTTCTTCACCTTGGTTATCATGAAAGGGGAATTCGTGGACATAAAGGTCGTGTAATGTGAGTTAATTGTGACTTTCCAGCCCGAGTAGGGGCCCTGCTTAGAACGAGTGTATTTTTTGAATTAATTTACATCTGCCACACAAAAATAGAACAATATAGACGTAAAAAAAAAACTAAATACAAAATCAAAATTAAATGCAACTGCTTTAAAAGTAACCTCAAAAATCTTTATCTTGGGTTACATTATGTGATGCTTAAATTTTAAAGAAGGTCGTAGAAGAAAAACAAAAACTGAAAAGATGGATCAGCCACCCAGGATCAAGACAAAAAGAGCTATACCTTAACAATCTACCGCAAGTGTTTAAATAGTGAAGATGTTCAAAGGGATAGATGGTGTAATCCTCGATGAGTGACTATCGGAATACACTACGCCCAGCCAAAGTGTTATTTGGCTATTTTAGGGTCCGTACACGTCGATTACACACTTACGTGCCAGTCCCAATGCAGGAAATGATAGAAGAAGGAAAGGATCGGATCAAAGGGAAGTAGACGATAGTTGATACAGTTTATTTATTATCAATGATCAAGTAATTGATTTATAACAGTGGTCAATGTAATGGAATCGGCTTAAGGCAAAGGCTTGGATTGGCACGGAGAGACATGATTAGAAGTGACTTGTGCGAAAGCTAGGATGAAAGTGAATAGCTTAGGGAATGTAGGAGACTCGCTAGTTGTAGTACAGATCGAGATCAACCTGCTGACTTGGTGTGGGAACCGAGGCAGCTGGGTGAATATAACGAGAGGATGCAGGGTGTAAAGTGACGCAGACTGTGGGAAAGAAATATAAGATCAGTAGGACATAATACGCTCTTGGGGAAGAACATTCGGTGAGGGTACGGAATCGAATGTTTGCAAAGAGGCTGGAAGTTAGGGAAATATACCGATTCACTTACAAAATTTTACAATGGATGGTGTCTTAAAAATCTAGCACATAGATGTTAATGCGCGTTTAAACGGGTTAGTATACATTTTCAATTTACAGTTTTAAAAGTAACATCTTATAAATGTGGTGACACACACACACACACATATATATATATTTGTAGTATAAATTGGGAAATCCCCAATAATTATATATGTAGAATTCAACTTCTATATATATATATTATTTGCCATAGTGTTTTGTGGTTTTATCCACACACTTTTGCCTCTTTTATGCCAAAATGCCTCCTTTTTACCAATTTGCCAACGGTTTTTGCTATTTGCAGTGGTTTGCTGACGTGGGTGTACCACGCTCAGCTTTACTACCTATTGCTCGACGCCTCGGGCGTTTTCCCTTGGTCAAGAATGCCTTGGGACATTTATATAACTATGTTCATAATTTAAATATTCCATTAAGCGGGTATGTTGTTAAACCCGGTTTTGTTCTTCATGTTTCTAGGATGTATCCTAGAACTAATTATATTACCCTACTTCAACATTTCACCATGCTTGACTGGCGTGTTGGAGGCGATAAGACCTTAGCCTCTAACAATCGCGATCTCTGTAGTGCTATGTATAATATGCTTGGTTTGGATATTAAGCAAGCTACACGGGATGTAATTATTTCGGAATTAAAGAAACCTGAATCGAGTGCCCGACCTAATTTGATCGGAATGGTTGAAGGGAAATTGCGTGACGGTCTTAGTCAACGCCGTCCTAGAGAAATAATACCTTATTCTCTTAATCCCTTGGAACAGACGGAACTGGAAAATGCTTTTCCAGAATTAATGTTGGATTTCAAAAACTCACAGAGTCATCCTCATGCTTTTTCTGCTGCATCGCGTAAATGTCAGCATAACATTTGTCTTCAAAATTTGAATTATGATTCTAGAAAGAAACCTCCCACTGGTTACGTCGCTCTTGTGAAAGACGTGGGAGGAAATTTCGTTAGACACTTGGAAAGAGGAAGAACTAACATCCACACATGTTCTCCGATTCTAGATACTAGAGATGCTCAGAGATATTCCTCTCGAAATATTTCTATAATGAATCTTAATTCAAAATCGCAATGTGAAGCTCGAGCGATCTGTTCAGATCCAAAAGAACATAGAAGAATTCTATGTCACAGAAAAGCGGAGGAATGTCCTATAACAGCTTCAAGTCTGATGTTTGTTCACTCGACTTATGACATATCACCTGTTGGAATTGCTGACGCTATGGATTCAGTCAGAGCTTATCGAGGATATGGTTGTTTCGCTTTTTCTAGTGAAGTTATTATGGGAAAGAAATCTGGTATGATCCCATTTGAAAATAGTGTGTGGGATATAACCGTAGATCCTGCCACTAAGAAGGAGAAGATAAAATTTTGTTTTCAGAACGACTCTTCCTGGGACTATACTCACGATTTAAAAACCTATCTATCATTAATTTCAACTAATTTGATAATGAGCTCTAAAGGTCAGGTTTATTTCATTGAATTCAAATCTCAACGAGTAGGTTGTGTTTTCTTTGAGATAATTAAAAACATGGCACCTACAATTCCTAAATCTCTGATATCTCATCGGATTTGGTTTGAGAACAAAAACCAACAGTGTGTCAAATACTACACCTGGAAATTGCGTGGAAATTTGGATAATCCTTCTGTATGTATGATTCCAAATAAGTTCCTTGCGCCTAGACTTATGATAGAGAAGGGAAAACTTTTTGCTTTTTCCCAAAATGGCACAAAATTCACGGTTCAAACAATACTTGAGTATTTGAGATCGATAAACGGCACAATTACTGTCAATGGACAATCCATTGTCAAGACTGGTGACACTACAGATGCTGACGATCTCATGCGATTAGCAACTGCTTTATATATCCATGCTTACAAGCGTAGATGGGAAGAAGGGAAAATTCTTTCTGCTTTAGTAGAGGATATAAGAGAGACAAGGGAATCTCGTAGTCTGTTTTCAAAATTTGTTCGATGGTTGGTTCACGGTAATCCTCGTAAGGATTCCGAAGGGAGTATTATCCCTAACGATTCTTTTTTGATTAAATTACATACATGGTTAGAAGTTTCAGAAAAATTTCCAATTGCCATAGAAGACATGGTAAAATTTCAGGATTATATTGATACTTCAGATCTAACAATAAGTCCTTTGATCACATATGACAGTAACATAAACGAAGTTCTCGAAAATATGGACTTAAGGGAAGAAGACATTTTCGCTCCTGGGGTTTTTACAGACGTTGCCGAAGAATTAATTGACCGAGTTGTTGGAGTCAATCTTAATGGTTCTTCGGAATCATTAATACCTATCAAAGATGATTCTTACACTTGTAATACCCCTTTGGATTTGGTTGAGATCTCTCCGGATGGAAATGGTCTTTATAATTCTTTAATTAAAGCTGCTAATCTCAACTTAGATCAGTCTCAGTTGCGTGTCGTGCTTGATAACGACTCACTACTTGAAAAATTAGTCCAACCCGAAGATACTGCTAACATCTTGAGATCAGGTGATAGAGGCGATGCTGATGTAATTCAACTATTCGCATGGACTTATGAACACGACGTCTGCGTACATTCTGGAAAAACGCAGCAAATTCAAAAAATAAAGAGTGGGTGTGATGATTCACCAACTATAAATCTGGCCTTTTCTAACGAAAATGGTGGTCACTATGATGCACTGCTTCCCATTCAGAGAAGTGTAACATCGCTTCTAAATGAACAATACTATCTACAACATGCCGATGATGTTTCAGAAATGGAGCGTCTTACACTTGAGATACTTACAGAAAAAGAGAAACTTGATAGCTATGATCAGATCCAGTTTAAGTCTGCTCGTGACAGAAATGAGAAGTACATACTTCCAAAGAATGAATATCCATCTCGTTCTTCTATAAAATTACTAGAAGTCATGAAGAACTTTCCGATCTTAAGTAAAGCTTCTTTTGCCGTAGATTTATGCGGAGCTCCAGACGGCTTTCTTCATGTGTTGGCGAGTGAACAAATTCCGGTGATACTATCTACCACCTTAAAAACAGGACCTTCTTATCAATTGAGAGGAATTTCACAAGATACATCTGTTATTCGTATTGAATTTCCACGGGACGGAAATTTACTTGACAGCGATGTTGTTAACGAGTTTGTATCTACGATTAACTTCTTGGGGAGTCCTGAGCTAATCGTAGCTGATGGGGCTATTCCAAGTGATGATGCTTATGAAGAGCAAGAAACACGTAACTATCCGCTAATACGTGCGGAAATTAATATCGCGCTTAAAACCTTGCGAATTGGTGGAAATTTTGTGATAAAATTCTTTGATACTTTTGAAGTAGAATCGCAAGATCTAATTGATTCTCTTCTTTCGAACTTTAAGAAGGTGCATGTTTTTACACCGAAGAGTACTCGCTTGACATCTGCCGAAAAATATATAGTCTGTTTGAATATGCTGAGTTTTGAAAACTTTGATTACGATGCTACAGAAACGTACATGGCATTACGACAACGCACAGAACAACAACTTGCTGCGTTAAGATTGCTAAATCAGACAGCTAATAATCCGCACTTCTCTATAGAGAAGGAATTAATTTCGATCGATTTACCAGTTGTGGGTAAAAGATTAGTTACTGAACCTGATATGCAAGAAAATGGTATCACAATTGACAATTGTGAAATTATATATGAGGAAATTGCTGCACACCTCGAAATTGACCATTCAAGTATATATAATCTTAATCCCGCAATCGAAATTGAGCAGGAATCTGATTCAGCAAGTTCTATACAAGAAGCTCATATTAGAATGACATCTTCCTTAGTCTCGGAACTACAACCATTCGTTGAAACAACTGATTCCGAGTCTATTACCACCGAAAATTTCATGGAGCAAATGCATGTTGCTCGAGTTGTTGACGAAATCCATAAAGACTGTGATATTATCTCTGAAAGAGATGAGATTCATTCGTATAATCCTGAAAAACACGAACTAACGAATGCTTTCTTTGCACATACTACTGCTGATGATATGATTGATGAATACCGTAATATACCAGCGGGCGATTTATCATGTGGGAGTGCTGCCGTATTGGACATTGACTATGAACAGTTGCAGCAATCAGATTCTTCTGTACTTAGTAGTAGTCATATAAATATGACTTCTTCACAAGACAAGGAAAGGACTGTGGAAAAATCATCGTGTTCACAGGCTAAAGATACTCGACAGAAGTCGAATATTATTTTAGAATGCGAAGACCAGATGAGTTCTAGCGATACAACTTCCATCCGTCAGTCGTCTAATTCCGAATGTGAGTAGTGTATTCAAGATCGCGAAGAACTTAAACAACCACCTGAAAAAAAAACAATTGTTCAGAAATTTAAAAATTTCTTCGCTAAGAAACCAGCTGAACCCTTGGAGATTGATTCTCCTGAAGCTGACGCTCAATTCTTGAGAAAGCAAATCGCTGGTGGTCGCTTCCTCGTAAGATCAAGTATGGGAAAAACCGACGATATGAGTAGAGTGTGCAATGTGACCAGAAAAATGGATAATTTCTTGTTCAGTTATGAAGAAGCAACCAATCAAGCCGTTGGTACTGTAATTAATACTAACTGTATTAAATTTAAAACACCCCGTTTACCCTTGCCTTCTATTCCTGTTCCAAGACCATTACGGAAGAGACCAGTAAAAACAACTAAATTAGATGAGATTGACCAAGCTCTTTTGGATATAGCGCGTCAAGAAAAACCCCGACAAAAACAACAACAACAACAACAAGTTCAAAAACCGGTTGGCATTGCACGTTCCGGAAAGAACAAAATATTATCACAACCGGAAAGAATTTGTTTGGAAGATCAGAAACAACTTAATAAATTACCGTTTACTAGCTTTTCACAACCTGATACACCTATTGTTTCGCTATTAACTCGGATATACCCGAAAATTCTAAGATCGTACTTCACATGATACATGACGGAACAACAGATAAGAACTCGAAGCTCCTTGGTTATAAAGGCTTCGCAGCTATGATCATGAGAGATCATATTGGTAATTATGTTGAAGATGTTTATAAGCATAAACAATCTAATGATTTATCATTAGGAAAGGTTTGTATTACAAAGGGAAATAAATTCCCTTGTGTTATAAATGTTGTTTCTAACAAAGCCAATTGTATTTCGGACTTGAAAACGATTTTACCTAAATTACCTAAACTGACTTCTACACCCCTTATCATTAATATGCCTGCATTATGTATAGGTTTATGGGAAAGACCAATCGAACATGTCTTGAAAGTCTTTAAAAATATTGACATTAAAACATACCCCTTCAGGTTCTTTATGTACATACCTGAAAAAAACAAATACGAAAGAGCAAAGGAGTATTTGCAACGTACACGTAAGTTGATAACACCTATCGGTAGTAAAGATCAAGATCTTCACAATTATTGGGATAAACACTGCGAAAGTTCAGTAGAATTTAACCCAATTCGATTGAAAGAAACAACACCAACAGCTTACGCTATTAATGCTATGTTAGAACGAAAAAGAACTCTGGCGGGTGAAATCAAAATTTTTGAAAGAACAGTATCAACGAGTATATAATAGAATCCTCTGACCCATAGGTAGGGCCCCTGAACCTATAAGGAGCCTCCTGCATTGCGACAGGATGTCTTAATACAGGTGAAGGTACGTTTGCGTAGAATTCCCTTGCCTTTAACTACCACGCTAGTAATATTCACTTTTGCCATACGCAAACTGAACTACTATCAAAGTCCTTCTGACTACTATGCTATCACACAAGTAATATTCTGTTTCAGTACTATCTAAACGAATAATTATAATATCGAAATCAACTGTCAGCGACGATTCCTCATTATCGAATACCGTCCCTCTGACGACCAGGCTATCACATAAATAATATTCAGTCTAGCCATAGGTGAACCGAACTATCATCTAAGTCCTTCCGACTACCATGCTATCACACAAACAATATACTGTCTTAGTTCCCACTAAACGAATCATAATATCAATCACAAAACCGACTATTCAACGACGATCCAGCACAATCAAATACCGTCCTTCTGACCAACATGCTATCACGCAATTAATAGTCAGTCTTGCCGCAGGCAAATCTAATTAATATCAGAGTAAATAAGGAAGAACTATTCCTTCCTAAATTATCAGAAATCTCTTATAGATCACCAGAAAAATAAATTCAAAACCTTTCATCCTGTCTCTTATCCCGCCTCACGGGAACAAAACATTCACGTATCATTGCAATATTTCCTTTCCGGAAATAAATATTTCGCATCACGAGTCAACCTCTCAGAGCGATCGATCTGTGCGTGCTTCACACTCGCAGATCAAGTTTGACCCTCAACCGTTTTACACGGCCTATGATGATGGGTTTATTCCACTCATGCCTTTGCACATGAGGGTGAGGAAACAAATTCTGAGGCTATCTCGAAAAACCAAGTTGAAGCGGTCAAACTGTTCAAGCTTTTCCAAGAGTTAATCACACAATCAACAAGTAATCATTCTCCACCTTCCTTCTGAGTCCAGAGACTGAATCCTGCAGCTCTATCCAAGAGACAGGAAATTCTCAAAATAAATACATCATTCGAGTATGCGCTAAATATCACACATCGCGTATGAAGTTCTGGCGAAACAAAGCCCGCGAACAAACTCGAAACGTTTAATTGGCGACCGTGACAGGACCTGAACGTTTCATTGGCGACAGCGTGCAAACTTGAAACGTTTCAAAAAATATATATATTTATTAACAAAGTCTTATACACTTGTAAAATTATTTAATTATGGTTGCAGTAGCAATAGTTAGGTTCGGAGTTTCTGAATCTAAGAGTTATTTAATGTTTTGACTTCTTTGATCTGAACGTGAATTTGGAATAGGTTCTAATTGTGTTCTGTACTTTTGGATGTTAAATTTCGTTGTTTGTCAGATGTCTAATTATTTTGTTTTCTGTCTTACGATATTACTGAAAAGATGGAAGTAGGAGTTTGAGAAGGAGCTCCTCATTTGTGAGCTAGGTGCTTTAGTAAGTGGGCACAAGACGATTGGTGTATGAGGGCCAATCGGTGTGTGCTGACAGGACATCTTGTTTATTCGTGTATCTAGGAATAAAGGATGCGTGAAATGCATACGAATTTCCTGTATCACGCGTTTCTCATTTTATATTGCAGGTTCACCTTATTTGTCTTATTGTGTCTCAAATCTGTTGCAAGAGTCTATTATTCCAAACCTGAGACTACACATTTTGTGTGCAGGCTAATATTGAAAGATATGCTGTTCATACCGCGTGCACAACAATTCGGCGTCCACGATGTACCATGGACCTAAAAATAATACCGCGAAGTTTGTTGGGCGCCTGGCGTGATAAACACGCCTCCAAATCGTCAACGCGCTATGCCGCGACGATATACTCGGTGGCTCAGTACCGCGGAGAGGGGAGGGGTAATTTTTGGCTAGAGAGAGAGATGCGAAGTATGCAACACCAACACGTTATTTTACCAAGTTAACATCAAATCAAAATAATATATTTCCAGCCAGCGGTAATACAAAAAAAATAATTATCGTCACGTCGCTCTTCGCGAATCAAAAGACAAAACAATAGAAATAATAATTCACAGTTCGCTCTTCGCAGTTCAAAATAAAATACTTAGATTTAACAACAAAAAAAAAAAACAATAATAAAACAGGAAGAAAAACGAAATGACCGAATATAGACGGCTTCTAATGCCCGTGTGCGCTATTCGCTGCCTTAACGATGAACAATAATAAAAAAAAAGAAACAAAACTTGACTCGACGCGCTAACCGCGACCGTCCTCTACTATCGACAGCGCTAATCGCCACGTAACAATAAACCACTAGATCAAAAACAATAGGACCAACATAATACTCGATGCGCTCTTCGCTATCGTCCTCTACGAAAGACAGCGTTAATCGTCAGGCTGCAATGCGTATCCACAAGAAC
The DNA here is from genome assembly GCF_021155785.1 of Neodiprion fabricii. Classification (NCBI taxonomy): domain Eukaryota; kingdom Metazoa; phylum Arthropoda; class Insecta; order Hymenoptera; family Diprionidae; genus Neodiprion; species Neodiprion fabricii. The sequence goes on from NC_060239.1 coordinate 19,191,911, forward strand.
AATAACTAAGACCAATCCTGATTCGACACGCTAATCGCATTTCTAGCGGCTAGTTTTAATTACGTCGGTACCCACGGTACCCGTACGGCTATTATCGAAACGCATCCGAACTCAATTCGTACGCGCAATTCCCGAAAAGTTCACAAACCGCCTCGCTAATCCGAGCGTCGACGCACGATAATACGCGGCTTACACGAGAGGTGACCCTTTCACCTAAGCTGACTCCACTGGAATCCAGGCAGCGGAGTTTGGCTGCACTCAATTTGAAGCACAAACGACTCTACGTGTTATCGCGAGAACTCAGCCTACGGCCATCAACAAGGAGATCGGCACACAAATTTCGAGTGATACTCTAACTCAACAAGGGATTGACCAAACGTTGACGTTGCGAAATGCGTTCGCAAAGAATTAATAGTGCTTATTGCTTCGCAACCCTACCAAGAATTCGCCTACTCCCCTTTCGGCCATGACACTCAGAATTAGGTAACTTTTCTTTGCTTTTTCGAAATTCAACCACCTCGAACTGTCGCCAGGACTCAAGTGTCGAGCTCCGCTGATCGGAGCCGCGATTCGAACGTGCCTCGAACATAGGCACTATCCGTCGTGGAAAACTCTCCTGCTCTCATTGGTGTTTTCTTTCCGAAATTCTTATAGCCTAACTTATCGTTATAGTTGGTGCCCGCTGTGGCGGGGTGCTGATTGGCTGTCCAGTCTCCGATATTCCGTAGATTGACAGTGGCGTGGTGACGACTTCGCGAGGTTGCCCGACGTCAGCGCGGTGAGGGGAGGCTACGGCTCGCCGGCCACCAACGGGAATCTCGTCCGCCTTGGGTTCCCTCGCGGCAGAGCTCTACGTTGACGCTCTCTCCGTAGCCTCGTGAGAGGCCCTCCTTTCGTCGCGATCCGTCGCGACCGTGATCCGATAAGGCTTTTCGAATTTGCCGCTGATCCCGTGTACGATGTCGAACCAGAAAAAAATTAACCAAAATCCTGAAAAAGTCATATTCGCTTAACCGAAAATGGTCCCCTCTCAGAGTCTCGGATGCGTGACCTTTGTCCTGGCGCTCTTTTTTTTTAAATGATTAACGGTCCGATCCGCGGGATTCCTAATTTCGAGCCTCACCTAGGTTTCGTGGAGCCGCTTGGAACGCGCATCGAAAATGCCACGTTACAACTCCCTCCCCCCCGCCCCTCCTAGACGGAGCTTGGGGTGACGGAGTGCCAGCGCTACTTTGCGCAACCGAACTCCTCGAAGTGACCGCAACCTAAGGTACCCGACGTCAGTATGTCAAGATACTCCATCCCAAACAACAGAACGCACGGCAAGCAAAACCCCCCAAAAAAAATTCTTTTTCTGACCCGGCCTTCGCTCCGCAACTCTTTCTTCCCTCCCAAACGGCAACTGCGTCGACATGAACGTTCGGATCCGCGGTTTGAGCTAGGATATGGGAAAACCATCACCTTTGCCAGGAAGACCATTATATCACACGTTCGGGTAACAAACAAAAAAAACCCTCCATCTAATTTTTTTTGCCTTAAGGCTAGTCATTCAACCTAATTACAACCATTATAATAATTCAAATTTCCAAAAACAAAAAAAACTATGTGTGATAACGTTGCGAATCTTCGTGGGCCTCATTGCCTCCATCCGCGCCCCCGGCCGAGTTCGGCGAGGGTCCGAACTAGGGCCTGGAGGTCCCTCCAGTGGATGCACAAATGTCGGTCGTCCATTAAGGGCTCCAACGCGGCCCGTGCGCGAGGCGGCAGGTCTCTCAGCCGGGGGACCGGCAGCTGGGGTGGTCGAGACACGGGATCCCCTTGCTCGAGGGCGGCTAGCGCGGCTGGCGTGTGGTTTTGCCAGGGGCTGCTGGGCCGGCGCCAGCAATCCGGGCACGTAATCTTCGTGTGCCCCGGCCACCCGCATTGGCGGCAGAACAGCCCCCAGGGGGCGTAACACCAGGGGTAACTATGCCCCCGCTCCCAACAGTTAAAACAAGCATTCGGGGCGAGTCACCTCCTCCACCCCGTTTGACAACAGGAATCGGTTCTGCTTCCATACCCAATCTCCTACTTCGAACCGAATATCCCGGTGACCTTGGTTATACTATCGCGCCTGTCGATCGTGTGCCTCTTCGAGATGCTTCGTTACCAATTCACGCAATTCTCCTAGCTTCGCCATTCGGTTCTCCGATACTTTGGTACGGGGAACGGAACCTTCCGCGGGACCTTCCACCAACCTGCGCAACTGCATTCGTGGTTTGGGATCGCGCCCTAGGTTTAAGAACGCGGGACTGACTCTCAGTGAGCTGTGCACGGCGGTATTGTACGCAAATCGAAATTCATGGAGGTGCACATCCCAATCCCGATGATCTGCCTCGATGTAGGATACGGTCATGGTCTTTAATACGCGATTCACCCTTTCCAAGGGGTTAGCTTGCACGTGATACGGTGTTACTTTTGCGTGGGTAATAAGGTAAGCGGCGCACAGCTCGTCGATGGCCTTATTCGCAAATTCCGTGCAGTTATCCGTCAGGAGCACCTCCAGGGTACCCCAACGGGACAGCACTAGGTCTTCAAATGCTGCGAGAATATTTTTCGCGGTGGATTTCCGCAAGGGCACTACTTCCACTCATCGAGTAAATAGATATTCGAAAACCAAAAGATACTCAAAACTGGCGCGACTCCTCGGAAATGGACCCATGACGTCAGCTGCAACCACGGCCCAGGGCGTGTCGACGACCCGTTGACCCACAAGGCCCGCCCGTGGCACCTGCTGTACCTTGCACTCCTGGCAACGCTCGCACGCCTTGACCATCAAAACGATATCGCGAGACATACCGGGCCAGTAGTAGTCGGCTTTCGCCCGTGCGTAGGTCCTTTCAACGCCAAGATGTCCCGCCTGTGGGTCTTCGTGGACCTCGGTAAGAATCCGCGACCGTTGCTCCTTCGGGAGCACTAGTTTCCACGGCGCCAAGTCCTCTAATATCGGCTCTACTAAGGGCTCCGCTCGCAGGTGATATAAACGCCCCTCGACTACCCAACAAGTCCGGAACTTGTGCGCGTATTCTACGACGTCTTGGAAGCGATGCTGATACCAGGGATCGACAACGAGTTCCCAGGCGGCTTTACCCTCGGTCCCTGGTCTGTCGCCTCCGGTGACGTCGAGGGCGGCCAGTTGCTCAGTCCCCTCTACCTCGCCTTCATACATTCGCGGTAATGCATCTGGCACATGGTGCATCGCCCCTTTCCGATGTTTAATCTCGCAATCGTATTCGAGCAAATCGAGCGCCCCCCTTATAAGTTCTTCATGTTTATTTTGGAGCGAGGGTGGGGATTGGCGTGTCGAAATATCGATTCGATGAACTTACTTCGAGAAATCGATGCGGGATACTCGATGTTGATCCTCGCGATCATTGTTCGTTACACCCTAGCTAACCGACCCGTGGGATTCCGCAATTCCCGCAACCATTTCAATCTCGCGTGGTCGGTTATCACGGTGAAGTGATAACCTTCCAAGTATGCTCTAAATTTCTTAACGGCCCAAATTACCGCGAGGCATTCCTGTTCGGTCGTGGAATACTTTCGTTCCGCGTCTGACATGGTCCGACTCGCGTACGCTATCACACGTTCGATTTCTCCAATGGCTTGCGTCAAGACGGCTCCAATACCAAAACTACTCGCGTCAGTCTGCACGACAAACTCATGCTCAAAGTCGGGACACGCTAAAACCGGAGCTGACGTCAACGCGGCTTTAATGTGCTTGAACGCTGCTTCCTGCTCGCCCCACCATTCCCATTTCTTATTTTTCCTTAACAATCGCGTGAGGGGTTCCGTCACACTCACAAACTCCGGGATGAATTTCCGATACCACGAAGCCATACCCAAAAATCGCCTCAATTGCTGTAGATTCTTCGGCGCGGGATACTCGAGAATCGATTCGGCCTTATCCGCATCAACCTGCAGACCGTCCCGGTTAACCTTGAACCCCAAGTAACGAACTTCGCCACAAAAGAAATCACACTTTTCCGGGTTGACGGTAAGCCCGGCCAATACTATTCGTTCGATAACGCGAGATAGCCATTTCAAATGTGAACGAAAGTCGGTGGTCACTACCATGATGTCATCGAGATACGCGAAGGCATGCGGTTCCATTTCGAGAGTAATCAATTTATCAATTAACCTCTGAAATGTTGCTGGAGCTGCGGTAAGCCCGCATGGCATTCGCATGAACTGAAATAATCCGCGACCTGGGACCGTAAATGCCGTAATTTCGCGATTTTCGCAGGTCAAGGGAATCTGGTGGTACGCTTGACTCAAATCGATAGTTGAAATGTATTTTGCTGACCGCAATTTGTCCAGGATGCCGTTCATAAACGGGATCGGATACGCGTCCTTTTTCGAAACGCTATTCACTTTCCTAAAATCCAAGCAGAAACGATACTTCCCGTTTGGCTTCCTGACCATTACTATCGGTGTCGACCATGAACTTTGGGATAGTTCGATTACCCCATTCGCGAGCATACGATCTACCTCCTCGTTAATTGCCTCTTGCACTTTTGGAGACACGAGATAGTACCGCTGCTTTATCGGCGCGCTTCCCTGCACGTCCATGACGTGCTCCGCGAGGTGGGTGAAGCCCAATTCTCCTGAGACTCTCGGTAATTCTTTCTCCAAGAAATCTCGCAATTCCCGATTCTCACTATGCGCTAACTCTACGATGCCGCTACAAACCGACACATCGTTAACTTGGATCGGCCGACCCTCGTCAAAGCCCCCCTCGTATTCCGGAATAACCGCTATTCTCCATGATTTGCGCGCACCGTCAATCGAAAGGCCAAATTTTCGTACAAAGTCCATACCGAGGACGCAATCTCCAACTAAGGTGGGAATAATCCGCAGGGGAAACTCATGCGCGATACCCAGCAGCGTTATCGGAAGCTCTACCTCTCCCGTTATTGCCTCTACTGATCCGTTCGCTAATACTACACTCGAGCAGCGGGGTGATTTGATCGGCTGTCCGTACTCCAGCGCGATCTTATTTCCGACCGTATCGAGAAATGTTCGCGATGAACCGGTATCTAACAACGCGCTGATCCATGCGCCCCCGATACATACTCACAAAATCCAGCGTTTGCCTATCTCCATGGTCTGCATCGGAAAGCACGTCGCCATCTCCTTCTGGACGCCACGCAATGCGGTGGTGCCTTGCACTCGGGGCGCCGCGCCGCGTCGACACTTAACGAGGCTGCCCGTTCTGGTTTCCCGAACACCGCGGACAATCCGTCGAATACACGTCGTCTTATCCGCAATGGTAGCAAAATATCCGCAAAGGGTCCGGACAGCTGTTAAATTTATGCCCAGGACGATGGCAATTCATGCATAATTGCTCATCCCAGACCTTATCGCCACGAAACTGTACGGCTCGGCGTACGCGCGTCACCGGCTGACCCGGGGAAGTGGCCGCGCCTCTCGTCGCCCCCCGTGTGGATTGCTTTGGCGAGGCCGGCTTCGTCTGAGCTGGGTTCCCTCCACTTGGCTGCGCGCCGCTCGCCTTGCCCTTCTGGGCCGCGATCGCCATTGTCTTTATTAATTTTTCTTCTAGCCCCTTTACCTGGGCCGCTAGCAGCTTCTCGATGGTTTGCGCCTCTGTCTGGTCGACACCGGGTTCGGTGATCGCGGCTATCCCGGATTCGCCTTGAGTCGCCGTGGTTTTTGTCCGGCACGCTAATTCGCTAATGAATGACTTGTTCGGCGCGGATGGGGGGCGGTACGCGCGAGACAGCGCGAGGTTCCTTTCTCGCTCGATGGCGTGATAAATTAGTTTCCCCCAGTTCCGGATTTCCCTCCGCCGGAGGACTTCGCGAATTTCGGGACGTAAGTTCTTGAAAGCCAAATCCAGTTGTTGCTCTATCGTATATGGGGGCAGCATCCGTCTCAACAACCTCCGAACGCATGACGAGTAATCCGTTACCGATTTCGCCGATCCCTGAGTCCGCGACCTAGCCCGATCCTCCACGCGATTCCCTACCCTCCCGTCCGCGAACCACAATCGTAATGCCGCGCGAAAATCGTCGTACGCGACCCAGCTGTCTCTTTCGCATCGCAACTATTCCAAGGCTACACCCGAGAAGATCATCGTGAGTGAACTCAATACTTCGTTTTCGCTCAATTCCGATAAACCTCGGCACTCGGCTTGCCAATCCCGGAAAACTTGAGGTTCCATCTTCGCAAGGCACTCGGGACGTCGCGAATTGTATCCTGGGTACGCGATTCCATACCTGGATCCCGGGTCTGGGCCGGCAGGGTAGCGGTCACCATATCGCGAGGAATTGACGCGGGGTCGACTGGTAACGACCGGAATTCGACCCGTGGAGCTGATGTCCCCTGTGATGTCACACAGCTGTGTTGTGTGTGTGCGCTCTCTTCATTGCTTGGTAGGGGAACATTTCCCCTCGATTTGTCAGCTGACTCGGCATCGTTCGGCTTCCGTCGCCATCCCGACACACCGACGTACACCGCTGACGTTGTGTGAAATCATGCGTGGGATCTGTGGAAGGGGTACTTTTTACTCGCTTTCTGGCAGCACTGATGGTGATATTCTTGGGCTTTAACAGCCGCGAATCGTTAGCCCTCCGGGGCTGTTCCCTCATTGGTTCCGCAATCGTCGCTAACTCGGCCAACCCCGCGAAGACATCTTCGTCCTCTGGTTCCCATGTGACTGTTAGATCCCCGCGCTCACGTAATAGGTGTCGTACGTATCGGTCGCGGCGTACCAGCAAATTACCGGTCGCATTCACCCTTGCGGTCGTCAACGCCAACTCGAGCTCATCGGTCGTCATATCATACAGCCACGCGCCAACGGTTACTTGCGCCATCTTGATTTCACACGCGGTTGATTCTAGTCTCGCGAAAAAGGGAAGCAGTAATGGAAAGTTGAAGCACGAAAAGCAAAAATATTCTAATCGACAGGCAGAAGCCGTAGGTACAGTCTGAGCGCAAGTAATAGTATCCAATAAGAACACTTCCACGAAACTTGTTAGATTACTTCGCCACTATTAGCAAGCACCAGTAAAACGTGAGAGAGACGTTTCCTCGCATAGGTGGAACCACCTCTACTAGATTGCCGATGGCAAAATTTTCGGAATAAAAGCACAAACTAAATCAGGCAAAACAAAAGAAATGACGAAAACAAAATGAACAAAACAAAAGAAATATAAAAGACTCGGGCTGAAAAAAAATGTTGTTGCACCCACAACAAAACAAAAAAAATCAACCGCAACGCTGACAATCCGGCGATGAAATACAAAAAAAAAAAAATATACCGAAACCGAAAGAAAGCAAAAGAAAAGCATAAAAAAATCAGAAATCAAAAGCAATAACAAAAGGAACTAATAATAACATAATCAAAAGATGGGCGATAGAAGTAGGCAATCTTATCTCTATTATTCGTAATTGGATGTGCGAATATACGCGGTGTACTCATTCGCCACCCGGTGTATCCGCCACCTCGTAGCTTGAGTCGTAAATCGCAATGTTCGGTGACATTCGTCACCCTTTGTGTACAATTTTCTTTTCTCGCTATCTATTCGAAATTGTCTTGCGGTAACTCCCAACGTCAACACACTTGACCAAAGTGTGCCGCGACCTCTCTCTCTTTCCCGTATTCTCCGGCCGCTGTTGTTTTCGTTTCGCGAGCGCTATCCGTTACTAATCCGAAATTTCCGAAGCGCACAACGCTACTATCTTTCTCGGAAATTTACAGCGGAAATTTCGCGAAGGCCCCACATTGGGCGCCAATTTGTGACGTGGATTTTTCTGCACCTCGGTCACTGGGAGCAAATGACCGAGAACTTACCGCACGCACAACAATTCAGCGTCCACGATGTACCATGGATCTAAAAACAATACCGCGAAATTCGTTGGGCGCCTGGCGTGATAAACACGCCTCGAAATCGTCAACCCGCTATGCCACGACAATATACTCGGTGGCTCAGTACCTCGGAGAGGGGAGGGGTAATTTTTGGCTAGAGAGAGAGATGCGAAGTATGCAACACTAACACGTTATTTTACCAATTTAACATCAAATCAAAATAATGTATTTCCAGCCAGCGGTAATACAAAAAAAATAATAATCCTCACGTCGCTCTTGGCGAATCAAAAGACAAAACAATAGAAATAATAATTCACAGTTCGCTCTTCGCAGTTCAAAATCAAATACTTAGATTTAACAACAAAAAAAAAAAAAAAACAATAATAAAACAGGAAGAAAAACGAAATGACCGAATATAGACGGCTTCTAATGTCCGTGTGCGCTAGTCTCTGCCTTAACGATGAACAATAATAAAAAAAAAGAAACAAAACTTGGCTCGACGCGCTAACCGCGACCGTCCTCTACTATCCACAGCGCTAATCGCCACTTAACAATAAACCACTAGATCAAAAACAATAGGACCAACATAATACTGGATGCGCTATTCGCTATCATCCTCTACGAAAGACAGCGTTAATCGTCAGGCTGCAATGCGCATCCACAAGAACAATAACTAAGACCAATCCTGATTCGACACGCTAATCGCATCTCTAGCGGCTAGTTTTAATTACGCCGGTACCCACGGTACTCGTACGGCTATTATCGAAACGCATCCGAACTCAATTCGTACGCGCAATTCCCGAAAAGTTCACAAACCGCCTCGCTAATCCGAGCGTCGACGCACGATCATACCAGGCAGCGGAGTTTGGCTGCACTCAATTTGAAGCACAAACGACTCTACGCGTTATCGCGAGAACTCAGCCTACGGCCATCAACAAGGAGATCGGCACACAAATTTCGAGTGCTACTCTAACTCAACAAGGGATTGACCAAACGTTGACGTTGCGAAATGCGTTCGCAAAGAATTAATAGCGCTTATTGCTTCGCAACCCTACCAAGAATTCGCCTACTCCCCTTTCGGCCATGACACTTCGAATTAGGTAACTTTTCTTTGCTTTTTCGAAATTCAACCACCTCGAACTGTCGCCAGGACTCAAGTGTCGAGCTCCGCTGATCGGAGCCGCGATTCGAACGTGCCTCGAACATAGGCGCTATCCGTCGTGGAAAACTCTCCTGCTCTCATTGGTGTTTTCTTTCCGAAATTCTTATAGCCTAACTTATCGTTATAGTTGGTGCCCGCTGTGGCGGGGTGCTGATTGGCTGTCCAGTCTCCGATATTCCGTAGATTGACAGTGGCGTGGTGACGACTTCGCGAGGTTGCCTGACGTCAGCGCGGTGAGGGGAGGCTACGGCTCGCCGGCCACCAACGGGAATCTCGTCCGCCTTGGGTTCCCTTGCGGCAGAGCTCTACGTTGACGCTCTCTCCGTAGCCTCGTGAGAGGCCCTCCTTTCGTCGCGATCCTTCGCGACCGTGATCCGATAAGGCTTTTCGAATTTGCCACTGATCCCGTGTACGATGTCGCATTTACTCGAACCAAAAAAAAATGAACAAAAATCCTGAAAAAGTAGTATTCGCTAAACCGAAAATGGTCCCCTCTCTGAGTCTCGGATGCGTGACCTTTGTCCTGGCGCTCTTTTGTTTTAAATGATTAGCGGTCCGATCCGCGGGATCCCTAATTTCGAGCCTCACCTAGGTTTCGGGGAGCCGTTTGGAACGCGCATCGTAAATGCCACGTTACAACATCTACTATGCATTATAAAAGTTTTTATTTAATGATGGATTGTAGTTCTTACTTCTAATGATACCTGTAGTATTGCATTGTAAATTAGTTTCATCGTTCAATTGACTAGAAAAGTTCTAAGAAGGTACATGAAGAAGTTGGGTTTCATCCAAGCAAGTACAATTTCCATAATCCGATCCTTCAATATCGGCATATATCAAGAGTGATCGGAATATTGGTTCGAACTGATAGCATGTCGTATTGTTGCTATATCCGCCTCTACTTGGAATACTACTAAAAAAGATCTCTACATGGTCTTGCGATAATTTATATGTTAATAAACATATATTCGCAACTTCATAATAATTAACACATATATCCAAGATACTCTGCAACGTTATAATCGTACCAATAAAACTACAAATTTTGCGATATTTAATCATGAGATTACCATCAGAATCTCTTAGATTTTCAATGTACAAAATGATTTATGCAACTTTCGCTCGAATTTCATCGATATTTTCCTTAGATATACCATTTTGAGCAGGATTTTTATTATGAAATCGACGGTTTGTTTCACACAATAATCTAGTACTTATCGAGCCATTTTTTCGGTATCTTGCATGGTTCTTTTTTTTCATTATAAGTACTGAACAACTGTCTGGTCAAAAATCGCCTGTTGTGTTCCAGAGACTGCTATGATCAGAAAAAATTGAATTTTTAAATTCGGGCTACTAGCACCAGTTTTATCTATCTATTTATAATTTGTTTTTTCAGATAAAAAATGGGGAAGACATGTCTGGTACTGTAAACGCTATCAACAAAAACACGTTCCAGAAAAACGACTGTAACTTTTTTCCTGTTTGAAATTTTCCAATCAAATTTTTACACTATATAGATAAAATGTCATACTTTAAAAGCTATATATAATGGTTGTTCAATGAAACGTGAAAAAATATTCAATCATAACCCTAGGTTTAGCCGCCCCATGTCTGTTTAGCTTGCATGTCTGATCAAGATATTGTATTTCTATCGGCGTTGAATAAATCTAATTCTCTTAGCGCATTCCTAATCAATTTTAGAATACGACAGCCATCGTAAATAATAGAAAATTTTATTCCTGTAAAGGGATATTCAATCCATTGAGAATATGATTGAGTTACATCCATAGATGCACCTAAATTTTTGCACATATCCGAGTGTAACTCATCGAAAGTTAAATTTTTGATTATAATTCCAGTATCATCAAGAGCTATTCTTCCTATATGTTTCCTTCACAATATCAACTTTTTCTTCCCAGTCAGAGAATTCACAAAAGAATAGGAAACTGGAATCTTCCAATTGCCATTTTCACAGACAACACGTTTTCTGCTTTTGGAAGATCCTTTTCTTTAATACCTTTAACGCTATCAATAAAACCGTATTCTTTATCATCCATGATTTCAATGCCTTGCTTCACTTTCATTTCATCCATTACAAGATTTTCCAAAACAATTTTATTATAATTTCCAAATAATATATTATCCTCTGCCAGAAACCTTAACACACACAATTCACTTCCACCTAAGATTTATTTCTTACCTAAAATTCACGAAGTGAAAATTCCCCTTTGACCTATTGTCTCTAATGTTAATGCCCCAACATATAAACTTGCAAAGGTTCTAGCGAATATCTTATCCAACGTAACTGGTAAATCTGACAAGCACGTAAAAGACACTTGGTCCTTTGCCGAACACATCAAAGGTATAACTATACCTGCAGACTATGTATTATTATCTCTTGATGTTAAATCTTTGTTCACTAACGTTCTCACTAAATTGGTCATCGCATTAGTAACAAAAAAGTGGGCTGAGATAAAACCATATACCACCATCTCGAAAAAAGAATTCATAGAAGCCCTCAGACTTTGTTTAGAATCAATCTACTTTGTCCACGATGACGTTACTCATAAATAAAAATTTGGGGTTGCCATGGGCTCTCCTATCAGACCTGTGGCAGCTGATTTAGTTATGGAACATTTAGAAAACAATGTAATCGGTAGTTTACCTTTTAACTTATTTTTTTTCTACAGATATATTGATGACATAATTCCTTGAACACTTAAAGAGAACATCAACCTATTTTTGGATAAGTTTAATAGCTTTCATCCACGTTTGCAATTCACCCATGAAATAGAACATAACAAACAGATCAACTTTCTAGACGTCTCAATAATTAATGATCAAAATAAGATAATTTTAAACTGGTTTCACAAGGACACTTGGTCAGGAAGGTATATTTAATTTGAGTCTGAGCATCCTCTGCAATTTAAAAAATCTTTGGCGATATGGTTATTTGATAGATGTTAGAATTTTTCTCATCTTAAATTTAGAGCAAACAATTTAAAATCAGTAGAATCCACTCTCCTACAAAATGGTTATCCTAAGAAATTGATCAATGACATTAGAGACGATCGTATACATAAATTTTACAATAGTATCAAGTGGAATACCAACATTAGTAAAGATAGGGTAAAAATTACATGTGCCATTCCTTATGTTAGAGGATCTCGCCTAACATAAATGTATCCTTAGAGAAGTAGGCATTAATGTTACCTATAAGATCAACAATAACACCAACTTCTTGTTTATACAGCTTAAATCAAGAACGTCCATTATGGACAAGATTAAAACTGTTTACCGTATTGATTGTTTGGATTGCGACAACATTTACATTGGACAATCTAGTCAACGTCTAAAAAACCGTATATCATAACATAAATCCAACATTAAGAATCATGCGCCTTGGCAATGCATGCTCTCGACCTAGGTCATCAGTTCAATTTTGACAATCCCGCAATTCTAGCCACTGAACATGATTGGTTAGATATATAAAAGAAATGATTCATATAACTAAACATAAAAAAAAAACTTGTAATCGCAGAAGAGACATTCAAAATTTAAGTCACCTTTATCACGACATCATCTCTGATTTTTAATTTCCCACCTATCTAGTCAAAATTCCAACCCTAATTTTAGATTAACGTATCACTTTCGAAAAACATCACTTCTTCTATGAAGGCGACTGTAACAACATCTTAGCCTGAAGAATGTCACATTATAAGTAAGTTATCTGATTGAGTCTGTCTGAATTTTATTAAACATGCCTGTATTGTTAATTTAGCTTCTTCTGTACAACTTCGCATATGTTATTCTCTTGATATTTTTAGTATTAGAGTCTTTAATTCAGTACCATATAAACGTAACCTCGAATGAGGTACCGTATAATGTAAGACAATAATTGCATTCGCATCTGAAACAATGTTAGTTATTATTGAAACAGATGGTGTAAAAAAAAAAATTGTAAAAAAGCAATTTCTCTATGTAAAATTGTTATTTTACAGCCTAATGATGTTAGGCTGCAGTCTTAGCGAAACGTCGCTACAATAAAATTTTTCTTCTAACAATGACCTAACTTTGACGAAATCGTCCCATTATCAAACAATTTTATTGTGGTTCAATGCTGTTTCCATTTCAACTTTTGTTGCAATAGCTCTCATACAAACTGTGTTTCCTTATTCTTTTGGGATGTGTTTAACTTTTGGTAAAGTGTTTCTTACAATATTATAGCTTAATTCCTAACAATTGAAAGTTCAATCCCCAAGACACGAAGGTGAACTCTCGACGTTGAAGGTACACCTTCAACGATGAGGGTAATTCATATCCCCGAAATTTAACTGATGGTAAATGTGAGGGTGAACTACCAACATTGCGGGGATTGTCCCCTGCAACCCCAAGGGATACACCTAATTCTTCTGGAGGGTAAACTCTAAAATTTGGGTGTCAACGCGAAACATAATATGTAAAAGATTGGTGGTGAACTCTTGATTCCATTGCAGGGTAACATAACCCGTGAAATTTCCAAGGTAATTCTTATGATATTCGTTGATGTTCTATTATTCTCAATAACATCTGAAATGATCTATCTATATATTATTTATAGCAAAACCAATGATTCAATTTGAATTCAACTTTCAAGCAGCTCGCTGAAATTAAGCCATCGCATCATATAGTATAAGGATCACTATTGATATTGCATTTTACTTACCGTGCATGTCATTATGCAACGCTCCAAAAGAATACTACTTAGTTTTTTCAGGGCTGAAATTAGAAATCATAAACTACATTATATATGGGAATTCCCACTTAAACTCGGTGAATCAAAAACACATCATCACACACCCTCTTCGATTTTCTCAGTGATTTTTTATATGATAGTTCTTGGAAATTATCTGAAAATTATCGAATCTGAATATTTTATATATTTTCATATAGTGTATGTACATTGGACATGTACGCATACATCTTCATTATAATATAATAATGAATTGAATGTATTGGGTATAGATAATTCTTCATGGTTATATGAATTATCCATACGTACATTAAATTTTATTTACGATTATTTTTCTGCGTGGGGATACATCATAGCTTCCTTCTATATTAAACGCGAATTCGTATAGATATACAAGAATTCAATAATGTTAATGTAAGTTTCTATTGTAGAAACTTAACAATAATGATTGTTGGGCAGGTTGAGATAACCAACACGTGTTGTTGCAGTGAATAATCGCTATAATTAAAGGAATATTCAGTACAATATATATATATATATATATATATATATATATATATATATATATATATATATATATATATATATATATATATAACTATGACTAACTTATACCACTATACGGATCTTACCTAAATCAACACAAATTGTTGGTATTGTATAAGTTAGAAATGAGTACGACTATGACGCAGCATAGTTTATCCACGACTGCTCCTTTCGAGTCCAGTCGTTCGTAACCTCCACGCTAAGTCGATCAGTCCTAGGACTCACGCATGTAAACAACCAACAATAAGTTTGGAGGCCGTCAAACTTACATCCCCCCTCTCCAAGATACACATGCAGGTGTGGAGGATGGGAAGTAAGGGATTAGTTTACTAGTGTGGAAAATGTTGGATTCCTTTTTTTTTCCACTATCAATGATAAATATCCGATCTGATATTTTCTTTTTGATTTCGTATGGACCTATTCTAATGGGATCTAATTTCCCTCTATTTAATTTGTTGCTATTCTGTATATATACTAAATCTCATTCCTCATATTTCATTGCTACTGAATTTTTATCATAGTATTTTTTATTTTGTTCATGTATTTTTTTCGAATTTTCATATGCTATTTTTCTATTATTTTCTAGATGGTTTTTATTATTTTCGTTTAGTTCTTTCGGTAGCATAAAATCGTCTATCCCGGTTAGTAGGTATTTTGGAGTAAAACCCGTCGAGCTGTGAATTGTGTTATTGTATTCCTTTACACTTTCTTGTGCTAATACGGACCATGGTCGGTTTCTTTCGTTATAAATTTTACATCTTATTCTATTTATCAAAGTTTGGTTTGATCTCTCATTCAAACCATTAGAGAAAGCACAATCAACTGCGGTGAAAATCAAATTTATGTTTTCTGATTTTAAATATTGTTTGAATTCTCTCGAGTTTATACCTCCATATTGGTCTGTTAACAGCGTTCCTACATCGTGTTTATTTTTTATCGATTTTACCAATTTTATGAAATCTCTGGCACTTTGCGTTTTCGAAGTTTCAATGAACGCATACCTTGTGAAGTGATCAACAATTAGATGTAAGTATTTTTTTGTACTTCCACTTCCTGCAAAACCTCCTACTGTGTCCAGAGAAATTATTTCCAATGGTTTTTTCGCGGGTCCTAATTGTGAAAGCGGAGCTTTGTCATTCGCAATTCTGGATTTATTTTTTGTACATCTCTCACATGTGCGACATGTTATTTTTATATGTTTATGCGTATTCTTAAAATAAAATTTTCTTGTTATTGTTAGTGTTAATTGTTTTACTCCCACATGACCCTGTTTTTCATGCACGGTTTTTATTAACTCAATGCCGAATTCTTCGGTTATCCAAATTTTGATCTTATTATTTAAAGTTCTGTAAATTATGTTATTCTGAATATTACACTTTCTGTCTATTTTCAGTTGCATTTGGTTATTGATTATATCGGTTACGTTAATAAGATTTTCAAGTTGGATTATCGAATGTTCACGGCTGCTTTCCCGTTCCTGTAATACTGGATTTCTAGATAGGCAGTCTGCTTCCAGATTTTCTTTACCTGGGTTATATATTATTTCAAAATCAAATTGTGATATGTAATTCAAGATTTCTCGTAATTCCGGATCTTTACAATTATTAATATTAAAGTGTTCTAATGGTTTGTGGTCCGTATAAATGATAAATTTATGACCCATTAGGTAATATTGCCAGTACAAGATGGCTTCTTTGATTGCTAAGCATTCTATGTAGATAGCTTTTTTCGTTTTGTGTCGTTCTGTTAATTTTCGAGAGAAATAGAATACAGGTTTTAATGTTTTGTCTGCTTGCGGTTGTTTCAAAATTGCACCTACACCTTGTAAGCTAGCATCAGTGTAAATGCATATAAATCTGACTATCCGGATCAAATATAGCTAAAATTGGTTCCGAGCACAACCAGTTTTTTACTTTCTCAAAATTTTCCTGGCAAGTTTCTGACCATTTAAATTCCACGTTTTTTCTCAGTAGATTATGGAATGGTTCTAGTACTATTGAAGCTTTAGGGATATGTTGTAAATAAAAGTTTACTTTCCCCAAAAATTGTCTGATGTTTTTTTTTTCTCAGGTGTAGGAAAGTTTTTTTTATCGCGATCACGTTATTGTTCAGGGGCTTTATACAATTAAACCCTATTTCGTGTCCCAAATATATAATTATATCTTGTGCGAACAAACATTTCGGTAAATTTAACTTGAAACCATTATTTAATAACATTTTCAAAACCAATTCAATATGCCTCAGATGATCTTCGTAATTTTCTGAATAAATCAAAATATCATCTATGTAGTTTACAGCGAATGTCTCTAAGTTGTTTCTTCTTATCATACTAGATAGAATCCGCTGAAATATCGCCGGTGAAATTTTAAGCCCAAACGGTAAACAGCACCATTGCCAGTGACCGTGATGTGTCACAAAGGCTGTTTTGTATTTATCTTTGCTCCGTAGCGGGATCGACCAGAAGGCTGAGTTTACGCCAAGTTTCGTGAAATATCTACAATTTCTTGCTCGTAACACTAACTCATCAATTCGTGGGAAAGGTTGACTCTTTGGCACGACTATTTTGTTTAATTCTCGATAATCAATACATAGTCTGAACTTTTTCCCTTCCTCTTTTTTAAAGGCTCATGTTACAGGTGCTGCATTAGGGCTGCTCGACTCCTCGATTAAGCCTGTTTTCAATAATTCTGCGATTTGTTTTTATATTTCGGCTTTATCTTGTAACGAACATCTATATGGCTTTCTGGCTATATATTTGTTTTCTGTGAGTTTTACTGTGGCTTTGTAATTTTTTACTGTGCCAACATCAAATTTACCTTTTGCAAATATCTGATCGTATTTATTTTTTATTTTGATTATAGGATCAATTCTTTTTAATGTATTGAAATTTGATGTTGGTGTGTCTTAGGTGCAATTTATTTTTGGTTTTTGATATTTCTGGCTTATTTTCAAATTTTCGTCTTGACGTAATTCAAATTCTTTGATACTATTCAATCCTAATAATACATCATCTTTAAATGATTCGCTTTTTGTAATGAAGAGATCAAAATTTTTCGTTATGTCAAGAATTTTCATTTCTACCGAGACCGTACCTTCCGATGTCGAAGTTCCCGATAATGTTTTTATATTCCCCCCACCTATTTTTTTCTCTATATCCAGCCTCTTCCAAAAATCATAATTAATTAGTGATACATTCGCTCCAGAGTCATAAATCGCAATAGCTGGGTTATTATTTATTAGTATTTTTACTTTTATAAGTGGGGTAACATTTAGTTTTTTGCCTCTTCGGTGGAAGAGATTAAATCCCGCAGTTCGGTGTTATTCACTATTTTAATTTTTTCATTTTTCTGTTTGTTTTTGTTATTTAATTTCGTTCGACATAAATTTTCGGGATAGTATCTATTTGGATAACCTATGCTTTCACAACACGCGAAGGAGAGTTATTGTTTACCCATCGTTCAGTTGATTTGTTTTGTTTTGATTTTTCGTTGTCTCCAATTCCTGGATTCTTGAGCTTATTGACCATAGGCTCCATTTTCTTTAACTGTGCCATTAAATTTTCGATTGTTTCTATTTTACCATTTGATCTTGCTCTCACATAATACGGCAAAGCTATTACTATTAAATTTATTTGAGAATTTATTGTTAATTCAGGATCTACATCGATCAATGAATTCCGTTTTTTCAGTGCAAATTCAAAATATGCTCCATTCAAATATTTGTACGTGTATGCATATTCAATCTCAGACCATGATTTTTGACCGAAAGTTTCAATAAAAGGATTATTCCAAAACTCCCGTGAGTGTGTTAATGAGTTTGTTTTCCTAAATATCGCATGCCACTCTAGTGCACTATCTTCCAAAAATAATCTCATAATTTCCGCGTATTTTCCTTCGTGTATATTAAGACGATTACATTCACTTATAAATGTTTCCAGCCAAGCTCCCGCGTTAAAGTTTTTTCCATTAAATCTTTCCAAGACCATATTTTTCGCTACGGAATGCGTAGGTTTTTCAGATGAAAAATTTTGTAATGGGAGGGATGGGGGAAAAGAGACATCCATGTCGACTTTCAAATAGTAATCGTTAAAAACAACGTTACCCTCGTCGTCCACATATTCGTCTCGGAGTCCGTCCTGCGATAGAGTAATGACCACATTTCGAAATTTGTTTCGTTCCTTCAGACTTTTGACTACCCCTTTTACCACTGAATGTTCAAAAAGTTTTGTGTGATGGGCGCTCGTTTGTTGATCGGCCGGGAATTTGAAAACTTCTGGCTGGTCCGTCAGTTGAATCGTTTTTACCTTGACCACTGTTGTTTTGGAGTTTAATGCTTCTGATACGAAGTGAAATGTTGCTTTGAGGTCATCCATGATTTGTGTTGATTTGTAAGTTTCTATTGTAGAAACTTAACAATAATGATTGTTGGGCAGGTTGAGATAACCAACACGTGTTGTTGCAGTGAATAATCGCTATAATTAAAGGAATATTCAGTACAATATATATATATATATATATATATATATATATATATATATATATATATATTGTACTGAATATTCCTTTAATTATAGCGATTATTCACTTAACATATATATATATTGTTACAAAGGGTGAAATCACCCGTTTTGCCTCCTCTTTAATGATCTAGTAGTCAGCATAGATAAAAGACGTTTATAAACCTCTTATGTCTTTAAAAAGAATAAGGTTGCTGCGCCAACCGATATTATTGTAAAAACAGTCTTGTTTCAGACTTTAAACAAGAAACACGTATATTACACAAAAAGCATTTATCACGATATTCTATTTACGCTCTTGATTTCTTTTGATTCGATAATAAGTAAACTCGCGGATCCATATTTTATTAACGTAACGCCTAAAACATTACAATTGGTGTCAGAAGCGGGATCTTGAGTTCTTGTTAATCGAGTTGATTCAGTGCGTGAAATAGTGAAATAAACTATGAGTAGCGGTCGTTTAACACGCTCTCGTCGTCGGGAAAGTGGCGGTGAAGAACATGCTATCACCGAAGATCCACGGCTTCCCGAGTCTATTTGTGCACCTTCAGTGGACTCTTTACCTGTCCCTACGATGGTCTCAGTTTCACAAATCGACCTACTAAAAATTATGAGCCAACAACAAGAAGCCGCCGAACGTTATCAACGGCAGCTTCTGGATACGGCTAGACAACAACAAGAAGCGGCAAGACAACAACAACAACAACTTGTCCAGTTGCTTCAAGAACAACGAGAACAGCGAGAAAGGGAGCCTGCCTCTCAGTTGGAACAGCGGAGGCTAGACAGAGAAGCTCAAGAGCGTTCCGAGACTAGTCTTCACGAACTACTCCGGACAACTGTGGCGGCTCTTCAGTCCGTTCATCAAATGAGTGGCACTGGAGGACCAGCTGTTACACCGCAGGGTTCCAGAGTTGTTACTCCGCTTCCCTTTCCTGTTCCCTCTCCTGTTCCAGTTCCTACTGTTCAGGAGGT